>NC_087347.1:44311034-44620431 GCF_030014295.1 Loxodonta africana
AGGGGTGCCAACAACAATGGCTAGAGCAGCCAAAACTTATGGAGTAGACCCTTCCGCCCTTTGGTAGATCCTTAGGTCCAAGATGGCAAAGCCAAATCCCATTGCTTTTTTGGCCTCTCTATCCTCCCATACCCTGGTGGCGTAGTGGTTAAGTGCTACAGCTGCTAACCAAAGGGTTGGCAGTTCAAATCTGCCAGGCGCTCCTTGGAAACTCTATGGGGCAGTTCTACTCTGTCTTACAGGGTCGCTATGAGTCGGGATTGACTCGATGGCACTGGGTTTGGTTTTTTTGGTTTTATCCTCCCACCAGAGCCCTGGTGGTGCAGTGGTTAAGAGCTTGACTGCTAACCAAAAGGTTGGCAGTTTGAATCCACCAGGTGCTCCTTGGAAACCCTGTGGGGCAGTTCTACTCTTGTCTCATAAGGTCGCTATGAGTCGGAATTGACGTGATGGCAACAGGTTTAGTTTTTTTTTTTTTTTAATCCTCCCACCTCTTGGCCCCAGATGTGATACAGCCTTAGAAGCGGGCAGTTTCTGGCTAGAGAACCTAAAAGAGGAGCTGAGGGAACCAAAAAGTTCTGTGAAGACAGTAGAGAGGGCAGAACTCAGGAAAGCAACCCTATAAAGTTGTTTATGAACTCCTGGGCTCACCCCTGACCTGCAGATGAGTGGATTTGATCCTATTTAGCATACCAAAGACTTGGAGAATGAGCTAATGGGTAGACCTCTGCCCTGCTTCCAGCCTAACCACTGAGTGGCACACTCATGGGACAGACACAGATAGCACTGCAGCCTTTGAAAAGTGAACTGATTTTGGAAGCACATCCCACAGAAGGCTGAAACAAAAATATCAACTGTTATATGAGTTTCCAAGACCACCCACACATTCAGTGAGTCACTAGAAGGACTCATAAGGCTTACCATGAAGTCATACTCACAGGTAAGATTCATATCAAATCATAAGAGAAGAAGACACAAGTGGACTGTACAAGAATCCATGTGTAGTCTTCCTGTGTTCACTCCCTCCTCTGAGGGGTCATACAGAACATACTGTCTCCCCAGCAGTGAAATACAGCCACACATGTGCATTGTTTCTGCCCAGGCAAGGCCATTAGACAATGCCCAAATTTTTATTGGGGGCTGGTTATGTAGGCACCCTGTACCTAGCAACTCTCAGAATTCCAGAGTCCCAGAAGAAAAAAAAATTTCATTATAAAACACATGCTTATATAGTCTTTTTTTTTACACCCTTATCAGTTAGGGAACATTTCAAATCAGTGTAGGGAACTTTTTAGAAGTTTAGTTCCCAGACACTAGCCAGGGTCCAACCTTGCTAGTAGGTCCTTCAAAGGTAGCAGTCTCAAGCCTGTTATTTTTTGCATGTCAACATTCTCCATAGGATATAAAGAAGATCCATAATCCCATAATACTCAAAATGTCTGGGATAGAAACCAAAATTCTCAGCAATCAAAGAACCACAAAAAACTTGGGGAAAGACAATCAGCAGACATCAACAATGAGATGACAGATGTTGGAATTATCTGAGAAGAACGTTAAAGTGGCTATCATAAAAACAAACTGAGCAGTGAAAAACACTCTTGAAACAAATATTAAAATAGAAAGCATCATCAAAGAAACAGATATAAAGAACTAAGTCAGAATTTTAGAACTGAAAAATATAGTAACCAAACTAAAGAGCTCACTGGATGGACTCATATCAGAATAAAAATGACAGTAGAAGAGCCAATGATGTGAAAATAGATCAACAGAAATGATCCAATCTGAACAATAGAACAATGAATGGAAAAAATATGAATAAGAGCCTAGGGACACGTGGGTCAACAACAGAAGGTCTGACATTTGTGCCATTAGCGTTCTAGAGGTGGAGGAGAAAGAACACAGAGCTGAAAAAATATTTGAAGAAATAATGGCTCTAAAGTTTGGTGAAAGACATGCACCTACAGATTCAAGAGGTTGAGCAAACTATATCCAGGATAAACTCCCAAAAATCCATGCCCAGACACATCATATTCAAATTCAAACAAAAAAAAAAAACTTGAAAACAGCTAGAGAAAAACGATGCGTTACTTAGAAACAGTGATTCAGGTGGCTGCAGATTTCTCTTCAGAAACCATGGAGGCCAGAAATCTTTAAAGTACTGAAAGGAGTTACTGATGTACTTTTTTCCTTTCTTTTTCTCCTCTTCCTTATTTACTCCTTTGCTTTCCTTTTCTCCTGCTTATCTTTATCTACTTTTCTTCATATTTCTTTGTTCTTTAACTTGGCCACCAACTCCCGCAAGCATTGTTTGTCATTTGGACTAAAGAACTTACTAATTTCTGCAAGTTAGTAATTAACCACAACTTTGAGTGTAATTCCAGGTAATGCTTTGTTTGAGTTGTCTTTATTTTTAAAATGTCAAAGAGCTCACCTTTGACTGTGTGTGTAACTACATACACTTGATTTTTAAAATCCATTTTGTGGTGATTTTCATCTACACGTCAGGTGTTTCCTTGTTTTTTTTCTTGGTGTGTATATTGTTTTGTTTTTTTAGAAATCAAGTGTAGAAAGAAGTATTTTTCCCTGTATTTGGGATACATGGGAATTGCTTATAGTATTTTATTCATGACATACATGATTGGAAACTTCCATAATTGACTAAAGCCGCAGGCTGGCCCGTGTGTGTGAAGTGGATCATCAGCCTCCGCTGACACAGTCCTTCAGTGTAGACATTGAGACCTTAGTCCTCCGGTTCACTTTGGTTAGCTGCTGAGTGTTTCTGAGGAGTGAAAGTAAATGAACTTGTATATAAAACCATGTTGCTACCACAAAGATATAATTTGTTTCTCTAGGAAAATATAATGATTGTGCATTATTTCTAATTATTTGTTGTAATCTAATGATAGGGTGCTATTACCAAAAATGTCTAATATGTGTTTTGTCTTAGCCTCTTCATCCAAAGCATCCCTTCATTTATTATGTGTGTGCCTTGCCGCCTGTTGGAGTGTCCTGGTTTCTGTCCTTGCCTCAGGAGCTCATTTTTGTTTCTTCCTGTGCCCTTTGATTTATTTTATCTTCCTGTTTTCTAAGCCCCCCATTCAGTCTTTTTTCTCTCTTCACTAAATGTCTATTATCAGATTTCTCTATAGTATTTCCCAACATTCCCAAGATTTTGAAGCAAAATCTTCATTAATTTATTGTAAAGTAACATTAAATACTGTTTTAGGCGGATGTTACATAAATCAGGTACCTAATAGCAGGTTATTTACCATTTATGAGCTCATTTGGGCTGAACACTGTGTTAGATGCTTCATTTCCTTCTTAGTTTGTAACTATGTTTCATATACACATTTACAATTGTCTTGTTTCTTTATGTGAAATATACATAATAGGCATTTCTTTCCCTTTTTATAGCCCAGAGATATTAAGTCGTTCCCAGACTCAGACACTAGAGAGTTTGGAATTCATTCCACACCATGTTGGTGCCTTCTCTGTGGAGAAATATGATGACATCAAGAAATATTTAATAAAGGTAAACTAGAGTCAGAATTGCATTGGAACTTGTGAATTAATGATGTAACTACCACAGTATATCGTGCAAATTCATTCACAGCTGAATGTTACCTTAGGAGCCCTGGTGGCGCGGTGGTTAAGTACCTGGCTGCTAACCTAAAGGCTGGTGGTTTGAACCCACCAGCCGCTCCACGGGAGAAAGACATGGCAGTCTGCTTCCGGAAAAATATACAACCACCCTAATCTTTTTGCTTTTTAAGTATTTCTTTTGTTAATTCTCTGACTCCTGAGAGCACATTTCCACATGAAGAGTGTCTCATTATGATGATAGAGCTTTTAAGTTTTGTAAGGGTTCAAGAAGGTTCCTGAGAACCAAGGTCAGAGTTTGAAGTGGCCTTTTGTTAGTACCATTAGCAAACCTCAGATTGTATAGATAAAGCATACTGCCCTTGCTCCCTGGACACACTCTCTGTGCTTCCTTCTCCAGCTCTGTAAAATCAGCTTCCATTCAAAGTGTGACCTACTTTAATATGAGGGTTCAGGAAGGGGTCTTAGGAGGAATCAAGGGAGCTGAAGTGTGTTTCAGAGCATCATCAGTAATCAATATTCAGCTTGTTTTAATGGTGTTCTGTATCGATACGGCACTTCCAAAGCTATGTTCCCACGATGTTAAAAGGGTTCTTTGACTGCGAGAAAGAACTCCTGCTCTGTATAATTTGGGTAGATTCAATACTTTTAGGAAAAAGCTATAAATATTTGAATTTTCCCAGGTCAAAAGTTGGCTCCTGACAGCCTGTAATACATCTGAGAACATTTCAAAGTTACTCATTTATAAAATGATGATTGATTAATTGATTGTTTCTGCTATCAGTGTGCATTGACTGACTTCATTGATTCTCTTTCTGCTTAGGCTTGTGACACTCCTCTGCACCCCCTGGGTAGGCTTGTGGAGACCCTGGTTGCAGTGTATAGAATGACATATGTGGGTGTAGGAGCCAACCGCCGGTTATTACAGGAGGCTGTGAAGGAGATTAAGTCCTATCTTAAGCGAATTTTCCAGCTGGTGAGGTGAGAGACTGTTTAATTGAAGCCTTCAAGCTACATGGAATGCTGGTTTATCCTAATGCTTGGATGTCTTCACCCTGAATTTAGAGTTTACAATTTTGTGACCAATCATGAACTTTCCCCTTTATCACAGGAATTACTCAAGAAACTGGTTTCATCCCACAGATCCTTAAATAGATTAATGAAAACATGTTTTTACTTTATGTTTATTCTATAAACAAACAAACAATGACTATTAACCATTGCTGCTTATTTCATTTATGTCTTATTCATTAAAGGTAACAGAAAGCTAAAATATAAGCCTCTTTTTTTAAAATTCTAACTTTGGTATGAAATACAGTAGTTTTTAATTTGGATTTAATCTCTAAAGAAAATCATGTCTCTAAAACCTAATTACAGAGTAGATAAAGTCTAATATAAAGTTTTGTCCATGAGTATTTATGTTCTGTCCCTTGACACCAACATCATTCATTGATTTATTCAGAAAATATTTATTGACTGTCTCCTATGGATTAGCTACTGTTCTGGGTCCTGGAGGGATATTATCAGTGAACAAAGAAAAAAAAATCTGTGCCCTCATGGAGCTTACGTTCTCGTGGGGGGAGACAGATGGATAATAAAGAAGTAAAATATGGTGTGTCAGATGCTGATAAGTGTAAAGAAGAAAAACGGAATGAGGCTGCTATTTTAAATAGAGGTTGAGGGAGGCCTGACTCATAAGGTTGTAGCTGAGCAGAGACTTTGAAGGAGATGAGAAAACAAGAGAGTAAGCACCTTTGGGAAGAGATTTCCAGGCATCAAGCAATTTTGGAGCCTGTGAGATTCAAACGTAAGATCTTTTATTGGATTTGAGCCAGCAAGTAAACACTGTATTGAGATAATTATACAAAAATTTGTACCATTTTCCCAGAAAACTTCCTTATATTTTTAGCCTCAAAACTGATGAATGCATTTGGAAATTTTTCAAGTTTTGAAGGGGCAGTGTGAAGTACTAAAAAGATTACTGGGCTGGAAGTATTTCAGCTCTGACATTAGTGAGATGTATATAATGAAGAGAATTTCCTTTTAGTTTTCCCAGCTATAAAATTAGGACCAGAGTAGGGATAGGGTATAAATATACTAAAATAGAGAAGATTTTAAACTGCCCTTAAAGATCATGGTTTAAGTCTGAAAAAATAAAGAGGACAATAAGCTTATTTATGGTAGAGCTAACACTTACCTATGAAAGTTCAGAGATAAAAATTTAGGGCAAAACTCAAAGCCTAGCATTTGAAGGATGAATTTGCAGCAACTTAAAAAAATTTTTTTTAACTTTATGTTAATTGAGTCTTCAATAATTTAACTGTTTTTTCTTAATGGTGGACATTCAAGTAGTTTCCATTGATATTTGCTTACTTGCTAGTCTCTCTTTGGAGAGTTAATACAGATTAACCTCAGATGAGATTTGTCATTAGGAAAACATACCATACAGGTCAAAATTCTTCATTCCTTAGTAACTAGACAAACAAACAAAAAAATCAACAGCAAATGAAGATTTTTTTAGTGGTATTATTCATTAGCTACACTTTTAACTGATGTTTCCCACAGGATAAACTTAAGAATTTAAGGGAACTAAAATACTTGGTTGATATGAAATAAGGTTTCATAGGTCCTTAAATAGATTAAATAATAGAAATGTGATTTTATTCTCTTTAGCCACCTTTGAGCTATAATTGTATAATTGCATTTTTTTTATTGTTCCTTAGGTTTTTATTTCCTGAGCTTCCTGAAGAGGGCAGCACAATTCCTCTCTCTGCTCCTTTGCCAACTGAAAGGAAATCCTTTTGCACTGGGAAGTCAGACTCCAGATCGGAATCACCAGAGCCAGGGTAAATGGAGCTGGAAGGGGATAATGGAGAAAGAGGTTAGGGACCAGGAGTCTCAAGGAAAAGTTGTTTTCTCTAGATCTCAGTTTCCTCGTTTCTAAAATGTTGTGGCTGGTTTACATGATCTACCCAGAAATCTATGAGGCACCTTTTCTAACTCAAGTACTATTAACCATACCCTAGGAAAGCGTAGCCACAAATGACCAGGCGTAAAGGCTGCTGAAAAAGTAACACCATGCTGACCTATAGTAACCACAGAAAAATAAGCCTCAGAATGGAAAATAGGCTTTCACTTAGATTTTGAATTAATGAAAAGAATTCATACTTGGTCCAAGACAAAACTCTGGGGTCCTAGGTGAGCCCCTCATGTCTACTCCGTATGTATCAGAGTAGAGTAATGCTATATGCTATAGCTGCTTCTTTACTCAAAATTCACGTCTTTACTTTCAGGTTTCACCACCTAAAGCTCTGCCTTCGATTCTGTATTGAATTTTAACACCAATACTCCTCTCCCCCACTTCAATGTTTTGTAGTTATGTGGTAACAAGCTCTGGATTACTGCTTCCTGTGCTACTACCTCGACTCTACCCACCACTGTTCATGCTTTACGCCTTGGATAATGATCGTGAGGAAGACATTTACTGGGAATGCGTTCTGCGACTCAATAAGCAGCCAGATATTGCTCTTCTGGGCTTTCTTGGGGTGCAGAGGTAAATATAGTAGTTAATCAAGCAAAATCAAATGGCTTTAATGTAAAATGCAAACACCATAATCAGGAATTTGGTACTTTGATTTCTGATTGCATACATGACCTGTAGTTTCTTTATTTGCCTGTCAGCCTTATTAAACAAAATAGTGATGCTTAAAAATTATTTCTGAAAATTTGTGGAGATGCGTATACAACCTGCTTATTTGGAAAGTGTTTCTAATCTTATGTTTGTATAAAATATCAGGTAGGATAACATATATATATTTACATACAAGTTATCCTGCCTGATATTTTATAGTCCTTTTAAATAAACCAAAATACATGTTTTCTATTCACATTCCTCAGAAAAAGTTAACTGTTTTCAGTCTTTGGCATTTTCCCTTTCCTTCTCTTTCTTCTCTCACCAGCTGTAATTTCTTATTTAAAAGTTTTAGAAATGCTCTTTTATGTGTATAGTGTTGTTTCTTGTTACTCCATGGGAGTACTAAATGAGTAAGTTTCTTTCTAGAGCTATCAAAAGCTGATTTCTGCCCAATCATTATATATTTGTGTTATAAAAAAAAAAGTGGATAAACCTAAACTGGAAAGTAGCTTTTTCTATAGAATGATTTAATAGTAAAAATGAGATAAAGCCGAGTGAAGGAAAGATGCTGGCCAATATTTGGGAATATTTGTAGGGTTATTGGAGTATAGAATGACAAATCCCTTAGAAATACGATAAAAGCTCTTAAAGCACTTCTAGAATATTCATTAAAATATAACCAATCTGTGGAATAGTTATTTTTAATAGGCATAGGGAAGCCAGTATGGCTGTCAACTGCTTTTATAGGGATTTATCTGTGGCATAGTTATTTTTAATGGATGTAGAGAAGCCAATGTAGCTGTCATCTGTTTTTATAGGGCTTTATCTACCATAAGTAACAACTTGTATTAACAATTTATGGATTCCATTATAGGAAATTTTGGCCAGTGACATTGTCAACCCTTGGAGAGAGTAAGAAGGTATAGTAGATTTTCATTTTCTTAGCAAATAAGATTGTCTTTGGTGCGGGGGATTCAAGATAGCAAGAAATCTTCATTCCTTTTGGTAAGACAGTACCCAACCATGTGTTAGCACCAGTTATTCACCAAAGACCTGCACCCTGCCATCAGAATCATGTATTTTATTGTTTTTGCAGAAAACAGCTTTCCTTTTTGACCTTCTTTTTGCAGGTTTTGCCAACCACAAAAGATGCTTGTTTTGCCTCAGCAATAGAATGTCTACAGCAGATCAGGTAATCTCGTATTTGTTGAAAAATTACATAAATCAAAATAGTGGTTAGTCTGTTGAGATATTTCTGAGATCTAACTTTACCTAAATTCTAAGAGCCTCCTTCCTCCCCCAGGTGGTGTCCAGCTCAATCTGGAGATCAGAAACACTCTTTTGAGACATTTATTTGGATTATCTTTTATTCTACAAGGTCTTGGCATGTTCAGGAGAGGCGGAGCCCCTTCCCAGAAATTTATCTGCATATTCACATCTTTAGCCAAATAAAAATTAACCAAGCTTCTCATTCAGTGAGCATGCATTAGGGAAAAAAGATGCCACATGGGGAAGAGGAGATGACATATGACTTAGGGAATTCTTCCCTGTGGACTGTAGATAGTGGAGGCTTCTTTTCTCAAAGAACCACAGGATTACAGAGGTCATTCCTACCCGTGACTCATTATGCTGGATGTGTTCAGCTTAAGGCATATGAGCCCCAGAAGGGAACATTGTCAAAAAATAAAATATCAAATGGCTCTATGAAGACAACTATAACATACCTTTTTATTGTTCTCCTACAACAGCACAACATTCACCCCATCTGATAAACTTAAGGTCATCCAGCAGACTTTTGAAGAGATCTCTCAGAGCGTCCTGGCAACACTCCAGGAAGACTTCTTGTGGTCCATGGATGACTTGTTTCCTGTTTTCCTATATGTGGTGCTACGGGCCAGGTGACCAGTCTTTCTGACTTTAATATTGGTGACTCATTATTACTTTTTTATTCTAAATATTTTACTGTGTTTAAGGTGAGAGTTTACATAGCAAATTGGGTTCCAGTCTAACAATTTCTACTCAAATCATTCAGTGATATTAGTAACATTTTTCACAATGTGTCATTATTGTCATTTATCCTGTTCTGATTGTACTATTTCTAGTACTCACGTTTCCCTGCCTTTAGAGTAATTTTTGCTTTGGAGTAATTTTTGACCTCTTGGTCTTCTATAGTCGATTTTTTTTTTTAAGAAGCTCATGACTCACGGTTGATATTCTTTATTTTACTGTTACTTAGCTAACAGATGACCTCAATGGATAATTTTAAGGTTTAAAGCGTGTCTCAGGGGGTCCTCTAGTCTCAACTGGCCCAGTAAGTCTGCAGTTTTTAAGAATTTGAGTTCTGTTCCACATTTTTCTCCCGTTTTATAAGGATTCATCCACTGTGGCCCTGATCAGAACGGTCAGTAGTGGTAGCTTGGCATCATCTAGTTCTTTTGGTCTCAGGGTAGATGAAGCTGTGGAGTGACTCATTATTTTAACACATCCTACCACTTGCTTTTTCTGAACTGATGGCAGAAATATGCTCCCACACTAGGAAAATATCCACTTCTATTAACCCATTCCCTACGATGTTAACTTTTTATTGAGATGGTCTTCTTTTTCCCTCAAGTAGATTTCAGAAGGGAGTTGGGCATGTAAGTGGAAGTAACTCAACATCTTTTTCTCTTCGGGGCAGGATTAGGAATCTAGGCTCTGAAGTGCACCTCATTGAGGATCTAATGGACCCATATCTTCAGCATGGGGAACAAGGTATAATGTTCACCACCTTAAAGGTGAGTATAGGTATTTATTTAATAATCTTGTATCTTAAAATCTGACCTTCACTTGCCGTATTATAAATCTGTCTTTAACTACTTCTTTATATAAAAGCTGAATGGAAACATCAAATGCCTAAAACATCAAACGCAGATAAGGGGATTGGCAGGAAACAGGGAACATGATAGCACATGAATTTGATGGGCTATCAGTATTAATAAAGTGTTTTCTTTCTTTAGTTCCATGTGCATTGCTATGTTTTTGTAATTTCTTTAAAAGTAAATTTGAAAGCGTCTTGAACTCTTTTTCAGGCATGTTACTACCAGATCCAGCGTGAAAAGCTTAACTAGACTGTGTAACAGCTTAAAAACTGGATTACCTACCACAGAGTGGTACAACACCATCTGGAGTCTTCACCTAGTTGCAAAAGGAACAGCCCTGAAATTAGGAAGGACATTGTGTTCTTTTGGTTGCTAGTTCTGAGCCTTACTAATGACCAGAGCCCTGAGCCCAGAAACAAAAAGACTGTATAGTTTAAAGGGAGGTTTAAAAAGAAGGTAGAAATCAAATTAGATCAGGTCTTGGCCTGTGTTAAATTCCAAAAGTATCATCCATCTACTATTTGAAAAAAAGAGGATACTTCTTTCTAAAGTAAAAGGTATGTCAGCTACACGAAGTTGTAAGAAAAGGTTTCAGTATAGCTTCTTACATTAAAGAAGTTAATGAATATTATTGAGTTTCTGTTTTGCCTGAATCCATCTGCAATTACTCCGAATCCCTTTGCAAGGGGCAGATTGAACTTGAACCTACAGTAGCCACACTATGCCTTCCAAAATTCTTTGCAGTCATGTGTGCATCGTGCTTCTTTGCTGAAGGAGGGGAAAGAGAAACTTTTAAACTGCAGTTTTAACTTTTTCTAAGCTTTCCCACCAAGGTATTCATGATGGGACAGGTTCTATGTTGTGACTACCACACCCCACCCCAAATCATGGAATGCATCCAAATAGGAGCCTTCTGCCTCCTGATTAGAAAGAACGTAGGAATATTGTTCTTGGTTTCCTTACTATGCTACAGACAGCAAGTACACTGGAATTCAAACGCAGACCGTGACCTGCCGTGGAACTCTGTCTGTCTGTGTGTGAGTGCCACATTCCGAGGCCTGCAAATGAGAGTCCGAAGAGCTTCTGCATGCAAACTGTGCTTTGGAGCAGAACTAAAGATGAGGGATATTCAGAAGCAAAGAGCTCCAGCCATCCCCAGCCTGGTGTTGTGCTTCTTCCCTGTACCTTGCACTGAACTCACAGAGGGGAAGGCTTTTCCCCATCTCAGAATTATTGTGACACCTCAGAATTTCAGTGTTTTGCTTTGTGCTTTTTAAAACAAATGTCCCGTTGTGGTTTAAAGTTGTTGGTTTACACTGTATGAGTAACACTAGTAGCTGTTTGGAATAACATAGGTGCTCTTTCTCATCTCATCTCCTGTACATGTGGGGGCCTCCTGACTTAGGTTCAGTGACTCAGCTCATGTGAATCAATTTTGGAAAAGGATCATGGTTTCTGCTCTACTTTATAATCAAGACAAGTGTTTATTAAAATGTGTTTTGGAATGTCAGCTGTAATGTGGCAGCAATTTTCATAATAAAAGAAGTTCATCTTTCTCAGGTTGTTTTATGGTTGCAGAAGGAGTGGCACACAAGGTGGCCTAAAAAATTAAAGGAAACCCAGGCTTAGCATTTCTTTTGCCCACAGAGTAATTTCTGCCCTTTTGTCTTGGCCTCAGAGGTCCCTCTGAGGTTTTAGAGATCTCTCTCTTTAAATATAAAGTAATAATTACAGCACTTTGCTGGCAAAGAACAAATTAATTTTCTGATCCTAATAGCCCTAGGACAGGTGACTTGAAAGAAATCTATTATTTTCTTTGAGTAAAAAGCATATTTTGATAGTTACTGATTCTTTTTTTCCACCTAAACAAATTGAGGGGAGGGGAAGAGTGAGGATTTAAAATTCAGGTTAAAGATAGTAGGTTTTACCCATTGCCGCCATCCAGTCAATTCCAACTCATGGTCACCCAATAGGACGGCGTAGAATTGCCTATAGGGTTTCCAGGGAGCAGCTAGTGGTTTCGAACTGCCGACCTCTTGGTTAGCAGCTGAGCTCTTAATCACTGCATGATCCTCTCCCAGTTGTAAATGACAGAAGTCTTCACAAGAGGCATTTTCTATCACTGCTGTTTTCTACGAGAACATGACTTCCCACCCATGGAAAGGGAACCAACAGTTTAAGATGAGTTTAGGTTAAACACTTTGCATTTCCATTGGGAGTTGCTTTGACTTTCTGAACCTGGGGAAAAGGTACACACATGCAGGCACAAATAGCAAGGCTGGTAAAAGCAAATTTACTGATTTTGAATGTTTTTGAACTCCTTTAAGAGAAAGACAGGGATAGTATGTGGAAGCAGAGAAAGAAAAACTTGAGAACCACTGAGAAATTCTCAAATGATGGTAACCAAAAAAAGAAAAGCCTGTTGCAGTTGAATCAATTCCAACTCATAGCGACCCTAAAGGACAGAGTGGAACTGCCCCATAGGGTTTCCAAGGAGCGCCTAGTGGATTTGAACTGCCAACCTTTTGGTTAGCAGCCGTAGCTCTTAACTAGTGCACCACCAGGACTCCAAAATGATGGTAGTTGGTCTCGATTCTAAGAAAAACACATGACAATTCATCCTTTCACTGGAGTCTTATACAAAACTGTCCAGTTACTTCAGATTCTTCATGTTATATATTTATACTTTTTAGATAGCATATTAAAATGATAAATTTTCAATTAATTCTCTTGAGAAGAATCCTAAATCTCCAGGCCATTGTCCACATAGAAATACTTAGCATTCACATAGCAATTTACAAAGATTTTCACATGCATGATGAATGCTCACAACAGCCTTGTAAGACAGACAGTAACCTCACATGTCTCCATCTTGCAGACAAAGAGTTGGCTGTTGCTCACTCTCAGAGCAGGGGCTCCAGCCTACTCCAGTTCCAGGACTCTTCTCTCCTATAGCTGCCAGAGATGTCACTTCATCATTGGGTTTTGCGTTGAATGTTCTTTAAAAAATGAGTTAAAAATGAAAACTTTTAATAAAATTAAGTACTTTTGATAAAATATGCTGCGCTCAATATGCTCACAAATGTTTTACTTCCCAGTGGTGTTTACATCTACAGTAGAGAGCAAAGGAAAGCTGTGTGTTTACATTGGGGTCAAAGGGCTGATGAGCCTCTCCACTATAATTGCCATTTAGTCATTACCTTTTGCCTTGCTGTCAGCAGTACCCCTTTTCTTGTTCTTTTTGTGATACCTACTTCCAAATGTTCTTATTGATCTCTCTCTGCAATATAACATTTTCAAATAAAGAAGTAGCTCCAATCTGAGAATAACTAAATTCAGAGCAGTGGTTTGGTAGGGGACCTACGAGAAGGAACTGTTTTCAATGGCTTTTTCAATTATTGGCTGAAGAGACTCCCGTTGTTTTCTCCGCATAATGTGAAAAAATTAATAAGGTTAGTAGGTTGGCTTACTCCAGCTGTCTCTACAGTTTTTTCCTTACATTAAAAATGTGGGGTGACTATTATCTTGAAATAGTCAACAAAAATGTAACTCTTTCTAGTGTTAAGTATGTGTTATCAGCTTGAGAGTGAAAATACTAAAGTGAAGGTCGAAAATGATATAAGTTAGACTTTTCAGTACAAGGAATTCTTCAGATTTGTGACAAGGGAGGCTTGTGAGTAATTTAGTGGTTAGACTAGGTTAGGTTTCTGTGGATTAAACAAAGAGGATGTGCAGAGGTTTTATCTAGAGCAGTGAGGTGACTTTGTCAGCTCATGTCCCACTAGCATTTTCTAATGCTTTTCTCCAGCATAGGAGCAGCATTGCTTGTTTGCAGTCTTGCCGGTAAGAGATCCTACAAAATGATCCTTGGTTAACAAAAGGTATCTTCTATAAATGTCTAGCCTGTCTGTCAATTTTTACTAGCTAATAATATAGTTCTGGGTAATCTAAGTCAAATGGCTTCGTTTTATAGTAACCCAAATTATACAGAGAATTTTGTGACTTTGAAAGAACAGACTTGCTTTCAGAAGCCATTTCTTAAGCTGAAATCATATGAGTCGTCGTAGAGATTGAGTAAAATTGAGCTTTAATCCTAGTCCTCATTGACAGCATTTTGACCCAGCAGTGTTTCATTAAATTTACAATAATTTTTCAGCCTTTGTCTAGTTGGAAAAAATTTCTTGAAAAACAAGCATGATAGGAACAGGGGGTTGTGGCATTTAATAACAATGACTACATTTTAAAAATTAATAGAAATACTGATTTTTAAAGTAATGGTTAGGACAAATGCCTTCTAAGTTAATGACAAGAACTGGCCAACCTTCCTGTGTTCCTTAATCAGTCCGGAAATGCATATGCTTGGATATTTACTTGCAGTCTCAATCACGAATTCTCATTCTCAAGACAGCAGAAATAGGTAAGTCTCAGCAGGCAAAGTTGGTACAGGAGTCATGAAAAAGAAGGAAAGGAAGAGACTTTGCAGTCTTTTGCCTGGCGCTAGCATCTTTCAGGACTAATTTAGGAAAGGAGATTGAAGTCAGCATTGCCAGGCAGAGGTAAGTGTAGGAGAGGTAAGACCCAGCTCTCAGGAGTTCAGCTGCCTCCCACTGAGGGACTGAGGCCTCAGCTGGTATTGAACATCTTGGGGGAGGTATCCCAGGTTTCCTATTACTTTCATATCTTGGTTTCCTGTTTTTCTACCCTCTCCCAACTAAAAACAAACAAACCTGTTACCGTTGAGTCAATTCCAACTCATAGCGACCCTGTAGGATGGTAGAACTGCCCCATAGGGTTTCCGAGGGGCAGCTCGTGGATTTGAGCTGCCAATCTTTTGGTTAGCAGCCAAGCTCATAACCACTGCATCACCAGGGCCCCCAAAATACTGAATGCTTACTGTGACCCAGGCAGTGTTCCAGGAGCTGAGACTACAGCAGTGATCAATAGAAGCCAGGTAGGTCTCTGCTCTCCAGACACCCGCAGCATTATTGAACATGGACACTGAACAAGTAAATGGATAAGAGGACTGTGGAGAGTGATGAATGCTATGAGGACAATAAACTGCAACACTTTTCTTAGCTACCTGGAAGGAGGGGAAATCATTTTGTGGTGTTTCTGTCTATGAAATTGTCATAGGAACCTCAGCATGACCAGGCAGTTTTTTTGGATTTCACCTTAGTTGTGGAGTTGGAAATTTCTCTTTATGCTTCTATGGCTGCAACTTTCAGTCAAAATGAGCCTTTTAGAATACATGGATTATCCGTGTAGACCTGGAGATGGCTATAGATTTTATTGGAAACTATTTTAATAATTGAAATCCAGTATAGAAATCATGAAAGGAGTCATGAAAAAGGAAAGGAAGAGACTTCACAGTCTTTTGCCTGGTGCTAGCATTTTTCAGGACTAATTTAGGAAAGGAGATTGAAGTCAGCATTGCCAAGCAGAGGTGAGTGTAGGAGGGGTAAGAAATCACAGTCTATAAAACAGTCTATTTGTAAAGCTCCTCATAATAAATTTATCTCAGGAATCTACAGTCCCTAGTGCTCACATCTGCTGAATGGATGGACCTAGTTCAACACACTCATCTGGGCACAAAATATGGAAGAAATGTGAGCCACGTGACAATGTGCAAACAATTGGCTTATATAATCTGTTTTACCAAGCATATGTGATTCGTGGTGGATTAGTCTCAGCCTTAGGGTAACAAATTTTAAGAGGTTGCCTGAATATGATGGCTGGGTGTCAGATCCATCTGTTTGCTCTGACTTTTGTCTGTGTAGCAGGGACCATGTCTCCTCTAGGGAGGAAGATGAGTCATATGTACAACTGTTGTGCTAAATGATTCAATAGAGGCTTGAAAAATTGAATACGGGAAAAGCACGATTTAATCTGACTCCATTGAAGCTGGGCAGGGTGGGTGGTGGAGGAGTAAAGCAAATGCATAATGATAGCAAGTTTTGGTAAATCTAGCAAACTAGAAAAGATGAAAAGAATGTGTGTGAGAAAATGACTGGAGATGGCACAGCAAAGCTCCTGGAGAGCTTCGAATACCAGATTGGAACTGGAGATTTTGACTGTGTCTATAGGCAAGATGTTTTGAGCTGGGGAATGATATGGATTAGGTGTCTCCAACCACACTGTACACTCTATGAGGTCAGCGGTTGGGTCTATCTTGCTCTCTATTGTATCCCAAGAACCTGGCACTCAAGAGGTATGCCACAGATATTTGTTGAATGAATGAATGAATGTAGAAACAAAGGAAGATGTTCATAAATAATATGAAGAGCGAACAATGCAAAATTGTGAGCTCAAGGTGATTTTTAAAATATTTTTTATGATGGAAATTTTTGAACATACACAAAAGTAGAATAGTATAATGAATCTCTATGCCACTTATCACTCAACATCAACAATCATCAACATTGATCTTATTCCACCTATGGGTCATGCTTTCTTTTGTTATAGAAGTATTAAAACAAACTTCAGACATGTAATTTCACTGATAAATGTATCAGACTGTAACACATAAGGTTTTTTTCCTACATAACTGTGACGCCATTATCACACCTAACAAATTAGCAATAATTCCTTACATCAAATCCTATCCATGTTTGAATTTCTCCCGTAGCCTCATATTACAAGATTATTTAAACGATAAAAATATGTATATGTTTAGATTGGAAAAGAATAAGAAAATATAAAAACAATATTTCAGCAGTAGGATCAAATACATTGGAGCCTTGGTAGTGCAATGGTTAAAAGCTCAGCTGCTAACCAAAAGGTTAGCAGCTCAAATCCACCAGCCACTCCTTGGAAACCCTATCAGGCAGTTCTGCGCTGCCCTATAGGGTCACTATGAGTGGGCATCGACGCGAAGGCAACACATTTGGTTTTTTTTGTGTGTGTGTGGATTAAGCATATCTTGAAATTTTTCTGTTACGTTATTTTTACCAAAAAAAGCAGTGTTCATCAGTAAATACATACTACTGAGAATGTTTTCCAAGCTGATGCTACGTGAATAAAGGTGGCAACAGTGTGCCTTTTTCCTAACTAGAATGCCATCCAGCAGCTTACTTTTCTTACTTGATACATTTCCTTTCCTCCACTGTCTAAAATTTTGTAAAGCTTTCTGTGTTGCTCTTTTCACTGCCTTAACGTTTAGAGATAACCTAATAATGATCTTTTTTTTCTTCTTCTAGATAGTCTTCCAGGCACAACCTTAACGATCTGTCTAGATTCTAGATGGTGGTTCTCAGCCCTGTCAGCTTCAATGCTCTGATCTAGGTTTTAAGAAATAATTTGAAAATGCCATTAAAAGAAAAAAATCCTGGTTTATCCTTGATTATCCCCTGGGTAGCGCAAATGGTTTGCACTAGACTACTATCCTAAATGTTGGTGGTTTAAATCCACTGTGGATGAAAGGCCTGGTGATCTGCTTCCACAAAGATTATAGCCAAGAAAACCCTATAGAATGTTGTACTGATGGGATCGCCATGAATCAGAATTTATTCAATGGCAATAGGTTTGGTTTTGCTTTTGGTATCCTACTGTAGCAAATGCTGTCAGTGCCCTGCCCATACTTCCTTGGTCCTTGCCCTTTTGGTGTACTCTGGGCTAGCTTCCAACTGCTGGCACCTGTACTCACTGTCTGAAGGCGTAGGTGCAGCACACTGGAAGGGGCAGAGAATTAATGCTCTCTGGGAACAGCCTTCAACCAGTAACTGACAGCACTGGTGTAAATAACCCCACTCCCTTGCTCTTCATTCTTCCATGGGACTGAGCTCCAATTGCCCATAGTGGATAATTGTTTGATAACATGTATTTTACTGGCTTTATTTCCCTCCCTGCCTTAATTCATTACTCTTATGCTGATGTTTTCTGGGACCACTTCCCAAATAAGTTACCTGCACTAGAATCCTCGCCCTGGGTCTGATCCTCAGGAAACCCAAACTAAGACACTTACCTATGAAACATTATTTAAAGTCCATATAATGTCCTAATAGCAATAACAATAAAAAGGAAAAATTAAAGAAAATTTTAAAAAAACAATAAAAAGAAAAAATTAAAGAAAATTAGTTGATAATAAAGCATTGTGTGCCTCAGTGTGTAAGTATGGGACATCACTACACCAGAAGGTATAATGAAGTAACAGATGTTTGCATCTGTACAAAAATCCACCGGGGATGCAGGAGCTTTGAGTCCTGGTGCACATACTAACCAAGAGAGGTGTATTGTAGTGATGCACTAAATACTGTAAGTAGTACCGTAAAACCTGCAAAAGCCAGAGACCAGGTAAAGCAGAAACCTGTCAGAGAAGGAAGACTCAAATATTTCCCACTAATAGTGATAGAAAAGTGGTAAGACTGCGCCCTGTCAAAGGTGGAAAACTTAAATCTGCAACAACAAGGTAGCCCCGTAGAGTTCCGGCTCTCACAGGTCTCACTGTATTAGATGGTTTATGCAATGGTGAACAACTTGATAAAGTTCCAAGAAAAAGTAAAATCATTTCTCAATTTACATGGTAGTAGCAACAGTGGGCTCAAACATAGCAACGAATGGGAGGATGATGCAGGACCAGGTAGTGTTTCATTCTGTTGTACACAGGGTCGTGATGGGTCAGAATTGACTTAAGGGCACCTTACAACACAGCATTCCAGAAAAATTCAGGGTCTACTAATATTGCAAAAATATTTTGTGTTTACGTGTGAAGAATTGGGTTCTAGTCTCAAGTATAGATAGGGTGTTTTTTTTTTTTTTTCATTAACATAGAAGACCAGTGGGGCATTTGAATGTAATATCGGTCAGGAGGTGATACCTCATTGTGTAAGGCAACTTCTGGGAAACTTTCTTGAAGAGAATCTGGCATGTTTCCCTTTGCTCTTGTTTTCTTAATCCTTTTCCCCCTTGTGTCAGATGACATGTAGAAGTGATGATGGCTGGAACTCCATCTTGGAGCAGGAAGATGAGAATTGAACTGCACCCCAGGGGTGGTGGAGTAACGAGCTGGAAGAAGCCTGTTCCCTGAGGACTTCATGGGTCAGGCAGCCCTACCAGGCCTGGATTGCCACTGTGTTAGGTGCTGTCGTGTTGACTCTGGCTCATAGCAACGCTGTATAACAGAATGAAACCCCTGGTCTTTTGCCATCTTCACAATCATTGCTATGTTTAAGCCCATTGTTGCAGCCACTGATGTCAATCCATCTCGTTGAGGGTTTGCCTCTTTTTCGCTGACCCTCTACCAAACGTGATGTCTTTCTCCAGGGACTGGTCCCTCCTGATAATGTGTCCAAAGTAAGCAATACGAAGTCCTACCATCCTCACTTTTAAGGAATATTCTGGCTGTATTTCCTCCAAGACAGATTTGTTTGTTCTTCCGGAAGTCCATGGTGTATTCAATATCCATCACCAACACCACAGTTTGAATGTGGGTATTGCTTCTACCTCTGGACTTTTATATAAGCAAGACATAAACTTGTTGTTAGTTGCTATCTACACAATTCCAATTCATGGTGACTCATGTCCTACACAGTACAACAGCTCCATGGGGTTTTCTTGGCCACCAAGGGACCTTCTGAAATTACAGACATAAACTGCCACCCTCTTACACCACTCTTATTTTGGGTTTCTTTCTTAAAACTAAACCTAACCTAGACCCACAAAGAAATTAAGCTCTAAGATTATACCTCAGCAGTAACCTGTAACTCTTGCAATTATGATCAGTGTTCTGAGGGACTTAAGGGTGCAACAAGAGAGAGCAGGGCACCTGCATGCAGTCCAGCAGGGAAGGTTCTTCCAAGCTCTGAATGATGGGTAAAATCAATTAGGCACAGAGGGTGGAAGATAAATAAATATGTTATTCGATCTTTGTTTTATAAGGGGAGAAGAGGGAGCATTTTATGAAATAGCAGTTTTCTTTTCCACATAGCTGTTGCTGGTTAATTTTGAAAGTAAGCTCTTCAAGGGGAAGACTGTGTTTTCTCTGATGTACATTCCAGTGTCTAGCACAGTGCCTGACATGCTCAATAAATGCTGTTGAAAATATGCTACAATGTGCTGAGAGCTGTGTGGCCAGCATGATTAAGCTTGTTGCTGTTAGGTGCCCTCAAGTCTATTCTGACTCAGCAACCCCATATGACAGAGTAGAACTGCCCTGTAGGGTTTCCTAGGCTATAATCTTTACAGAAGAGATCACCAGGTCTTTTCTCCCATAGAGCCACTGGTGGGTTTGAACCACCGGTCTTTTGGTTGGCAGCTGAGCTGTGTAAGCTATGTGCTGTTTGTTGATCTGCTTTCCAGTTCTGAATTCCTTTTGGAAGCCCAAGCAGGGAAGATGATACAGTCAGACAAAGGAACAGACCCTCCAAAGAAGGACATGAAGGTTACCACAGCAACCAACTCGAAGAACGGTATGTCTAGCTAGGGTTCCTTTTCTAGACTCAAAATCCTTATAGTACCAGTCTCAATTTGTGATCAAATGAATGGACAGAAATTCTAGCAGATTTACTGTGATTCTTACAAGGAACCTGTGGGGCAGTTTTGAGTGCACCACTACATCCATCCCCCACATGTCTGTCAGTTTGTCCTACTGTGAGGGCTTGCGTGTTGCTGTGAAGCTCGAAGCTATGCCACCCGTATTCACATACCAGCAAAGTCACTCATGGAGGACAGGTTTGAGCTGAGCTTCCCAGACTAAGACAAACTAGGAAGAAGGACCCGGCAGTCGACTTCTGAAAAGCATTAGCCAGTGAAAACCCTATGAATAGCAGTGGAACATTGTCTGATACAGTGCTGGAAGATGAGCCCCCCAGGTTGGAAGACACTCAAAAGATGACTGGGGAAGAGCTGCCTCCTCAAAGTAGAGTCGACCTTAATGACGTGGATGGAGTAAAGCTTTTGGGACCTTCATTTGCTGATGTGGCATGATTTAAAATAAGAAGAAACAGCTGCAAACATCCATTAATAATCGGAACCTGGAATGTACAAAGTATGAATCTAGGAAAATTGGAAATCATCAAAAATGAAATGGAACACATAAACATCGATATCCTAGGCATTAGTAAGCTAAAATGGACTGGTATTGGCCGTTTTGAATCGGACAATCATATAATCTACTATGCCGGGAATGACAACTTGAAGAGGAATGGTGTTGCATTCATTGTCAAAAAGAACGTTTCAAGATCTATCCTGAAGTACAATGCTGTCAGTGATAGATAGGATAATATCCTTACGCCTAGAAGGAAGACCAGTTAATATGACTATTTTCAAATTTACGCACCAACCACTAGGGCCGAAGATGAATAGATTTTTATCAGCTGCTGCAGTCTGAAATTGATGGAACATGCAATCAAGATGCATTCATAATTACTGGCAATGGGAATGTGAAAGTTGAAAACAAACAAGAAGGATCAGTAGTTGGAAAATATGGCCTTGGTGATAGAAACAATGCCAGAGATCGAATGATAGAATTTTGCAAGACCAACAACTTCTTCATTGCAAATACCTTCTTTCACCAACATAAACGGTGACTATACACATGGACTTCGCCAGATGGAACACACAGAAATCAAATAGACTACATCTGTGGAAAGAGACGATAGAAAATCTTGATATCATCCGTCACAACAAGGCCTGGGGTCGACTGTGGAACAGACCATCAATTGCTCATATGCAAGTTCAAGCTGAAACTGAAGAAAATCAGAGCAAGTCCATGAGAGCCAAAATATGACTTTGAGTACATTCCACCTGAATTTAGAGACCACCTGAAGAATAGATTTCACACACTGGACGCTAGTGACCAAAGACCGGACGAATTGTAGAAGGACATCATCCATGAAGAAAGCAAGAGGTCATTGAAAAGACAGGAAAGAAAGAAAAGACCAAGATGGATGTCAGAGGAGACTCTGAAACTTGCACTCGAACATCGAGCAGCTAAAGCCAAAGGAAGAATTGATGAAGTAAAAGAACTGAACAGAAGATTTCAAAGGGCAGCTTGAGAAGACAAAGTAAAGTATTATAATGACGTGTGCAAAGAGCTGGAGATGGAAAACCAAAGGGGAAGAACACTCTCAGTGTTTCTCAAGCTGAAAGAACTGAAGAAAAAATTCAAGCCTCGAGTTGCAGTAGTGAAGGATTCTATAGGGAAAATATTAAACGATGCAGGAAGCATCAAAAGAAGATGGAAGGAATACACAGAGTCATTATACCAAAAAGAATTAGTCGATGTTCAACCATTTCAAAAGGTGGCATATGATCAGTAACCGATGCTACTGAAAGAAGTCCAAGCTGCTCTGAAGGCATTGGCGAAAAACAACCAAAAAAAAAAAAAAAAAAAAACCAAACCCACTGCTGTCAAGTCAACCCCAACTCACAGCGGCCCTATAGGACAGAGTAGGGCTGCCCCATAGAGTTTCCAAGGTGTGCCTGGCAGATTCGAACTGCCGACCTTTTGGTTAGCAGCTGTAGCACTTAACCACTAGGCCACTAGGGCTTTTTTTTTGGAGAAAAACAAGGCTCCAGGAATTGATGGAAAATCAATTGAGATGTTTCAACAAACAGATGCAGCACTGGAGGTACTCAGTCGTCTATGCCAAGAAATATGGAAGACAGCTTCCTGGCCAACTGACTGGAAGAGATCCATATTTATGCCTATTCCCAAGAAAGGTGATCCAACCGAATGTGGAAACCATAGAACAATATCATTAATATCAAACACGGAAGCAAAATTTTGCTGAAGATCATTAAAAAGCGGCTGCAGCAGTATATCGACAGGGAACTGCCAGATATTCAGGCCGGTTTCCGAAGAGGATGTGGAACAGGGATATCATTGCTGATGTCAGATGGATCCTGGCTGAAAACAGAGACTACCAGAAGGATGTTTACCTGTGTTTTATTGACTATGCAAAGACATTAGACTGTGTGGATCGTAACAAACTATGGATGACACTAAGAAGAATGGGAATTCCAGAACACTTAATTGTGCTCATGAAGAACCTGTACTTAGACCAAGAGGCAGTTGTTCAGACAGAACAAGGGGATACTGATTGGTTTAAAGTCAGGAAAGGTGTGCATCAGGGTTGTATTCTTTCACCATACCTATTCAATTGGTATGCTGGGCAAATAATCCGAGAAGCTGGACTACAGGAAGAAGAACGGGGCATCAGGATTGAAGGAAGACTTATTAACAACCTGCGTTATGCTGATGACACAACCTTGCTTGCTGAAAGTGAAGAGGACTTGAAGCACTTACTAATGAAGATCAAAGGCCACAGCCTTCAGTATGGATGGCACCTCAACATAAAGAAAACAAAAATCCTCACAAGTGGACCAATGAGCAACATCCTCATAAACGGAGAAAAGATTGAAGTTGTCAAGGATTTTGTTTTACTTGGATCCACAATCAACAGCCATGGAAGCAGCAGTCAAGAAATCAAAAGACGCATTACATTGGGTAAATCTGCTGCAAAGGACCTCTTCGAAGTGTTGAAGAGCGAAGATGTCACCCTGAAGACTAAGGTGTGCCCCACCCAAGCCATGGTATTTTCAGTCGCATCATATGCATGTGCAAGCTGGACAATGGAAAAGGAAGACCGAAGAAGAATTGACGGCTTTGAATTGTGGTGTTGGCGAAGAATATTGTATATACCATGGACTGCCAAAAGAACGAACAAATCTGTCTCAGAAGTACAGCCAGAATGCTCCTTAGAAGCAAGGATGGCGAGACTGCGTCTTACATACTTTGGACATGTCAGGAAGGATCAGTCCCTGGAGAAAGACATCATGCTTGGCAGAGTACAGGGTCAGCAGAAAAGAGAAAGACCCTCAATGAGGTGGATTGGCCCAGTGGCTGCAACAATGAGCTCAAGCATAACAACAATTATAAGCATGGCTCAGGACCAGGCAGTGTTTCATTCTGTAGTTCATAGGGTCGCTATGAGTCGGAACCGACTCAAGGGCACCTAACAACAACAACAGCTACATCCATTAATGATCAATCTGCCAGCAATTTTCAAGGCAGGAAGGAAAGAAATTGCCATGGTGGCTTCAAAAGCTTTTTTTTTTTTGGTCATCCCTCTATGTTTTGTTTTATGGAAAACTTAGAACACTTCATAACCTGTTCACATTAAAAATTTCACTGCAACAAATAGAATTTCCATGAAAATATTTGTTAAGAAACAGACTAAAATTTGTTCAGTGGAATTCTGAGATTTGTATTAAAAACCTATTGGGAGCTAGAATTTTTCAATAACACTTGAAATAACTTTTTTGAGAAAGGGTAAAGACAAATGTCTGTACGTCTGAGTTAGAGAAGGAGTATCCAGGAAAGAATTAGATAATTTTGGAATATACCAAAGATGGTGCAGGGGGAAACAATCATTATATTGCTCTTATAATATGCGACTTCTATATATTGTCTGCTATTTCATCTAACATGAGCAACAACACAATAAGTAAGCTAGGATAGTCTCATTTTGCCACAAGGAAACTGGGTTTCAGTTAGTTAGATGACCGACCCTCTCAAGCTCACACAGTAAGTGACGGGACAAGGTTTGAATGAAACCAGATCCTGTGGCACTACATCCAGGGTTATTTCCACTCCCTGAGACAACACGGTGTGCCCCAGCTGAGTTGCCTTTCACACTTACGCCTGCCCTCCTTTCCACCTGCCCTCCTTTCCACCTCGCCAAACCCACCACTCCCTTGCTGCCCTCTCCCTCTTCCAGGTCTCTCCCAAATCCTGAGGCTGTTGCTACAGGAGCTGGACCTGTTCTATAGCCGAGATGTGAATGGAGTGTGCCTCTTGTACAATCTCCTCCACTCCCCATGGCTGCAGGCTCTGCTAAAGGTGAGCACTCCGTGCCTTGGAAGCCCTTCTTTACTGCAGAGAGCAGAAAATCTATTTACCCAACAGTGTCACTTGTCAGCAGGCAGGAAATTTCAATGTGGAAAAAGTTGTTAAATACAATCCTTGGAAAAGAACTACACAAACCTCTTAGCTTAGGCATTGCTCTAGTTTTAGGAAGGGACTGTTGTTGTTGTGTATCATGGAGTTGATTCTGACTCATAGTGACCCTATAAGACAGAGTAGAACTGCCCGGTAGGGTTTCCTAGGCTGTAATCTTTTTTTTTTTTTTTAATTGTGCTTTAGGTGACAATTTACAGAGCAAATTAGTTTCCCGTTCAATAGTTTGTACATAAAGTGTTCCATGACATTGGTTTCATTCCCCACAATGTATCGACTCTCTTCTGATTTCCATCCTAGATTCCCTGTTGCCTTTTACCCTAATTTTCTACTCCTTCCTGCCTTCTCATCTTTGCTTTTGGGCAAATGTTGCCCTTTTGATCTCCTATAATTGAGCGTTCTATGGAACACGTTCCTCTCAGGTATTATTGTTTATTTTATGGGCCTGTCCACAGTTTGGCTTAAGGGTGGTCTCTGGGAATGACCTCAGTTCCAGTTCAGAAGGGTGACTTACGGCCATAGTCTCAGGGGTTCCTCCAGTCTTTGTCAGACCACTTTTTTGTGAATCTACAATTTTACTCCAGTTCTGTCCAGGACCCTCCACTGTGATCCAGTCAGAACAGTAGGTAGTGGTAGCCGGGCACCACCTAGCTCTTCTGGTCTTGAGGTTGCGTAGGTTGCGGTTCATATGGTCCATTAGTCCTTTGGACTAATTGTTCCCTTGCACCTTTGGTTTTCTTAACTCTCCTTTGCTCTGGAAGAGAAGACATCTTAGAACCTAGGCTGTTATCTTTATGGGAGCAGGTGCCACTTCTTCTCTCCCACAGGGAGGCTGGTAGGTTCGAGCAACCAAGTGCTTAACCATTGCACTACTAGGGCTCACTCCTAGGAAGGAATGAACTAGGTAGAGAGGAATATGGCAGCTCCTTTCTTTTTTCCCTTCAACTCTTTTTCTTCCGAGGGTCTCCTGGAATCACAAAACAGCTACCACAAGTGGCCATCAGTGGTGCCCTTATCAGCAGTTTGCAACCTTTTGTCCTTGAGGCCAACTTGGGAAAATAAATATGCTTTAAAAAAATTATCCCTCTTTGTTTTTTAAAAAATCTAGAAATGGAGTTGTATTTAGGCATTTTTAAAATTTGGCTAAATTTTTTTATGCACTATACATTAACACAGAAACCCTGGTGGCACAGTGGTTAAAAGCTCGGCTGCTAACCAAAAGGTCAGCAGTTCGAATCCACCAGGTGCTCCTTGGAAACCCTATGGGGTAGTTCTACTCTGTCGTATAGGGTCACTATGAGTTGGAATTGACTCTACGGCAACTTTTTTTTGTTATACAATAGCATCTACTATCTGACTATGATTTTGTTCTTTTGAATAAATGTTATTATTGAGAAAGATCCTTTTGAAGATATTTTTGGAGGATGTGTGCTTCCTTCACTTAAATGTGAAATGTAATTATTTTTTATGATGCATGTTAACATTACATTCCTTTAAAATAAGTGAAAAATGACAACATATTTAACATGGACAAAGAAGTACTCCTCACGCTGCTTGTTTTAAAACATCGGATTTCTATCAAGCACTTTTTTCTCCTGGGATCAACTAGGATGGGAGTTTTAATTTTATTAAAGGTGTGCCCTCACTTCCCACCGGTAGGCTGTTTGTGCTTTCTGTTCCTTTCATCATTCCATCAGCCTTAATCACTTCCAACTAAACCAGTAAATCAGTCAACTGTCCTGCCTTGAGCACCAGCCCTGAGGTAGAGAGCAGGGAAGCTCCGCCATCACCACAGATCTGGAGAAAGGCTAGGCTGAGGTGGCCTCTCCATCTATAACAGAAGCTAGGTTTCTAAATAAAATGAAGGCATGTACTGCAGAGCTAGGCTGGTTTTGCTGTACTCAGCTCAGCCCTAGATCCTGGTAAGGGAAAAAAAAATTCCGAACTGTAGGCAGAGACCAAGTTGGAATTTTTGTAAATAACTTTCACTGGGAAATTACGGGAGGAAAAAGAAACAAAAACTCAAAAACCTGGAGCAGAGTAGAGTAAGTGTATGTAACATGTCCAGCCTCCTGTTTAGACCCCCCGGTGGACACTGGGCCACACACATGTGACCTCTGCACACGCCCAGGAAGAGGCCCTCACTGGTCTCTGGCCCCAAAGGTCTTGCCCTTTAAGATGCTACTTTGTGCTTTGTCGTAAGTCCCCACTGGCCGCAGCCGCAGAAACCATACCCTCACTTGGTTGTTGTTAGTTGCCACAGAGTGGGCTCCAATGACATAATGAAACGTTGCCAGGTCCTGAGCCTTCTTCACGATGGTCTGCTCAATTCCATTGTGGCAGCCACTATGCATTTAGAGTGCCTTCCAACCTAAGAGGCTCATCTTCCAGCATTATATCAGACATTATTCTATTGTGATCCATGACTAATTGTGATCATTGGCTAATTTTTGGAAGTAGGTCTCTAGGCCTTTCTTCCAAGCCTGTCTTAGTCTGGAAGCTCTGCTAAAACCTGCCCACCATGGGTGACCCTGCTGGTATTTGAAATCCTGGTGGCATAGCTTTCAGCATCATATCAACATGCAAGACACCACAGTATGACAGACAGGTGGTGGATACTTAGTTTCATAAGAGTAAAAATTTGAATTTTTTTATCAGTGAAATCACTTGGGAAAGATCAATTTCCAGCAACAGCCAGTTATTAAGCCTTTGAAGCATTAGAACTGCCAAGCTTGAGTCCATTTCTGTTTGAGGGCTACAATGTTTCTTCCCTCTGAAAGCTTTAAATCTAAAATGTTAATAGTCATTATCCATCTGTCATTCTCCCACCCATGCCCTTCTGCAGGTTTATGATTGCCTCCAGGAATTTAAAGAAAAGAGACCAGTTCCTGACACAGCCCACGCACAGGCATTATCCGCTGAGGTAAGGTGATTTGCAATCCACAGAATAGCAGAGCTTTACTGCAATGCTGCTAGTTTAAATGAATTAAAGGCTTTAATGGAAAAGATTTGATTGATGATTATGCATCTAGTACGTGGTTTTTAATTATGTGTGGTAGGTTATGTTCCACCACTTGTCTGCCAGTTTGTCATACTGTGGTGGCTTGCATGTTGCTGTGATCGTGGAAACTATGCCACCGGTATTTCAAATACTATCAGGGCCCCCCGGTGGACAGGTTTCAGAGGAGCTTCTAAACTAACACAGACTGGGAAGAAGGACCTAATGATCTACTTTTGAAAAAAATTGGCCAGTGAAAACCTCATGTATAGCAGCAGAACATTGATACAGTGCCAGAAGATGAGCCCCTCAGATTGGAAAGTACTCAAAATACAAATGGGGAAGAGTTAACCTTAATGACGTGGATGGAGTAAAGCTTTCGGAACCTTCATTTGCTAATGTGGCATGACTCAAAACGAGAAGAAACAGTTGCAAACATCCATTAATAATTGGAACGTGGAATGTATGAAGTATGAATCAAGGAAACTGGAAGTTGTCAGAAAGGAAATGGAAGATCAATATCTAGGCATTAGTGAGGTGAAATGGACTGGTATTGACCATTTTGAATCAGACTATCATAGTCTACTATGTCAGGAATAACAAATTGAAGAGGAATGACGTCGCATTCATCATCAAAGAGAACATTTCAAGATCTGTCGTGAAATACAAAGTGATAGGATAATATCCATAGGCCTACAAAGAAGACCAGTTAATCTGACTATTATTCAAATTATGCACCAACCACTAATGGCAAACGTGAAGAAACTGAAGATTCTTCTGCAGTCTGAAATTGATCAAACATGTAATCAAGATGCATTGATAATTACTGGTGATTGGAATGCAAAAGTTGGAAACAAGGACAGGTAGTGAGAAAACAGGCCTCTGCGATAGAAACAACAAGGGAGCAGTAACTCCCAAATTTATATCTCTAGCTGGAACCCTTTCCCTGAATTCCAGGCTCATAAATCCGACTGCTTCCTCCCTGTCTGACCAAGATCCTGAGCTTACCCCGCCCGGCCCCCCGCAAACCTGCTCCTCTCTCAGCCTTTTCTATCTTAGTAATGACACTCTTATTCCTGCAGTTGCTCAGGCCAAAATCTTTGGGGTCATCTTTGACTCTCACTTCCTGTCATACCCTACATACAATCTGATGGCAATCGTATCAGCTCTATTACATATGCAGATATATCCAGAATCTCACCACTGCCACTGTGCCCCCTAATATAAACCATCATCGTCCCTTACATAGATGATGGCATTATAGTCTCCTACTTGGTCTCCTCCTTCTACCCTCACCCTTCTACAGTCTGTTCTTAACAGAGCAGCCAGAGAGATCCTCTTCAAAGGTGAGTGAGATCATGTCACTTCTTTGTTCAAACTCATCCAATGACTTCCCATCTCATTCAGAATAAACTCCACAGTCCCTATATAGCTGAATATAATCTAGCCCCTATTACCTCTTTTATTTTATACACACTGCTCTCCTGTTAGGAGTCCTGGTGGCATAGTGGTTGAAATGTTTGACTGCTAACTGAAAGGCTGGCAGTACAAACCCACCAGCCTTTCCATGGGAGAAAGATGTGGTGGTCTGTTTTTGTAAAGATTTACAGCCTTGGAAAACTTTTGGGCAGTTCCATTCTGTCCTCTACAGTCACTATGAGTTGGAATCGACTCCATGGCAATGGGTTTGATTTTTTTGTTTGTTTGTTTTGCTCTCTGGCTTACTAACTCTGCTCCAGCCATACTGAGCCCCTTGTGGTTGTTGGAATTCACCAGGCATGCTCCTGCCACAGAAACTTTGCACTTGCTAGTCCCTATGCCTGTAACACTTTTGTCCATATATCCACACAATTTGTTAATTTGCCACCTCATCTCCCCCAGTCTCCACTCAAATGTCACCTTCTCAGTGAGTCTTTCCTTGTTATCTTATCTAAAATTCTAACCCCTCCTAACACTCCCTATTCACCTTCCCTGGTTTATTTTTCATCTTCTCTTCTCACCACAAAATAAAACTTTTTTTACTTATATGTTTTATTTATTGTCTGTGTAAGCTCCATGAGAATGGGGATTTTTGTCTGCCTGTTCGCTGCTCTATTCACATCACTCAAAACAGCACCTAGCACATAGTAGGTGCTCAATAAATGTGTGGAATTGATCAATAAATGAGGATCCGTTTTATTATTATTTATTGCCCAAACTATATTTTAAAAAGGTAACTTTAAAAAATTTTAAGAAGGTAACTTTACCCTCAATTCCAGTAATAAACAACTCAAACAGTTCTCCATTGTCCACAGAGAACACTCAATAATATTTTATTCAGTTGTAATCATAGTGAATGGAGGCACAGCTTTGGAAACTGTGTGTTTTCATTTGACTGTATGTAACGGTGCTCTGTTGCTTTAGATTCATGGGGCTGATTAAAGTCTTGAACAGTCTTATGTCCTGTCAGAAAGGAAGTCTACACCTAAACCACAACAAAGAGATCAGAATTAATCTGTTTAGCACTTTTTTTTATTGCAGAAAACATTAAAATTGCTAATGAAATAATAAGCCCTGAAATAGAAATTACTAATCCCATTTTTCAGTTGAAGACTGTAACATGCCATGGGATTAAGCTACCCGAGCTCACTAGGCCCTTTGAACCTGGACCTGGAGAAACTCAGGTTGCCCAACCTGCCCGTAGAGCATTCACATCAGCAAAGAGCTATTTCAGAGCCAGGAGGAGGACAGTGCCTCGGTACATTCGGTATTAGGAAATCATGTTTGTTCTTCCTCTAAGCCTATGATTTGCCAGGACTGGGGCACTGGGAGTGTTAGATCTGTCCCAAATCTTGCATTCTACCTGCTGGTAGGAAAGTTTAGTGAATAAGGAAGGATTCCAGGCCCTGACTTTACACATGAAAAAGAAATCTTCAAAACAGCTTTTATTAGGTCAATGCCACCAAAACCCCTTTCCATCCAGTTGATTCTGACTCATTAGCAACCCTACAGGACAGAGTAAAACTGCCTCCATAGAGTTTCTAAGGAGCAGCTGGTGAATTTGAACTGCTGACCTTTTGGCTAGCAGCCAAGCTCTTAACCACTGCACCACCAGGGCTCCTTGAGGATAACTAGGTGATAATTTTTTTTTTTCTTAATTTCATAATGTGTGTTTTTCCATCAACCAGGTAATGGAACTGTTAGGTGAAACTCCTAATTCCCCTGAGATCCATGAGCTGAGACAAATCCTGCAGGCTTCACACTTTAAGGCAAGTGTTTGCTAAAATAGGCAAGATGTGCCCATTTGGCACACAGACAAGGTTGGAAAGGAGAAATAAACGTGATAGAAATTGTGCTCTTTGAATACATGTTCTATTACTGTGGTTAGTTGCCTCAAGTTAATGCCAACTCATGGCGACCCCATGTGTACATGAGTGTATTGGGTTCCTAGGACTGCTGTGAAAGTACCATACATTGGGTAGTTTACGAGAACAGATACATATTGCCTCACAGATCTGGAGGCTGGGAATCTAAGATCGGGGTGTCGGCTGTGTTAATTCCTTCTGAGGCTTTGAGGAAGAATCTGTCCCTTGTCTCTCTCGTAGCTTCGCTAGCTCTAGGCATTCTTTGGCTTGCAGCTGCAGCATCACATGGCGTCCTTCTTCTGTTTCTTTGTGTCCTCTTTTAGCACAAGGAGTTACTCAGATTGGGTTAGGACCCACCCAACTTTTGTACGAGGAGCCTGGTTGTGCAGTGGTTTAGCACTTGGCTGCTAACTGAAAGGTCAGTGGTTTGAACCCAGCAGCCATTCTGTGGGAGGAAGATGTGGCAGTCTGCTTGCATAAAGATTACAGCCTTGAAAACCCTATGAGGCAGTTCTACCCTGTCCTATAGGGTCACTATGAGTCGGAATCGACTCCACAGCAATGGGTTTGTTCTTTGATTTAACTTCAGTATAACCTCTGTCATGGATTGAATTGTGTCCCCAAAAAATGCATGTCAACTTGGCTAGGCCATGATTCCCAGTATTGTGTGGTGGTCCTCCATTTTGTGATCTGATGTATTTATTCTATGTGTTGTAAATCCTCACCCCTGTGATGTTGATGACACAGAATTAGAGGCAGTTATGTTAATGAAGCAGGATACAATCTTAAGATTAGGTTGTGTTTTGAGTCAATCTCTTTTGGAATATAAAAGAGCGAATCGAGCAGAAAGGAGAGGGACTTCATACCCCCACGAATATAGTGCCAGGAGCAGAGTGTGTCCTTGGACCCAGGGTCCCTGCCCTGAGAAGCTCCTTGACTAGCGAAGATTGATGACAAGGACCGTCTTCCAGAGCCAACAGACAGAGAAAGCCTTCTCCTGGAGCTGGCACCCTGAAATCAGACTTCTAGCCTACTAGGCTCTGAGAGAATAAATTTCTGTTTGTTAAAGCCATCCACTTGTGGTACTTCTGTTACAGCAGTGCTAGGTAACTAAGATAATCTCATATTAACAGATATCATCTTCAAAAACCTTATTTCTAAACAAAGTCATGTTCACAGGTACCGGGGGTTAAGACTTTAACATATATTTTGGACAGACATGATTCAATCCATAATAATAGGTGACCAACAAAATGCACTCAAAGATGTGGGACTCAGATGTGACTGGCCCAATGTTGTCAGTCAGGCAGTCAACCTGTCATATTTATGAGGAGTCATCCAGTACTTTCCATGGTCCTCTGGTTCCCAAGCAATTGTCCCTCTAAAATTCTAGGGAGCAATCATGGTAGCTTACTTTCCAACTTGAGATTATCTTAAACTTTGAAGAAAATATGTGAAAGAATTTGGAACAAAGTATAATGATGATTAGCTCTATGGGAGGTATATGAAGAACATTTTATTACAGAACAAAAACCTACCTCTTAGTATCTAGAGATTTTAAGATCAATTTATCAACAGATTAGAACTTTAAGAGAATGTCTGCATTTGGAGCAATAGAATTTATGAGTAAAAGAATTTAGATCACAGTGTAGCCCACTGGTTATGAAATATCCTCAACAGCAGAAACTTCCTAGAAAAGTTCCTCTGGGCTCTAAATAAATTCTGTCCACCAAACTCAGGCAGGGCTGAAGAATGACAGCTTCCAGCCCATGCAATCAAAACCTAACAAAGCAGGCATAGAAGGAACTCTTTGATTATACCCTAAACCCGGGCACTACTTTTTCTCATTCTGTTCCACATGGGCCCATGGGTGTTACTGAAAAGTTAAACCAACAAGGTATTTTAATTACTGCCCCTCATTCCACCTTAATTAGGGAAAATATCACAAAAGTTGCTTTGTAGTTCAAGCCCTATAGAAGCATCATGGATTATATGAGTTTCCAAGACACGAGACAGTCATGGAATAATGTATTTTAGCAGCAATGAAAGAACACATTATGTATTGATTAACCTCTCTCTGCCTCGTTGCCTTATCTGTAAAATGGAGATGAGAAATGATCTGCCTCAAGAGTTATTGTGAGATGAAGTGAATTAATCTACATAAAATGCTTAGCACAGTTCCTGGCATGTGCGTGTTGCTGGTGGTGGTGGTAGTTGCTGTGTGTGTGCTACATAGTATTGAGTCACCATCTTCTAGGTGGGTACATCCTGTGTGTGACGTTTGTTCACCTTTTCCTTCTCTGTTCCCAGGCCTTGCTCAGTGCCCATGACACTGTGGCTCAGAAAGATTTTGAACCCCTGCTCCCCCCTCTGCCAGACACTATCCCTGAAAGTGAGGAAGCAATGAGGATTGTTTGCTTGGTAAAAAATCAACAGCCCCTGGTAAGGAAATCATTTTATCTTTTCATTGGAATTATACCAGCGTTAATTGTGAACCAAGTTATCTCCAGTATCTGGTATTCTTGTCTATGGTCACACATATAGTTTGAGGCACTCAGAAAATGTGAGATGAACTCATGATAAGAGTGGCTACAAACTTAACAATGAACGATTCTTGCTTGTACTTTTAAACTTATTACACGTTCTAATGCTTTCACTGAGAAAACATTTCTGTTCGGTGTTTTTCTTTTTTGAAAGAACTGTAAGAAATAAGACGTATATATTTTATTTACTTATTTGACCCTCTGATGTGCATATACATTTCACTCAATCCCAATGTATTTGCTTTTTTCTCTTCTATTAATGGGAAGGAAACCCTGGTGGCGTAGTGGTTAAATGCTATGGCTGCTAACCAAAGGGTCAGCAGTTCGAATCCACCAGTGCTCCTTGTAAGCTCTATGGGGCAGTTCTACTCTGTCCTATAGGGTCGCTATGAGTTGGAATCAACTCAACGGCACTGGGTTTTTTTTTTTTTTTTATTAATGGGAAGCGAAGTCAGATATTGATTTTCTAAGAATAGTTCTTCTGATTAGGTTGTAATTGTGAGAACTTTTTTATCTTTGGCAAGACCTAACTATATTCTTTTTTGTCTATGTGGTTGGATAGAGGCCTCAGGAGGCCAAGGTTGAATGGCCTTTCGTTTTTGACAACATGGTATGATTGGAAGTCATCAGGGCACTGTGTGGAATTCCATTGTTTTCTCTCTTTAGGGAGCCACCATCAAGCGCCATGAGATGACAGGAGACATCCTGGTGGCCAGGATCATCCACGGTGGGCTGGCTGAGAGGAGTGGTAAGCTGGAGCAGCAGGGTACAACAGTGACCAGAAAATAGGAAACCCTCGATTGTTCAGTCTTCTTTTCAGGGGAACCTCTCTTTTCTAACTAAGGTCTGGGTTTTAATAAGTCCCATCGCTTGGTTAAGACAATGAAGAGGAAGGAACAAATATTCCAGAGAAATCTTACTCCCTTTCTTCAAGTCCCTGTCATCCTAGGCACCACATTAATGTTCTCTCAATTTACATCCTCATGGCAATCTAACAAAGTAAGTATTATCATGCCATTTTATGGATGAGGAAACTGAGGCTCAAGAGGTTAAGTAACTAACTTGCCCAAGGCTACACAGCTAGAGCCAGAACTCAAGCCCAGGTCTGCCTGACCCTGTCCTCCCAACAATCCCCTCTTTACTTGGTACTTCTGCTTCAGAAGAGCATGGCTCTTCTCCATTTTGAAATGCCTTTGCCTGCTCTTCCTACCAGTCAATGAAATTTTCTTCCTTTCACTGATATGTTTCTGAAATGAGTGATTCTATACCTGCTGCCCCGTTCTCACTAAACCACAGCCCTTGAGGCCTGGCACATGGTTTATACCCCAATATTCTAATGGTAATTACCCCAGGGATTTCCCAGTTGCTAAGTCTATTGGCCATTCCTCAGTTTTATTTTTATCTGTCTACCACGTTTGATGATGTTGACCACACTCTTCTTGCAGTTTTCAACACCTTTGATTTCTGTTCCCTGAACATCCTCCTTCTTGTCTCATCTCTCTTACAGCTCCACTGTTTTATGTCATATTTCTCAAGAAGTAGTCCATACTCCCAGATTTGTCTACATTTTCTCTACATTTAGAGAATCCCTTCCTTCCCCTCCTACACTTATTTACTCATGACTATGACATCTTTGGAAGCCCTGGTGGCATAGTGGTTAAGTGCTACGGCTGCTACCCAAGAGGTTGGCAGTTCGAATCTGCCAGGTGCTCCTTGGAAACTCTATGGGGTAGTTCTACTCTGTCCAGTAGGATCGCTATGAGTCAGAATTGACTCGACGGCAGTGGGTTTGGTTTTTTGGGTTTTATGACATCTTTATTTTTAGTACTATCTTTTTACCAGTTGTCAGTTCCATTTTATAACAACAGATTAAAAACCAAACCCACTGCTGTCAAGTCGATTTTGACTCATAGCGACCCTATAGGACAGAGTAGAACTGCCCCATAGGGTTACCAAGGCTAAATCTTTATGGAAGCAGACTGCCACATCTTTCTCCCATGGCTGGTGGGTTCAAACCACCAAACTTTTGGTTAGCAGCTGACCGCTTTAACCACTGCATCACCAGAGCTCCTTAACATCAGATTAGCCAACATAAAAGTATTGCCATTAATTAATACCAAGTGTTGGTGAAGAGGAAACCCTGGTGGCGTAGCGGGTAAGTGCTACGGCTGCTAACCAAAGGGTCAGCAGTTCGAATCCACCAGTCGCTCCTTGGAAACTCTGTGGGGCAGTTCTACTCTGTCCTATTGGGTCGCTATGAGTCGGAATTGCCTCGACTGCACTGGGTTTGGTTTTGGTTTGGTTGGTGAAAAGGTGGAAGATAGAACTCTCATGTACTTCTGGTTATTCTTTCATAATAAATTAAAAAAATTTAGAGCATGCTTGGGTTAGTGAGTTTGTTAAAAAGCCACTGGGAAAGCTACTTCTAGATTTCACCTGTTTCTCTGTATCCTTCTTTGTTTTGTGTTCATGTTTGCCTAGGGCTGTTATATGCTGGAGACAAACTGGTGGAAGTAAATGGAGTTTCAGTTGAGGGACTGGACCCTGAGCAAGTGATCCATATTCTGGTAACTGCCTCCTCTTTGCCTTTTTGTTCATGACTTAGTCAAAGGCAAAGGTTGAATTGGGGCCATCAAGCCCAGAGTGTGTACACTGTAATGGAGAGAGACTGGGATGCCTCTTGTCACATCCTCTCTCCAGGTCCTAGGATCTCCCCTCCCTCACCCGCTCCCATGGTAGTTCTGGTCCTGCTGGGAGGCTTCCTTCCCCAAGTTGCTCCTTCAGCCCCAGGAAGAGTGCCAGCACGCCCCCCCCCCCAGGTCAGGCCCCCTCATCATCTGTGTTGCTCCATTAGAAATGAAGCATGGAGTGGGCGAAGGGAGACATCGTGGGAGAACCTGAGGAAACCACACCTCTCCATTTGCTGTTGAGTTGACTCTGACTCACGGCAACCCCATGTGTATCAGAGTAGAACTGTACTTCATAGGGTTTTCAATGGCTGATTTTTTTGAAGTAGACACCAGGCCTGTCTTCCAAGACACCTTTGGGTAGACTCAAACCTCCAAGCTTTTGGTTAGCATCCAAGCACGTTAACCATTTGCACCACCCAGGGACTCAAAACCACACCTTACTCTTCTAACATTTTTATACAACTGAAACCTGCTTAACATTCTCCTTGAGAGCAGGTTTTAGGGAGGAAATGAGTCACCAGAGGGTAGCATAGGGGAAGGGGGAGGTCCTTGCTAGCCTTGCCACTGCCCTTTGGTGACTGAGCTGGAGATTGATAAGCTGGCTATATGGGCCTTTGGTCTTTTAGGTCCTCATTCCACCCCTCCAACCACTCCCTGAATCACAGTTCAGCTGCCAAGAGTCATAGTTGCATGGCTCTGCCCATCTCTTCGCAATGCACACCCCAAGTGTGGGGCCTGATTTTGGCTACTATATATAAATATAGATGAGTGGCTCTCAAACTGGGTTCCTGGGGGAACTCTAGGTTTTCACAGGGGTGAAACTGAGGTGAGGGGTGGTACTATAAGGAGTATACAAAGCACCTAAATATTTTACAAACCACTGCTACAAGATTCTGCATGGTATACAAGGTGCTGCAAAGGAAGCTTAAAGTACTGTAAATCCCAGACACGAATGCCTCCACCTTGGGCCTTCTGGCGTTGCTAGGACAGTGGGATTATGAACTTCTTAAAAGTGAGAACTGGGTCTTGTCAACCTGTGGGCCTCCAGTGCCTGTCACACGGCTTGGTGCATAAATAGGTATTCAAGGAATGCTTACTGAGTGAGGGTGGGAGGAGTGAATGTCAGACAGAGACCTCATCTCCACCCCAGGGCCTGTGAGAAGAAGGCAATGCCTGAGTGGGGTGTTCCTTGTAGCAACAAGATGGAGGATCTCTAAGAGAGGCCAGGGTTTAAGTAGACCTGTGGCCCTGGCACCACAGCAGGGCAGAAATGGAACTAAGCTGCTTTCTAGTCCCTACTTCTGGGTGGCGATGTGTCGCTGTTGAACTGTGAGAGTACCTCTGGGGGATGTCACTGTTAGACCTGGACCCATTCAGTTGCAACTCCATCTGCTGAGCCCCAGTAACTTGGCAATTTATCATGTCTCCTCCTTTGACATTTTCTAGGCCATGTCTCGTGGCACAATCATGTTCAAGGTGGTTCCAGTTTCTGATCCTCCTGTTAATAGCCAGAAGATGGTAAGAATTTACTAAGACTTTTTTCATAGTCACACAGAGTAAATTCCTCAAACAACAATGATGGTGTTGTTATTAGTTGTTGTCAAGTTGATTCCGACTGATGGTGAGCCCATGTGTTATAGAGTAGAACTGCTCTATATTGTTTTCTTTGCTCTAATCTTAATGGAAACAGAGCACCAGGGCTTTTCTTCTATAGTACTGCTGGGTGGGTTCAAACTGCCAACCTTTAAGTTAGCAGTCGAGTACAAACCATTTGCGCCACCTAGGGACCTTCTAAATGACAGTAATGACAGTAATAGTAACTGGCTAAATACTATCTGTCATGGTACTCTGGAGCCCTGGTGGCATAGTGATTAAGAGCTTGGCTGCTAACCAGAAGGTTGGCAGTTTGAATCTACCAGCCACTTCTTGAAAACCCTACAGGGCAGTTCTACTCTGTCCTCTAGGGCCACTATGAGTCAGAGTCCACTCAATGGCAATGAGTTTTTTGTTTTGTTTTGTTTTAAATCATGGTACTATCCTCTTTTTTTTTATCCTCTATAATGTGTTGAACACTTTCTCAATATTGTATTGTATAATTTGTTCAATGCTGATGACATGAGAGGCAAAATGAGTAAATGAATATGATAAAAAGGGATGGGGGTACCAGAAAGCCAAGCAGCAGCATCAAAACAATGAAAATTTGACAAATTTTTCTCGGAGCTGAGAGATTCTATTACCAAAGTCACTTTTTTTTCATATCCTTTAGACTAGTTCAGAGGCATGTTCTCTTTTTCAGGAAAGATAGGAACAGTGGGTGGAAGAGTGGGAGAAATGGGTGTAAGTCTTGCCAGCCAGTGGACAAGCATACTCTGATGGCACCATTATACACCTGCTGTCAGGTATACGTTCGTGCCATGACCGAGTATTGGCCCCAGGAGGATCCTGCCATCCCCTGTGTGGATGCCGGGTTGCCTTTCCGGAAGGGAGACATCCTCCAGATTGTGGACCAGAATGATGCCCTCTGGTGGCAGGCCCGGAGACTCTCAGACCTTGGTACCTGTGCTGGACTAATCCCTTCTAATCACCTTCTGAAGAGGTAAGAAAAGTTATCACTCTTAGACTCATGACTGGGCCATAAGGAAATGTTTTTCTCAGGTATTTGTTGTTGCAGCTAAGATGAAGTATAAAGGGACAAACAGACAAACACACACACACTGGCTTACAAATCCCAATGTCAACTTGTGAATGTGCTCTAAGCATCTTAACCAGAAGAGTCATACCAGCTAGGAAAGAGAGAAAACAACTTGGGAAACTAAATTACATTTTTAAAAGTAACTTTAACTCCTTCTATTAACCTTTCAAGGCTGATTAGACATCTCAGTTACTTAATCTCAACCCACCACCCTCACCTTGTGCTACTGAGGTTTGATGAGATCACCACGCACGTGTGTGTAGAGAGAAAGGAAAAGAGGTCTAAGGCTCAGCCAATGTTAAGAGATCAAGAAGAGAAAGAACTAGCAAAGAAGATTGAGAAGGAATGACCCAGGAGGCTGGATGGAAATCAAGACAGTACAGTGTCTTGATCTACTGTATCAACTGCTGCTTATAGGACTGAGAACTGACCCTTGGATTTAGCAATATAGTGGTCATTGGTGATCCTGATAAAAGCAACTTCAGTGGCAAGTTGGAGCCAAAATCCTTATTAGAGTAGAAGAAAGAAATTGACAATGACCATGGAAAACTCTGATAAGTTTTGGTATAAAGAAGGGCACAGCAGTGGGGAAATAGAGGGAAAAGTGGAGTGGTGTGAGATAATTTTTTTAGATGGAATAAATAACACTGGTGGGAATAATCAAGTTGAGAGGGAATTTTTTATGTAGGAAAAAGAAGTGCTGTTGCTGATGTCCTTGAGCAGGCAGGAAGAGATGTGATCTAGTGTACCAGTAGAGGGGTTGGTTTTATATAGGAGCATAAACAGTTCATCCATAGTAATAATAAGGGGGCAAGGCAGAGGAAGAGCATGTGGGCACAGTTGAGGGTGGATGATATGGTAGGAGCTTGTGAAGTTCTCTTCCAACTGCTATTATTTTCTCAGTGAAATAAGGCCTATCATAAGCTGAAAGTAAGGGTGGAGAAGGAGGTTTCAGAAGGAAAGAGGCAAACGTTTGAAAAGTTTCTACAAGAGCTGGAGAGTAAATGCATAGGGTACATATAGTTTGATTGGCATTATGGGCCCACTTAAGGCTAAGCCCCAAACCAAACCCGTTGCTGCTGAGTCAATTCTGACTCAAAGCGACCCTACAGGACAGAGTAGAACCGCCCCATAGAGTTTCCAAGGAGTGGCTGGTGGATTTGAACTGCTGATCTTTTGGTTAGCAGCCAACTTCTTAACCACTAAGAAAAGCTCTTAACCACTAGGCCACCAAGGCTCCCACTTAAAGGTCATGAATTTGAAGTGATTCTTGTCAGTATCCAGAGGTACAGGTCCAGATTAGACAGAGAATTAGATTTAACAGTAAATCAAGACAGGGCCAAGGGAGTGAGTTTAATGGTAGTCCGTGGAACTTCAGCTGTTCAGAAAGGAGAGAGGAAATGAAGAGGATGAGGGTCAATGAAAAGGAAGTGAGATCAATGAGTTAGTAAGATCAATACTTTATTATTGGTTACTAATTAAGGGGTTAGAAAGATAGGAGGTATTGGTTAGAGAAAGTGATGCTGGAAATTGAAATTAGGGAGAGATTGCAACTATCAGTAACGAAAAGGTCTGGAGTATAACAATGGGAGGGAGTAGATGACATAGGACAAGGGAAAGGTCATTGGAAGAGAGGAGGTCAAGGAACTGAGAAGCCAGGATGTTGGAAGAGATATTTATGTCACTAATAAAATTCACCAAGAATTATGACAGACTAGCAATGGAGCCCTGGTGGCACAGTGGCTAACAGCTCAGTTGCTAACCAAAAGGTTGGCAGTTAGAATCCCAGCTGCTCCTTGGAAACTCTATGTGGCAGTTCTATTCTGCCCTATAGGGTAGCTATCAGTAGGAATCGACACAAAGCTGACTTTAGAACAGTGGGTTTGGTTTGGTTTGCTAGTGTTGGAGAGTGTGGTAATGAGCAGGAAATGGCTACCAGAGTAGCCAAGTAGGGGGATGACAGTCAAAGCTGGGGGGCTTCTAAGGAGGAAAGACAATGGTCTAGAAGTGGCCCAAGTCAATGCTTGCCCATCTCCAGGCCCAGTGGAATGAGGGTCATGCACAGGGGGGTACTGGGGCTGACTAACAAAGCCAGTTGTCTCTTCCCACATTCATGTTTAGTGAAGTCAGGATGGTAGCTTGGAATCAGCCTCAAGACAATATTTACACTACAGAAATTGGAAGAATCTAAAAAAAATCAGGGTTCCTCCCAGCCCTAGGGTTCCTCCCAGCTCCAGGGTTCCTCCTAAACCCAGGGTTCCTCCCAAAACCCCCAGGGCTGGGGAGTAGGAGAGGAAACATCCACTTCTTGAAGTTTAGGGGAAGCAGTGACCTCAGGGAGAGCTAGGTTTCAGTTAGAGAAAAGAAGAGGCTGAGGTATAAGAGATTTTGCCAAAGATTTACTGTGAGTCCTGAGAGTGTGTGGAAGGGTTTCAGGCAGGGGTGGGTGGTTGGCAGAGCCTTATGGGGGATTAGCGTGCAGAGATAAATGATGACCTGAGCTCTGGGGACGTCCACAGGGATAAAGGCCTAATGAGATTGGCCTCATGGTTTCAGGGCAGAAAGTGGTGATGAGGCTTGGGTAGGGGTCTTGCCAGGAACGCACAGAAATTATAGGTTTATTCGAGTAGTATACAAATAAAGGACAATGGAAAGAACAGACATTTGTGTTGCTTTTAGTAATTGCATGTGAAAATGTAATATGAAAATAAGAACTTAACCAATTTATTCAAAAGCAATAATCAGTAGCTGATTTTATTTGTTTTTATCCTGAGTTTACTTTTTTTTTTTTTTTCTGTTGAGCAGTCTTTGCTGCTATGCGATGGCATTATTTTATTCTTCAGAAAAGCTTTCATGGCAGCTGCCCAACTTGATGTGCTATTAACCTCTTGGACCTCCCTGACAGGGTGGTCCAGGCCACTGGAGGCCTGAGGAGGAGGTAATGAGTGTTCAAAGCACTCTAGGTGGCAGGGGGTGTGTGCTGGGAAGGGGTGATTACAGCCCACAGAGAATAAGCAGAGTCCCCACAAGTGTCTTATGAGGGGACAGAACCAGAACAGGCCCTTCAAGCCTTCCTGATTCTCATTCAGAAAACCAGGAAGCCCCTTGATGAACCAGAGGAGAGTGTTAAAACTAAATCCATCGCCACATCTTCTCAAGAGGTCTGCCCAGCAGAATATAGGCTTATGTGGCTTTTGAGAAGTCACTTAATCTCTCAGAGCCTCAGTAAATGAGGTCCATAGATCTACAAACAATTTACCTCTTTCCCATCTCACCTGGCTAGGACTCAAGGAACTAGATTCCAGTCCTGCATATGCTGTGAATTAAAGTGCCTTAATTATGCAGAGAACATTTCTGGAAAAATGCACACAAACCTGGGAAGGTGGAATGAAGAAAGGCTTACTTTTTTATATTGTTGGAAATTTACTATGTGCATATGTTACCTCTTTAAAAAATTAATGAATCTGAATGTCTTACATGTCTGTGCTAATTGAGTTTATAGTGAGGTTTTACATATCATTTAGTCCTCATAATTCCTGCAACACACAGTATGTTCTAGATGGTTTTACAAATGAAGAATTAAGATTCACAGGTTAGGAGATTTGTCCAAGATCCTAAGAAAGGGAGGTAAGACTGGAGCCCAGATCTTTTAAATCCCAGTCTAACCCTTATTCGACTATACTATAGGTGTCTTTTGCTGCTACCTGATCAACCTGGACCACAAAACTCCTTGACCTCCTGGCATCTCTATTTCCTCCTTTCTAAAGTAAGAAGGATGAACTAAATTGGCTCTTCTCAAACTGTAGTTTGAGTAAGAATCACATGGGGAGTTTGTTTAAAAAATCAGATGCCCTGGCCTTATCTCCAGATAACCTGATTGAGTAGATCTGAGAAGCCCAGGAACCTGCATTTTTAACAAACACCAAAGGGACATGCCGAAGTTTTAGAAAGACTCAACTTGATTTGTACTTTTCAAACTTTCATGTGCATATGACTTATCTGGGGATCTTGTTAAAATGGAAACTGTAATTTGGAAGGCCTGGGGTAGGAGCCTGAGATTCTGCATTTCTAACAAGCTCCCAGGTGAAGCTGATGCTGCTGGTCCAGAAATTTCACTTTGAATAGCAAAGAATGAGATGATCTTCAAGGTTGTCTGTTGCTCTAAACTTTATAGTGTTGAATAAGGGAGAGAAGAACAACTTTTCTTAGAAAGTTGTTTTGGGTTAGATGAGGAAAAGATGACCAGCTCAAAGCTCAAAGAACTTGTGAGGGTGGGGGTGGAGGTGGGGGGCTACGCAGGGGAGGAAGACCAAGTCAATAGAGGTTTCAGTTGCCAAGAAAAGGTGAGGCCTTGTCCTGAACCCTGGGGGTGGTTCTGGAGATCAAGGAAGAAGCAGAGTCATCTAAAAGAACTGTCGAGAACATCCAACTGTCTGGGAGGGAAACTGGAACTCAACATGCTACGACAATTCTAATGAGACTGGATGAGAGGAGATGACATGCTGAAGAGGCAAGTATCAAGGGTAATTCACTGATGCTTTGTGGTATGTGAACTCAGGGTCATGGGCCAGATTTTCACTCTAAGCCTGCATAGCTCTGAAAAGATCTTGTGGGGCAGAAAAGTGGTAAGAATGGCTGTGTAATTAAAGAATGTGTTCAGAGAAGAAATCACCTTTTCACTCGGGTGGAGGCAGCAAAATGCTAGGAGACGTTCTCTTTGTGGTTGTCCTGGGTCTCTTTCCTCCGGTTGATTTTTTATTTATTTATTTTTCTTTTTGCATAGAAAGCAACGAGAATTCTGGTGGTCTCAGCCTTACCAGCCCCATTCTTGCCTCAAATCAACTATATGTGAGTTTGCTGATTCTGCAATCCCAGCATGTGCATCATGGGATGCCTGTCACTCTCTCCCAGGGCTGACTTCCTACACAAGATACAGTCTCTAAATGTCTCCACTGCCTCAAATAACATCGCTGGCAGCCCTGTGAAAACCTACCACAGACATTCATTCCTTTGGATTTAGAAATGTTTTCAGTTTATGAAAATGCAAATATTCTTGTGTCGATGACATCTTAAGTCATCCCTCCCCAATCTGAAGTGCTCAGAGACCTCTGCAGCTAGAATATATATTATACATGTACTGGCAGCAAGTAGGCATAGCCACACACAAACCTTAAATTAGCTTCTATCAATTTAGAAGGGCTAAATTTCACAACGTTCAGAAGCTCTGATTGACAGTTGTGTGTGCCTTTGATGAATAAATATGGGACAGAATTATTACTTAATAAATGGAGCTTCTTTGCTAGATTGTACTATCCAAAGAGAGTGTGGGAATGGTTAGTAAGGGGATCCATTGTGGGAAATGCTTGTGAATAATCTACTGCCCTAACAGGTGTTGGCCAATGGGAGCCAGATGAGTAAGGCATTTCAGAAATGGTGCCCAGGCAGCCCCTGGAAAGGAGTTAAGGAAGTAGATGGCAAGCCAGGAGAGGGTCAGAGAGAAGAGACTAGAAGGGCACTAGAGACAACAATACCAATGTCACAGATTTGCCTATGGCAAGCTCTCATCCACTTTATTATTTCTCACTTCTCTGAGCTGAGAATTTTTTTTTCCTTTACTTTCCCATTGGAAAGATATGTTGACAGTATCAAGACATTTTTGAAGGAAGAAAACACTCATAATTTCTTCATACTGACAGTATTGTCATGGGTAACTGGATACATATTTTACATAGTTATAATAATAGCAATACATCAACAAGGAACTGCCAGAAGTTCAAGCCAGATTCAGAAGAAGACATGGAATGAGGGATATCATTGCTGATGCCAGACGGATCCTGGCTGAAAGCAGAGAATACCAGAAAGATGTTTACTTGTGTTTTATTGACTATGCAAAGGCATTCAATTGTGTGGATCACACCAAATTATGGATAACATTGTGAAGAATTGGACTCCAGAACACTTAACTGTGCTCATGAGGAACCTGTACATAGATCAAGAGGTAGCTGTTCAAACAGAGCAAGGGGATACTCTGTGGTTAAAAGTCAGGAAAGGTATGCAACAAGCTTCCATCCTTTCACCATACTTATTTGATCTGTATGCTGAGCAAATAATCCAAGAAACTGAATTATATGAAGAAGAATGGGGCATCAGGATTGGTGGAAGACACAACCCTGCTTGCTGAAAGTGAAGAGAACTTGAAGCACTTACTGATTATCTTAGGCTGGGTTCTCGAGAGAAGCAAAACCAGTAAAGAGTATAAATATATAGAGAGAGATTTATATCAAGGAAATGGCTCACGTGGTTGCAGAGGCTGTAATGTCCCAAGTCCGTGGGTTAGGACAGAGGCTTCTCCTGATTCATGTAGCCACAGGGGCTGGAAAACCCCAGGTCAGCAGGTCAGAGAGCAGGGCTCTTGCTCACAAGCTGTGAAGATCAACAAATCCCAAGATCAGCAGGCAAGGCTGAAGGTAAGCTGCTAGCTCAAGTCCCAAGAACTAGAGGTCAGATGAACAGGAGGCAGTTGCAGGATCCAGAAAGAGCAAAAGCCCGAGCCCTGTCCAAACGTCCACGCACACTCAATGTTAGCCACACGCCCAAGGAAACTCCCCTTCAACCGACTGGCTGCTCACAGCAGATCCCATCATGGAGGTAATCACATATCAGATCTCACCAGGGAAGTGACCACAACATCACATGACCTCTAAAACATTGAGAATCGTGGCCCAGCGAAATTGACATACAATCTTAACAATCACACTGATGAAGATCAAAGGCTACATCCTTCAGTATGGATTACATTTCAACATAAAAGAAAACAAAAATCCTTACAACTGGATCAATAAGCAACATCACGATAAATGGAGAAAAGATTAAAGTTGTCAAGGATTTCATTTTACATGGCTCCACAATCAATGCCCATGGAAGCAGCAGTCAAAAAATCAAACGGCATATTGCATTGGGCAAATCTGCAGCAAAAGACCTCTCTAAAGTGTTAAAAAATCAAAGATGTCCCTTCCTTGTTTAATCTCTTCTATTTTATTATTATTTTGGGGGGGATGACCCTGAACAATTTTATTACTTCCTCCCTGAACCTCAGTTTCTCATCTGTAAGACGGAAGTAATAGCACCTATGTCATAGTATTATGAGATTAAATACAGTAATGCAGAGAAAATACTTTAACACAGTATCTCGCCCGTATGAAGCACTGGACAAATGTTAAAAAAAAAAAAGCAGTCGCCATTGAGTCAATTCTGACTCACGGCAATACCATGTGTGTCAGAGTAGAATTGTGCCCCATGGGGTTTTCAGTGGCTGATTTTTTGGAAGTAGATCACCAGGCCTTTCTTCCTGTTAAATCTCTATCTCAAAACACTCAAGATTCACTGAACACTAATCTTGTCATTAACATAACAAAGACAACCCATTCCCAAATGGCTTCGAGGCTAGGACATACAACACATTTTTTGGGGGGGACAAAACTCAATCCATAACACAGGCCTATGTTAGTTTGCAGATGGTTCCTGAAAAGCTGCTTACTGAAGATGCACCTAAAGTTGTTATCTCCCTTCCTCTCTTCCTTTTTTCTATTCAAGATTTACTAAGTTCCTAAAATGTGCTGAACTAAGCACAGTAATTCAAATTCAGAAATGAGTACAACATAATCCTTATAGAGCCATTTGGGATGAAAAGGAGTGTGTTTACAGAAGCAAATAGATACCCATTTATAACAAGGCTCACAAATGCGTGAGTTGGTATAGGACATTCATCACTTTGTTACTGAATATACACTGAATTTCTAAAGAATAAATTCCGGAATATTAATTACAATAAATTTGGCACCTTTGTTTTTCTTATTGTAAGTAAATTAATCTGAGAAAACTATAGCATAGACTATTGTGTTCCCTTGGTTTTTTTTGTTTGTTTATGTTTGTTTTTGTTTTTTCCTGCTTCAACGATTTCTCTGTACCCAGTGAGTTCTATGGAAGAAGGTAAGAAACAGAATTTAGGGGAAAAAAACCTTATATCCAAAGTCTCCTAGAAATTTCCTGTTTTCTTAATCCGCCTCAATTCAGTTTGTCTATTATGACCTTGGAAACCCTGGTGGTGTGTGTAGTGGTTAAGTGCTACAGCTGCTAACCCAAGGGTCGGCAGTTCGAATCCACCAGGCGCTCCTTGGAAACTCTACGGGGCAGCTCTACTCTGTCCTATGAGTTGGAATTGACTCGACGGCACTGGGTTTGGTTTTTGGTTTTTATTATGAGCTCTTTCTATATACCCAATAGTGTAGTTGCTAATACCCAAATCTATAAAAAGGCATCTGTCAAAAGAATGCATATAAAGCATAATTGTGCTAACACTGAGAAGAATAAAAGAAAGGCAAAGTAACAACCTTTATATGCAGCCATAGTGCCTAAGAGGGCAGCATGATAAGAACTCAATAAAAGTTGTGAATCTGATCAGCTGTTTTGTGCCAACTGCTTTATACACATTATCTAAAAATAACCCTTCAAGAAAATTATTATTATTCGCATTTTATTGGTGAAGAGACTGAAGTTTAGAGAAGGTAAGAAAGTTGTCAGAGGTTGCAAGCAGCGTAGTCTGGATTCAAACTTCTAGCTCTCTGAACTTGATCAATGCTTAAGATGGACATCGAAGCATTACAAGCAAAGGGAACAGCATAAGAAAAGGCACAGAGGTGAGGAAGAACCAGTCGTCTACTCTAATGGGAATATAAGGTATTTGAAGGAGTGAGGTGGACAAAACCCTTCAAGGTTGAGTTTGGGTCATATTGTGAAGGGGTTGAAATGCTAGGGTGAATGGTTTTAAAAGTTATATTCTATGTGCCTCAGCTAAAGGTAAACATCCTGTACCAAACCAAACAGTTGATTCCGATTCCTGGCAATCCTATAGGACAGAGTAAAACTGCCAAATGGGGTTTCCAAGGAGCGGCTGGTGGATTTGAACTGCCTACCTTTTCGTTAACAGCCAAGTTTACTGAGCACTTACCATATGGCTGAGTTTTTCATGCATTATGTCAATTAGTCCTATTCTATATGGTAGGTATTATTACTGTTCCTATTTTACAGAGGCTTAAAGAGAGGTAAATTGTCCAGAACTCAAAAGTCTATGCTTTTTAAATTTTAATTATTTTATATAGCCCTCATATCATACATTTTCATTTAATACAGTCGAGTCCTTTTAATCCCTCCAAGTGAGCAATAGTTGTTAACACCTTACTTCTGTAAGGTGGGCTGGGTTTTAGTATCAGACATAAACTATATATGGGGAATTCTGTTTTTTAATGCTGATGTACTTTAAGTTCCATTTTTTCCTTTGTAGAAGATGACATGAAGATTGATGAGAAATGTGTGGAAGCAGGTAACATTTCCTTTTGAAAGATTTGCTGCCAGAAGAAACATGAAGCACCTCAGCTATAGATTATCTAGAGTCACCCCAATGCCCCCAGGCCTTTCCTCTGCAAGAAATGTGTAAAAAGACCCTCCTCCCAAACTTCTTCTGTGGTTCTGGCACTCGGAGGGAGAAGCACAGCTGGGGGAAGGCCTCCAGGCCCCACAGACATTTTAGAGTGGTTTCTTGGAAATGCTCTCAGGAACACTTCGTTAACATTCAGAGTTTCAGATGGTGGAACACCTGCAAACCACGTATTCTTTGTGGAGAACCATAAAATATCAACATCGAAATTCAGAATAGCAAAATGTGTAATTTGTTATTAAGTCTGACACCATCTTCTGGTGATTCTGGTAGAAAGAAGCAGTAGTGGGTTCTAAAAATTTGAGAAATATATAAAAAATTTTCACATTTCTGTATTTAAAGTTTTTGTAAATTGGGAAAAGATTTTTCAAATTTAGTGGCAGAACTACGATTGGCTCAAGAAGCACTAGGGTTTTGTTGGAAGACTAGTTGGAGACATTTTGATCTGAAAGGTGAATTTGTCTTGGCTTTCTAGGCTAAATCTAGTTTTTGGAAATTAAGAACCAATATGAAATCTTAAACTAGTGGGTGTTTCAAAGATTCACATGTACTTCCCAGAACAACTACAGAATAATGCTGACACTATATTTATTTTACCAAGTACACATTGTTTTCTTATTACAGTAATTTTCATTTCTTTTCTGTAATTTTAATTTTTTATTAGGTAATACATTCACACAGTTCAAAACTCAAAAATTTAAAAATATTACCCATTGTCATCAAGTTGTTTCTGACTCATAGCGGCCTTATAGGACATAGGGTTTCTTAAGCTGTAAGCTTTACGGAAGCAGACGGCCACACCTTTCTCCAAAGGAGCGCTGGTGGGTTTGAACCACTGACCTTTTGGTTAGAAGCCAAGTGCTTAACCACTGCACAACTGGGCCTCCTTTATTTGAAAGTATACTCAGTAAAAGTTCCTCTCTTTTCATGTTCCTCATTCAGTTTTCTTTCTAGAGGCAGTAAATGTTCTCAGTTTCTTTGGTATATCTCCAGACATTTTCTGTGCATATAAAAGCAAAGATGCATATTTGTTTTTCTTTCCTCTCTTCTACATCACCTTCTTTTTTTTTTTTTTTTAAACACACATGTATGTACCCTTTGATGGTGTGCTATACACACTGTTCTGATCATGGCTTTTTTCTATTAATACTATATCTTGCAGTTGATTCCTTCTTATCACATAAACGGCCTCCTTATTTATTTTAATTTTTTAAACAGCTTTATTGTATTCTATTGATTAAATAATCATACGTTTGTACAATCACCTATTGATAGACATTTGTGTTATAGCCAACCTTTTCTGTTGTAAACAATGCTACAATGAATAGCTTTAAAAATACATCATTTCACACATATGTGAGAATACATACCATAGATGCAACATCGTCTGATCAAAGGGTACATGCATTTGTAGTGTTGCTATATATTTCAAATTGTTCTCCATATAAATTCTATGAGTCGGTTTTATATAAATTCTAGATACTTACTCCTTAATGTCTCTTTAAATTCTAAGAATTGTTTTAACTAATGAGGAAGTTGGTTTATTTACGATCTTAGTTAAACAAGCCTATTCAATCAAGCCATTTGTACACATCTCTGTCACACTGGCCATGTTGGGGACTCCAACGCTTCAGGCAGGGCATCAGCCCTACTACATTTGCAAACCCTCTGGAAGCAAAGTTGTTCAATATCTAGTAACCTATCAGAGTTCCTTGTGATATTTCACTTTTCCCTTTTCTCTGAGTCTTCTTTTTATTCAATGTATTTATGTTAAGCTCCTGCTGCACTCCTGCTTGTTGTCATGGTCAACTTGCTTAATACCACTTATCTCATTTAAGCCTTATATATGCCGTAGAGACACCACTGACTTGACATTTGTTTAGGAAAAAATAAAAAACAGTGGCGTATGCGAAGAAGCACAGGGAATTAGACTGCTAAAATATAGACTCACTGTGGCTAACAATGTAAAGACATTTTCGGTTTTTTGCCTCCATGGAAAACCAAAGATGAAGAAACATTTGAATCTGGTAAGTAAAAAATGAGCACTTGCTACTGACTTTTTAATGTATATGCCAAGTTTTGGCATAATTTAAACACATATTTAGGGATATGATACAATATTTTTTTTTAATGAATTAACAATATGATTGCAAGCACTGTAAATTTCACCTAAACCAGAGCTTTTCAATAGGTACACTGCTCAATAGGTGCAGGGGCATTTTAGAGCTTCGTGGGGGCATTTTTTGTTGTCACAATAATCGAGGGCACTACTGGCCTTTAACTGATAGGAATCGGAAATTGCAATTGAGACAAGTCAATATGAGACAGCCCTGTACAATGAAGAGCTGTCCCTAGTCACACGTATCTTCTGAACGTCCTGCTGGACAGAACCCATTACAGATATAAATGGGTAGTTCTTTAACACACAACAGTGATGTGTTCATGTTCATAAGAAGTAACATGAAATGCCCGGTAGTTTAGAAGACAGTCATTTTGGAGAGAGGCATTCAAACAGAATAAAGACACTTGCAAAGATTGAATACTTGATCTATTCCACACATTCTGTCTACTTCCTACTGATAGTAAGTAAACTGGAAAGTGAGGTAACTATACTGAATTAATCATTTTCTTTTCCTTTTAATACGTTATTTGTTATAGTTGATTACACGTGTAAGTATCACCAAAAGTCCTCAAAGTAATGCTGACATCATTAGTAACAAAACAGGTCCCACAGAGTATTTTTGGAAAACTTGCCACTTCCAAGAATTTTATGTTTCCTCATTTTCTTCTTTTCATTGGTCTATAATTGTGTTGGCATATTATCCCTACTTCAATTAAGACAATTTTCCTCTTTCTCTTATCATACACAAGTAAATCTGGTCTGTTACTACTTACCAGACACTTCTTTTTATTCTAGTGTCCACTTGGTCCTTTGCTCTTCCATTTTTCTGTACTTCATATAAGGGATATTTTCAATCTCATTTCCTTTAAATCTAAGTTTCTTCACTATAAGTAGATGTAAGCATCTAATAATACCCTATGTCTTACAGAAAAGTCAGGCTACAGCATTTATACTTTGACATACCTTCTATTTTTTATTTCCCTTTATATTACAGTAAGAGCACTGTATTTAAATTTTTTTTTAATTTTGTGTGTGGTAGTCTACATTATCTATGAATTTGATCTTACAAGAGCAGAGCATTGCTACAAATACTAGTCATGAAACAGAGGGCACTGAAATTGATGGATTTGGGAACCACGCACCTAAATGATTAATTTACCGTTCGGGTTGTTTCTAAATTTCCTATTTTCTGTTAAGTGTTTGGCCTGTTTGGCGTAATTTAGTTATCTACACTTGGATCGCTGTTTGGGGTTGATTTAGGTTTTAATTCCTCTGGATTATAGGCATCCTTCCTTGCTCTGTTCAACTCATCATTTTTCTGGCAAACACTCCATATGCTAAACCTGTTGAAGATCAGGAGTATTTACACGGTTTGTGGAAGGAGAGGCCAGGTTAAGAGCATGGACTCTTGAGGCAGAAACGTGTTGCCGTCGAGTTGATTCCGACTCTTAGCGACCCTATAGGACAGAGTAGAGCTGCCCAATAGGGTTTCCAAAGAGTGGCTGGTGGATTCGAACTGCTGATCTTTTGATTAGTAGCTGAGCTCTTAACCACCGTACGACCAGGGCTCCTCTAGAGGCAGATTTGGGGCCAATTGCTCCCTGTCTGTGTCTTCTCTGGCAAGTAACTTAACCTCTCAGTTTTCCCATCTGTAAAATGGGAACAATAATTTATATAACATGGTAAAGTGCTTAGAATGGTACCCAGCACACAGTAAGTGCTGCGTAAGTGTTCCCTTGGGTTATTATGACGAATTCTGCTTGTTCCTTGGGGCAGTCATCGGCTGGTTCTCTAAGAGCAGCACTGCGGAGGGAAACACATAGCTGCCCACCCTTACCTAAAGCACCAGCTCTGGGCCCCTCTTTATTGAGAATGAGAACTCTCAGTACCTTCTGAACCCAGCTCACTTAGAAGCTCAGTTGAGGAACAATTAGAATCCAGCTGACATGTTTTCTAAATAAGAACCCTTGGCATCCATTCAAGATGTTTAATTATCTCAGAGCAATTAGTCGGCAGTTGAAGTTCTACAGTTCCTGTCGTAACTCTGCTCAAAACGAAGTATCATGTGACCTGGGGTTTCTCCAGGAGGTGATATGTAGTCTATTTAACTAGGAACATTATTTAAAAACAAAACAGAGAACATGGCACTGTTTAAAGATGTCGAGAAAACAATTCACTCTGTATTCAGTTCCACCCCCCTTCCAGGGACCTACTGGAGATGGAAATGTGTGCACTGGGGTCGGGGGCAGAGGTGGGGGGGGTAGAGGCCTGAGGCTTCTGCAATGTCTGCCCCAGTGCCCTCCACCACTGCCTGCACTTCAAAGGGCCGCAACAATACCTCTGGAAGAGGAGAGAGAAGGCTCAAATCTGTTGCCTTCCTATAATTTCTCTTTCAATTCCCACTTTGTGTCAACCAAGTAGAGAAGAGAGCCTTCTTGGAGAGTCTTTGGAGCCTCCGGATGGTGCAAACAGCTAAGGGCCTCAAATGCTAACCAAGAGGTTGGAAGTCCCAGTCCACCCTGAGTCTCCTCTGGAGATTTACTTCTGAAACATCAGCCATTGAAAACCCTGTGAAGCACAATGCTAGTTTTACGCGGAACACGTGGGGTTGGGGTCGCTAGGAGTCAGAGTGACTCCAGGGACAACTCTTCTTCTTTTTTTTTTTTTAAGAGTCCTGGCAAGCAACTTGTAGAAAAAGTTATTTTTTCCAAACAACAAAATGGATGCTTCGCTATGGTCGTTTGCCTTTATCTGATGGCTAACTTAAGTTTTTCAAAGGCTTAATTTTTTCATGTCTGTTTCCGCACTTACCCAAATATCCAGAGGAGCTTTCAGAAGGTAATTGTTCATTTTTATTTCCTGAGTAACCCAAACGAAGCCACGTTTAAGGTCTTTCATTGCCTCTAAGTGGATACTTGACAGGATGACTTTTACGAATGAAGACATAATATTGTAAAGGTGAAATACATGATTATTGAATTTGATAGAAAACATTTTTAAATGAACAACAAAGCAATTAAGCTTTTATGAACACAGTGAAATCTGTGAGAGCCATAACTCTTGTTTTTCCAAGTCTGGCAAGTTTTCCGCCTTTGACGGGGTGCAGTCTTACCACTTTTCTAGTGTTTTCTATTAGTGGGAAATATTTTAGTTTTCCTTCTCTTACAGGTTTCCACCTTCCACAGATTTTGGCTTTCACAGGTTTTACTGTATATCCCTAAATAAACATTTCCTTTCAAGTTTACTGGCATATTACAATCAGAAAAATGAACTTACTTGCTTACTTGGAATTGATAGGTCTGTGTTTTCTTTATGTTTTAAAATGTGTGTTGAAAAACAAAAACAAAGGTTAAAAAAAAAGGGGCTGTATATATCAGTCCATTTTATGGACAAATGTGCTTTATATATTTCAATGATCAGAACAGAGTTGTAAAAGCGAAAAAGAATATAATTAAAAAATAATTTGAAAATGATATTTTTTATAAAATTTTTTCCTGGAGTTTATAACAATTATTCTGAGGCCCAGAATAATTTAGAGCTTAGAGTTTCAACTAGCTCTAGTTGCTCCCGAACCTCTGGGCACAGTTTTCCTCACTCTTGTCTTCTGGGCAAATCAGAAATAATTGGCAGCCATAGAGCAAATACTAATTCTATATAGAACAAATCATTTTACAAGAAAATGAAAACTCGTATGTAGTAAAGAGATTATACGATCTATCAGAACATGGTATCTGCAAATCAAGGCCAAAGCCAGTTTGTTATCTGTGTTTTTTAGAATCAATTTTCTTACAGTAAGTATAAAAATGTAATCTCAGTCTTTATGTTTTTACAATGACTCAATATTTTAGTTATAGCTTTAAACAAGCCAACAATAGCTTTAGGCTTTCAATTATACTAGACAGAATACATTCAGGGGAATGCGAGCATTCTGAAGTGCCTCTGTGTAATTAGGTGGATGTGAATAATAGGATGGAGTGCTTAGAACATTCCTCAATGACAAATTCCACTGTACTGCCATCTACTGAGACAGTGTCACTTAAAAAATGGAAGACAACGTCATGCATCCATTCTAAATAGATTTCTCTTCTCCCTCCACGTATTCTGCCCCCGCTGTTCCAGACAAGGAGGAATTTGTTGACTATGGTCAGAAGTTCTTTATTGGTAGGTGATGATGATGAATAAGAGCTATTGTTTGTTCTTGTCTCACCTTCCCCCATAAAATGTAAATTCATGAGGAAATGGCCTTTGCTTAGTTGACCACTATAAATCCAGCACCTGGTACAATGCCTGGCACATAGTAGGTGCTTGATGCAACTTAAGGTAATACATGAGTATTTTGTTATTTTCCTTCATATTGCTTCCAGTCTTCTAACTTCAAACAGACATGACTATATTAATGAATGCTTTAGGATCATAGTCATTGTGTGCTTCATCAAATTGGAACCAAGAAGTAACCTCTGCGTGTTTCAACCCTCCCTCCAAGCTGGTTTCCGCCGCAGCATGCGCCTTTGTCGCAGGAAGTCTCACCTCAGCCATCTTCGCACCAGCGTGTGCTGCAGCAGCAGCTGCTACAATGCAGTGGGAGCCTCTTACGAGGAGGTGGTGCAGTACCAGCGACACCCTTCAGACAAGCACCGCCTGATAGTGCTCGTGGGTATGTCCCCCATGCACTTGCTGTCCTCTCCCACAGGGAAGTTTTCCTTCGAGATTCGACAACCTTCATTGGAGTGTGGTAAAAACAGGATTTCTTTCTGGACCCCCGTAAAAAGACCTGTTTCTGTTTTAATAAAGTCTGTTTTATTTGTTTGTTTGTTTATAAATAAGATTTTATTGTATCATGCTTTTATTGTCTACAATTGAATGTAGTTTGCCATGGTATATACGAACTTGTATCATAAGTTGTATTATGATGAGGTTATAATTGAGATTTTTTTTGGACTGTTTAGAATTTGTTGATAAGCATAGATGAGTGTTCCCCCAGACTAGATAACCAGCCTGTATTAAACAAACAAAAAACTAAACCTGTTGCTGTCGAGTCGATTCCAACTCATAGCAATCCTATAGGACAGAGTAGAACTGCCCCCATAGAGTTTCCAAGGAGCGCCTGGTGGATTCGGACTGCCGACCTTTTCATGAGCAGCTGCAGTGCTTAACCACTACACCACCAGGGCACAGTAGAAAAAAAAATTGAGGTCGATTTCCCTAGCAAAATTTGTAACCACCCCGTTTTGAAAAGCATCTAAGATCTTCTGGACTGTACCTTTGGTGCTAAAGAACAAGGCAAACATAATGTGGAGTGACCTGCTTTTTTGACCAAGATCTCTGCAATGCTGGTCTCTATAGCAGTAGCAACTTACATTTTACTGCCCTCTTCTCTGTGTAGCCCAGGTGTGATCAGAGTTGGCCTTGTAGAGAAGAGCAACATGCCCAGCTACAAAATTTGCAAGGCCCAGTGCAAAATGAAAATACAAGGACCCCTTATTCAAATATTTAGGACTTCAGGCAGCAATAACAGGGTATTAAATCAAGTGTGGGACCTTTCTATGCATGGGCCCTACGAGACTGCACAGGTTATATGCCTATGAAGTCAGCCCTGCCTCCAGTTGGACATGGGGGTGCTGACTCAACCACCTGTCAGGAAATGTGCCCCCTGAATTCTATAAGTCACATAACCTATAATCGTCAAAGCTGATTTCTGGGTTGTGACATGATAGAAACTTCATTTGAAGAAGAAAGGAAGGTTCTCTCAGATTATCTTCATTGAAAAGAGGCTAGCAAATGCTCAGTTTCCAACATTAGATGTTTTCTGTGGTGACAGGTCCTTGCAATTATCTACCTCAGCTGGCTGAAGTGACAGGTTCTTGCAATTCCCTACCTCATTTCTAAGTGGTGAAGATACCTGGGTTCTTCCATAGGCCACTAGGAAAATTCCCAAGAGCATTTTGGAGTTGTTCCAACTTATGAGAAGGGAAGTTACGTAATTTCCCTAAAAACATTTGCTTTCAAGTTTCTAATTCTTCAATAGAATAATGATGACTTCATTACCATATAATTATATACATTCACATCTAATGGTTTTTGTACATGACTTTTTGTGTTTAGGACCTTCTGGGGTTGGAGTCAATGAACTGAGACGACAGCTCATTGAATTGAATCCCATCCATTTTCAAAGTGCTGTGCCACGTATGTTTAGTTTTTCTTTTATAGCTATTCATGTTTTCAAAAAACTTTCTTTGCCTCTGCAAATATGCTGATCTAACTTAACTATGTCATACTGTCTTTGCTGTAAAAATAGAAGACACAAGGGATAGACATTAAGTATTTCTAGCTATATTTATTTTAATAAAGAGAACTGATTTACAGGCAGGTAGCCAGCTAAACATTTAAAAGGTGATTGTCTTTTTTTTTTTTCTTTTTTTAACGATTACATAAATGACCTTTCAGGAAAAGTAATATTAGTAATAATAGCTAACATTCATTCAGTCTTACTACCTTCCAGACACTGTGCTTGGTTATTTAAATGCCTTGTTCTGTTTATTTTTTTTATTAAAAAAAAATGTAATATATACAAGTATAATTTAGAAACAAGGCATGATGGTGGCAAAGTGGGTTAAGCTCCTGGCTGCTAACCAGAAGGTCTGCAGGTGGTTCGAACCCACCAGCTGCTCTGCAGGAGAACAGACCTGGTGATATGCTTCCATAAAGATTACAGCCTAGGAAACCCTATTGGGCAGTTTTACTCTGTCATATAGGGTCACTGTGAGTCAGAATCGGCACACAGGAACAATTCAAAAATAATTTAAATAAGATTGTATTACACACAGTGGTTTTTAAAATGGTATTCTCTTATTTTCCTTTTACTCTTGGCTTCCTTTCTTCCCCTATGCTCCTCCTTCACCACTACCACCAAGTTCTAAGCCAACTCCTAGTATGTAGTCTTCCAGATTTTCTCCTTGTTTAGTTTACTCCATTTTATACATATATATGTGTAAGCTCTAAGACATTTGAGAACTGCAATTCTAAAAATATAAGGTATTACTTGTTTCACACTGGGATACATCCTTCCAAAGAAAACTTTAAAAATCACTTTAAGAAAACCTGATTTTTTAAATAAAAATAGAAAAGATAATTTAAAGACTTGTGATAGAATTCCTGAATTCAAGAAAACAGAAGGTTTATAATAATGCATAAAATCATTGCTGTCAAATCGATTCCAACTCATAGTGACCCTACAGTACAAAGTAGAACTGCCTTATAGGGTTTCCAAGCTGGTGGATTTGAACTGCTGAACTTTTGGTTAGTAGCCAAGGTCTAAACCACTGTGCCACCACGGCTCCTATAATAATGTGTAGCTTCTAATATATACAAAAGGATATTAAAATGTAAGTTTTGACTGAGGCACTAAGATGAAAATCTTGAGGTATGTGAAAACCAGTTAAGCCCCTCATAGACATCAAGGCAGATATCTTGAGAATTTTGTGGGAGGATTTTATTGAACAGAGCCACCCCTCAAAATGGGCAGGAAGTGTGTATGTGTGGAAGGGGTGTTTCCCCTTTCACCTCAAGGCAAAAGAAAGGAATTTAAGGAGACCACTTACAGATCTATGTTATTGTTGTGAGATGCCATTGAGTGGATTTTGACTCATAATGACCCAATTTGACACAACAGAACTGCCCCCATAGGGTTTTCTAGGCTGTAATCTTTATTGGGAGCAGATCACCAGGTCTTTCTCCTGTGGAGCTGCTGGGTGGGTTCGAACCAAGAGCCTTTTGTTTAGCAGCCAGGTACTTAATCATTTGCACCACCAGGTTATAGGAAGTGTATTATCTAAACATAAATTATGGCTGGTATTGCTACCTGGGAGTCCTTAGGCATCTTAGGGTTCATGCATAATTCACTAGTGCCTGTTTTGAAGAACAGCAGGTTATTACAGCATTTCCTTAGAACCTCCCTATCCTGGCTAAATATCTTACACATTGTCTTCTACACTGTGGCACTTGGTAAATGTTTATGGAGTAACTGAATTTGATATGGAAGCTACTGCTTTCTTATCACCAATTTAGGCTCCCTTGTTTTGGTTCTAGCAATTATCTACCTGTTTGTTTATGTATTTACTTATTTATTTTTATTGGACATATTTATCCAAGTGTATATTGGTAATAAATCAAAATATTTCAAAGAATCTAAAACTTTTCATTCTTTTTTATTTTGTTAGACACTACTCGCTCCAAAAAGAGTTATGAAATGAATGGGCGTGAGTATCATTATGTGTCAAAGGAAACATTTGAAAATCTCATGTACAGCCACAGGTAAGGTAGAGGTTCAGAATCTAATTCTTGCATCTGATTGCTTTATATTCAAAATAGATTTCCTTTTTTTTTTTTTTTTAAATCCATTGACTAGCGGTCTTGGGGTAATTCCTTTGGTTTCTGAAAAGGTAAGCAAGGAAATGTATGTTGATATATTAGTACATCATCAGGTGATTCTCAGTTTGGAAAGGGAGCAGAATTGTGATGTAAACTTTAGAAAATTTGGGGAAGTAGTTAAGCCCTAGATCTCTTAATTTTTCTGATCCTGATGAATATCCAGTAATTCTTTTTTGTATTAGCAAGATCCACACATTTATATTCTCTTCTATTGAAGTTTACCTTGTTACTACTACTGACATTTTACTTATTGAAAGAGTCCTTGTTTTCTTTGTCCCACTTTTACAGGATGCTGGAGTATGGTGAGTACAAAGGCCACCTCTATGGCACTAGTGTGGATGCTGTTCAAGCAGTTCTTGACCAAGGAAAGGTCTGTGTCATGGACTTAGAGCCTCAGGTGGGTTTGTCACAGAGTATTTCCCATCTCCTCAAAGTAATGAATGCATGTTACCCATTTTCTGCACATGCTGTAGGTTATAGTTGAGACATTTTATTCTTACCCTTTCAGGATAAGACCACTCTTTCCACATCTAGGGGCCATGATCTTACCTGAAGGGTCGATTGTCATCATCTTGCCTTCAGTTGGGTCAAGAAGTCTTGCTTCTCGGGCACAAAACTAGAGCTGAGTGGGTGGGCATAAAGAAAAGTGAGAATTTTTCTTGCCTTGAGCTTGATCACAAAGGCATCAAGGTAACTTCTTGATGAGAGAATAAGACATTGTTTTACACCAGAATGCAAGGTTCTCAGTTCATATGTAGACTGGAGCATAAGTGAACAAGTTAAGTAAGATAAGGGGCATACAATGTGTAGGTCAAATTTTTATGATCCTTGTATTTTCTTTGTGCTTTCCTTAAAATGTGCTTAATAAAGGAAAGACAGACTTGGGTCAAAGCTGGTGGTCAGTGTGAAGATGGCAGGAGTATCTAATGTGAGGTAACAGAAAGAGGAAAGGGAAGGGAGGTGAAACAGAGCTGATCCACCCTGAAAATCTGCCTTTGTCTTTGTGCCTTGAGATCATGTATAGAATCCTACTCTCAGATTTCAATAAAGGATACCATAGCTAGTAAGTGGAAGAGCCAAAATTTGAACTTCGTGTTCATTCTAGAGCACCACCTCCTGACTATTAAAATTTTTGTTTGTTTTTTAAGAGTTGAGGACTTGGGGGGAAGATGAGAATATACTCCAGCTAAAAATAATTGCTAATTTCTGGTCTTAGAAATTTAGAGAATATGCATATCAACTCTAGGAAATTTGGACTTCTGTTTTAAATGTGCATTTAATTTTTCTGTATAGGGTATTCAAGTGGCTCGAACCCAAGAACTGAAGCCCTATGTCATCTTTATAAAGCCATCTAACTTGAGTTGTATGAAGCTATCTCGGAAAAATGCCAAGATCATTACAGACTACTTTGTGGAGATGAAGTTCAAGGTAAGATACAGAGGAAGTGGTTGATTGTATTTTTTTCTAGTTAAAAATCACAGTACTGTTCCCAGATGATTCCTGTGTTAAGGAATGTAACATTTCTAATACATAATATCCTCAACATCACTTACAGATGTTAAAATAAGTTTAATAATGCTATGATGCTAACTTTCCTTTTTTTATTTCCCCCTTATTTGATGGAAGGTCCCAAAGCCAGTTTGCAAAAGTCTGACTCTTTTACACAGAAATTAGGTGTGCACAAGCCTGATATTTGTATTTTAAGAGGATTAGTTATAAGAAAGTTTACTTTAAAATGTCATAGTGAATATTTTTGCCCATTCCCAAGAAAGATGATCTGACCGAATGTGGAAATTATTGAACAATATCATTACTATCACATGCAAGTAAAATTTTGCTGAAGATCATTCAAATGTGGATGCGGCAGTATATCAACAGGGAACTGCCAGAAACTCAAGTCAGATTCAGAAGAGGATGTGGAGCCAGGGATATCATTGCTGATGTCAGATGGATCCTGGCTGAAAGCAGAGAATACCAGATAGATGTTTACCTATGTTTTCTTGACTATGCAAAGGCATTCAACTGTGTGAATCATAACAAATTATGGATAACATTGCGAAGAATGGGAATTCCAGAACACTTAATTGTGCTCATGAGGATCCTGTACATAGATCAAGAGACAGTCATTTGAACAGAACAAGGGGATACTTCGTGGTTTAAAGTCAGGAAAGGTGTATGTCAGGGTTGTACCCTTTCACCATACTTATTCAATCTGTATGCTGAGCAAATAATCAGAGAACCTGGACTGTAGGAAGAGAACAGGGCATCAGGATTGCAGGAAGAATCAATAACAATCTGTGTTATGCAGACGACACAACCTGGCTTGCTGAAAATGAAGAGGATTTGAAGTACTTAACTGATGAAGATCAAAGACTACACCCTTCAGTATGGATTGCACCTCAACATAAAGAAAACAAAAATCCTCACAATTGGACCAATAAGCAACATCATGATAAATGGAGAACAGTGAAGTTGTCAAGTGTCAGGGATTGAACTGCATCCCCCCAAAACATCTGTCAACTTAGCTAGGTCATGATTCCCAGTATTGTATGACTGTCTACCATTTTATCATCTGATGTGATTTCCCTATGTGTTATAAATGTTATCACTATGATGTAATAATATGGATTAGCTGCAGCTTTACTGATGAGATCTACAAGATTAGATACTCCCTTAAGCCAACCTCTTTTGAGAAATAAAAGAGAAAAGCCAGCAGAGAGACATGGGAGCTCATACCACCAAGAAACAGTGCCAGGAGCAGACTGTGTCCTTTGGACATGAGGTTCCTGCACAGAAAAGCTCACAGGCCAAGGGAAGATTGATGACAAGGACCTTCCTCCAGAGCAGAGAAAGCCTTCACCTGGAGCTGGCACCCTGATTTGGACTTGTAGCCTACTAGACTGTGAGAGAATAAATATCTCTTTATTAAAGCCATCCACTTGTTTTTGTTTTACTTGGATCCACAATCAACAGCCATGGAAGCAGCACTTGAGACATCAAAAGATGCATTGCATTGGGCAAAACTGCTGCAAAAGACCGCTTTAAAGTGTTAAAAAGCAAAGATGTCACCTTGAGGACTGAGGTACACGTAACCCGAGCCATGGTGTTTTCAATCTCCTCATATGCATGTGAAAGCTGGATGATGAATAAGGAAGACAGAAGAAGAACTGATGCCTTTGAATTGGGGTGTTGGTGAAGAATATCAACTACACCATGGGCTGCCAGAAGAACGAACAAATCTGTCTTGGAATAAGTACAACCAGAATGCTCCTTAGAAGCAAGGATGGCAAGACTACATCTCACATACTTTGGACATGCTATCGGGAGGGATCAGTCCCTGGAAAAGGACATCATGCTTGGTAAAGTAGAGGATCAGCGAAAAAGAGGAAGACCCTCAATGAGATGGATTGACACAGTGGCTGCAACAATGGGCTCAAGCATAACAACGTTTGTGAGGATGGCCAGGACTGGGCAGTGTTTTGTTCTGTTGTGCGTAGGGTCACTGTGAGTTGGCACCAACTCTACAGCACCAAACAACAACAACAACATAGTGAATATACTTTGTGTGTAATATCAGGTATCTTACTACCTTACTTCTCATTATTTTTGTTTTTACATTTTTTCAATGACTGTTTTACAAAACTCTGATTCTCCAGAACGCAGTTAGTTCAGTGAAGTTTATGGGTGCACTTAAGATTAAAAAAAAAAAAATTGGGGGGAATTTAAAATTGTGTTCTCATTTCGATGGCTGTCTAAGCAAATTAATAAAATTGTTCTGGGCCATGTGTATGGCCACCTTGTCAAGGGGTACTTTCACAAAATTTTAGCGCCTGTATTTGCATTTGTGTTTATGATTGCATTGGCAACAAGTACCACTACTTTAGTTGTCATGAGCAAATAAGAAAATAACAGCAATAAATTTAATTACTATCCTTATGGATGTGACCATTTTCTATCTGCAAGATAACATCATTCTTATCAGGTTAATGTTCTTTTAAATTTTAAGTTAAAATTTTATTTATATTTAATTGATAAATTTGCTTTGGTTTTATGTTGCATATGGTTTGAAAGCTTCAAGTGTTTAGGTAATAAAATAAATTTAAGTCCAGGTGGGAAGCTGAGTGGTCATTTATTTGACCTGGTTTTTTATAAATAGCTTCTCAACCAATGTGACAGCATAACATACTGTATATTAATTCTATTTGTCTCATTCAATGTCTTATGCGTATTTTTCTATTTCTCCTGAAGGATGAAGACTTACAAGAGATGGAGGATTTAGCCCAAAAAATGGAGGCCCAGTTTGGCCAGTACTTTGATCATGTGATAGTGAATGACAACTTGCAAGATGCATGCGTCCAGTTGTTGTCAGTAGTAAGGAAAGCTCAGGAAGAGCCTCAGTGGGTCCCAGCAACATGGATTTTCTCTGATACCACATCTTAGGGAGGCCTCCTGCTTAATGCTGGAGTTTTAACAACGTACCTTGGTGATAGATACCTGGAATAATAGCTGTAATATAAAATAGCGCTATTTGACCCATTGTAATGCGTGCGACTTTAAAAGTGCGACTCGACGGCAGTGGTATAGTTTATTAATTAATCTTATTTAAAAATAAATGTGTATTGTATGGGTATGTAGACTGGCTTTTGGGAAACTTGTTTTTCCTTCACCTCCTATGCAATGTAGGAACATGAATGTGAAAATATCAAGTCACTAAACCTGAGAACCTTTCATTTATTTCATATGGCTTTTATAGGATTCAGATTGAAAAAGCTTTTCCTAAATAAAATTAGCAGGATTTCATTTCAGAAACTGTGTTTTACTACATAAACCTTGCTTCATGAAAAAGTGTTTGTCATTGTGCTTTTTACAAAAAGTGCCTATTTGACTAACTCAGCAAGAGAAGTTAATATATGTATTTCACACCTAACATCAAAACCTCAGAAACTGCATTGCCTCCATTATCTACAAATCAATCCACAAGGAAGATTATTCTTCTGATCACAAGTGTCCCAAACATTAATCTTCCTAAAAGCCAGTATCCACCTTTATACCTAAATTGCTGACCTTTTGATTAACAGCCGAGTTCTTAACCACTGAACCACCAGGGCTCCATGCCTAAATTAAAACAACAACAAAAAAACCCAAACCCAGTGCAGTGGAGTGGATTCCCACTCATAGCGACCCTATAGGACAGAGTGGAACTGCCCCACAGCGTTTCCAAGAAGTGGCTGGTGGATTCAAACTACCCACCTTTTGGTTAGCAGCTGAGCTCTTAAACACTACACCATGCCTCAATTAGGAAAGGCCAATTGGTCCAAAAGACCAATATACAAGAAAACCACAAGATGGAGATGTTATTCCAAGAAGTCTTGTTTTTCTTTCTTTTCCCTGGGCCTGTGACTTCAGTCGCTCTCCCTGTCCCTGTATTAGTTTATCTTATGCATCATTCTCCCCTTTCTCCATATTCATACCATTCCTCCACCCATCCCATCGCTTTCTTCATCAAAACCTTTAAGAAAATTAAATTTTAAGGATACTTAACTGAGTCCAGATTTGATTTTATGTTGTGGTTCGCTGAGAAAGCAAAGGGTTGGCCGACACCCACACCCTCCCGCACTGCAACTGTGGGCGGGGCCGGGGGGGGCAGGGAATGAGGGGGTAAACGCGCCCGTCCCTGACTCCGCCGGCCGGGAATGCTAGCTTCCCCTCGGAACGCCAGGCGGAGCCGGGCCGAGACGGGCGGTGTCCGGGCCCCAGGGGCGGCGGCCTAGTTAGGCCGCTCCGAAGCCCCCGCCTCCAGCAAGTCGCGGAGGCCGGCGCGGCGGGGAGCCAGGCTCCGGCCCGCCGCAGTTGCGCCCAGGGAGCCCCGTGGGGAGAGGACCATGAGCCCCGAACGGAGGTCTCAGCTGGAGGCGAACCACCGGGTGAGCGGGAAGGGTGCGAAGGCCACGAGAGGTGGAGGGTGGGCCCCTTCACCGAGCAGCCGCCCCAGGGGCGGGGCCGACGCCAGCCGATTAGGGAACAAATGGGGGTACTGGTCGTGGGGTGCGTGCATCTGCCCCTTCGTCGCTCGGAGGATTGGGGCGGGGGCTGGAAGTTCGTTCTGAGGAGGCCGGGACCCCCGATTGCTGGAGCCAGGCGGGAAGCCGTAGGAGTCGGAGCGCCCGCGTTGCCAGGACGACACGGTACTTGGCCGCCGTGACTGTCGCGGGTTTCGGTGCTGCCAGCCAGGTCCCTCCGGGAGGGCGCTCTTTCACCCTGTTTCGGAAGAGCTGTATACAAGCGGAGGCTTTTAATCATGGTCTTCTCTCACGTCCCCCAAACAAATCACCGCAACCACTCGAGAAACCACAGGGAAGACTGTGATTGCCGACCCATGTCCGCCGGAGTCTCTCCTCCCGAGCACGTCAGCCCTTCCCTCGACGCCCCTTTTCCCGCTGGAGTGGATTGGAAGTGTTAGACCTGACCAGGCCCCTCGCTTCACCCCCACTAAACCCCTGAGGTAGCTGTAGGCCGGGAGCGGCCGCCCGCGCAGCCCGATGACGCGAGTGCGCCTGCGCGCGCGGCCCGGCCGGGCTGGGGTGTGAACGCGGGGCGCGCGGCAGCGGCCGAGCGAGCGTCCGGCTTTTACACAGAATGGGAAAGAAGCAGGTGGTAAGCGAGGCCTAGTTACATTTATTTATTTGGGTTATTAAGATTCTGTCTTCAGCCGCCTTACGTTTGAGGGGCTTACAAGTTGGGTCTCTAGATGAGTGAAATGTCATTTTTGCCGGACTTTTGAAATGTGAAGTTACCGAGTGAGCTGGGTCCTTGAATAGAACGCGATCCTCAGAACGATAATGCTTTCATTTGTCTTTTTTTCCAGTTGTAATTTTGACTGGATAGTACTACGACATTATAGCATTTGAATCAATATGCTGTTTGAACGAGTGGATTGCTAGTGGAACAGTCGTGGAACCAACTACAAGAGTGTCTAAAATTCAACCGTTTTGATTCATTGTCCTCTGCAAGCAGCATGAGATCATAGGAACATTAAATTCATTTCTAGGCATGTCTCTTACTCTTTTATTTTGAAAGATTCCAGAATGCTTCTTTGATGTAACGCTCTCTGGATCGCAAACAACTTTTCTTATTCATGTAAAACAGCATTTATAAGTCTCTCCCCCCACCCCCTTTCAATTTTCGCTGCCTTGACACCCATTCTTCACGCTGTGTTCAGCATTCAGAGTGATTTTTTAAAAAGCACGTTACTACGTGGCTTAAAACTTCCATTGGCTTCCTGTTAAATTAAAATTCAGATTCTTTCCCCTGGTCCCACTTAATCTGTCCCCTACCTACCTCACCTTGGTAACCATACTTGCAGCCTTGCTGGCCTTCATTTTTACCTGAAACGTTCAAATGCACCAGAACTTGGAACTGTAACCCTCTGCTTGAAATGTTTGTTGGATCCTTTGCATTCAGGCTTCAGTTCAAGTATCTCAGACTTGCTTCCACCAGAAGTAGCACCTCACATCCTCCCTCATTCACTCTCTTATTACTCTGTTATTTATTTTTTTTCTTCTGGTACTTGGCCACTAGAACATAGGTCCACAAGAGCAAGGATATCTCTGTTTTGTTCATTAGTGTATCCCCAATCCTAAGAACAAAGCCTGGCCTGTAGATAGAAAGGAATGAAAAAATTTTATGTGACATTCAGAAATGGTGGAATAAATTTTAAAAAGCCCCTCTCATTCTCATTACTACCTCCCAGGTTTTTACTGATGGACAGGGTTATCAGATCTGAAGATACTAGCCTGATGCATTATATTTTTCTGTCATGTTTGAACAACGTGGTTTTTATTTTTTAAGAATGATGTCTTCATGAAATTGAAGCCATTTAAAAAAAAAAAATTGGAGCCCTGGTGATGCAGTGGTTAAGAGATTGGCTGCCAACTGAAAAGGTTGGCAGTTCGAATCTACCAGCCGCTCCTTGGAAACCTTATGGGGCAATTCTACTCTGTCCTGTAAGGTCATCATGAGTCAGAATCGACTCGATGGCAACGGGTTTGGGTTTTGTGTGTGTGTGTGCGTGTGTTTGTTTTCATGGTATTGTACAGAAAGTAAAGATGATCGCAGCTTTTATGGACAAGCAGTTTTTTCATTTCTCCCTTCCAGCGTCCTCCACGTGCCCTTCCACCTGTGCCAAGGTAAAAATAATTTTCACTAATCATTATTGGACTTTAAAAGTACAAAATGGATAAAGGTAAAAAAATTAACTAGTATTATTGCAAAATTATAATGATTTAGAAAAGACTTCTTAAAATTTATATGAAAAGGATTCCTAAATTTTTAAGGATAGGAAATCTTTGAATCACTTGGATAAGAGTTATAATTAAATGTTTGATTTAAAAGCCCAAATGTTAACATGATATAATAATGCTTCCATTCTGAATGTTTTTAGTGTCTTGTTTATCAGAATTGTTTATGAGAATGTGTATTGGAATTCTGATGTTCTTTTGTTTGCTAGAGTAGTTTCCTCAGAGTTTAAGCTGATTTTATCACTGAGGAAATAAGAGTTCTTAATCTACTTAATCCGCTTTACTAACAGACTGAAGGGAATGTGTATGTAGGTTCATAACATTGGGGTTATTTTATTAGCAGTCTTATTAAACAGCTCATTATTGGTAAATGAAAACTAGTTTGTAAACTAGCTGACATTGTACAAAAGCTAATTTATTTTAAATTTGTAATGATTTCAGCAAATTTTCAGTCTGACAATATAATAGATATCTAATAGAAAAATTTTTTGTCTTTGTTCTGCTGATTAAATTTGGTTGACATCATGTAAAAGTGCTGCTCAAGGTGAGTTACTTCACAGTTAATGTAAAACTTTTCTAAACATAGTATTTGGTATTCAAAAGTTATTTTGATTCCATAATGTTTCTCTTTAAAATTGAGTCTGAATGGTGTCATTTATAATACTACTAAGTACCTTTTTTCCCAAACAATATCATTTTATCATAATCTCCCATGACTGCCTTTTTAAAAATGGTGGTTGATATAGAGATGAACAAGCACTTATCCCTGAGTGGAGTCACCAAGAGTGTGACTTTTGGCTAGTCTAGCCCGGTAACAGGGACTGCACCTTCCTTTGTCTCATTTAATCAGAATAGGATAGGTTATACTATGGTATAACCTGTAACCCATAAATCTCAGACAGACTTAATAATAGACAGGTTTCTTTCTGGTTCATGTAAAACCCACTGTGGGTTGTGGCAACAACCCAGGGTGATTGTCCTTTACCACCTCTTCACCAGTGACCTAGAGATCCAGGCTACTTCCATTCTGTGGCTCTGCTATTTTAACACAAGGCTTCCTCAGTTGCCCCAGCAAGGGAAGAGAAAACTGAGAGGTTACTCACTGGCTCCTTCAATGTTTTGGCCCCAAAATGACACAGATCACCTTTGCTCATAGCCTGTTGGCTAGAATCAGTCATAGAACACACATAAGTGTGTTCTAAGGGGCTAGGAAATGTAGAGGAACAAATGGACTATTTGGTGAGCACTCTCTCCGTCATAGTTTCTAACGTTGACCAGCAGTGTTACTGGTATAACACCATGGACTCTGACTGTGTTGATTTCTTGCCTTATTCCCCTAATGTGAAGAAGTTGGCTGGGCCCAGGGAAGAGAGGAAAAAGCCTTCCTTACGAAAAGTTCTCTTTTGACTGTTCCCTGCTTGAATTTTAGGCAGCCTTTTCTGTTACTGTTTTTTTCTTGTTTGTTTTATAGATGATATTCCAGTTAATCGTCCTAAGAAAAAGAAGCCCAGGCCAAAACACACACTAGGTAAGAAGTTCTCTATTGTGTGGGATCAGAAGTTTCCCCAGGACCTTAGGCATCATAAACATCACAGATAAGGTAGAGGCAAGCCTCCAGCAGTTCCAAGTCACTGCTGTGTTGAGGGCAGTATTAAGGCCAGGTAGTTTGAAGGAGTGGGATCCTGGTGATAGTGAGGGACAAGGCAACAGGGCAGCCTGAAGAATGCCTTAGAAGCATTCATGGGTTGCACCATCTAAACTCTTATTTTCACAGCGTTCTCAGACTCTTTAAAGGCCTTCATCCCTAGACAACGTATGTTGTCTTAAGCTATGTGGGTTCCAGACCCTAGAACAGGATTCTGGATACAGGATACACAGGGTTCTTGAAGTCCTCATTTCAGTCAGAGAACCTCTACATTAGAGCATGAATCTGAAGGCAGGACCTCATCATCCATGTAGTAAAGCTCTAATAATGAGTAGGTAGAAACCCTAGTGGCGTAGTGGTTAAGAGCTATGGCTGCTGATGAAAAGGTTGACATTTCGAATCCACCAGGCTTTCCTTGGAAACCCTATGGGGGAGCTCTGCTCTGTCCTGTAGGGTCACTATGAGTTGGAATTGACTCAGTGGCAAAGGTTTTTTTTTTTTAAATGAGCAGGTTCTGTGAACTCCATTTTATTTTAGTTATCCACTGATAATGCTAGATGCCCTGCCAGTAACTCACACTGCACATGTCCAGAATTTGTCATCTTCAACAATAAACCAGTTTTTACTTCTCACAAATTTCTATTAATGAAACTCCCATTCTCTCAATCACTCAGGCTTGCTTCCTTTGCTTGTGGCCTCTCATATGCTGTTTCTTGTATGGTATCTCTTTTATGTTTCTTTTTCTCTTTCATTTCCACTGTCACAACTATAGTTAGTTTAGCTCCTTTTCTCTTCTCACCTGAGCTATTGGAGTAGCCTCCAACAGGGTTCTATACATCTGGCTTTCCCACTCTCTAATCAGTCCTGCTCACCACTGCTGGATAGGGTTTCTTAAAGCTCATAGCTGATCATTCCTTACACCTGGTTAGAAACTTATGTTAGCTTATCAGGGCCTAAAAAATGGAGGACTAGATAGTGAGCTGCTGTTATTGTTAATTGCCTTTGAGTTGGCTCCAACTCATAGCGACCTCATGTGTGACAGGACAAAATGTTGCCCCATCCTGTGTCATCTTCACAGTTGTTGGTGTGTTTAGAGAAAAAGAAAGAAGTAGAGATATATAGAGAATGACATACAGACACAGACAGAACTACGAAAAAAGTGCAAAGAGATTTAGATTTACAAAGATACTCAGTTAAACAGACTTATACATATGGACTCAGAAAGGTCACAGGTTGCAGACATGATAAAGACAGAGCGAGGGACCAGAGGTGTTGATCTAACCCAGCCATGAGTGCTTTCTTTTCATAAAATGTAGAGAAAAAACTAGTACTTTCGACAAAAAGGGGAATAGATGTTGCCAGGCTTTTCTAAAAATGGTTTTAATGTATACTTAAAGTTTTAAAGTTCAAGTATTTTAAAATTTTTATTTTCACCTCGTTCTAATGCTATTTTATAAAGGAAAAAGTCTGTGCTCATGAAGTAATGTGCTTGTCCTAGTCATCTAGTGCTGCCATAATAGAAATACCACAAGTGAATGGCTTTAACAAAGAGAAGTTTATTTCCGCACAGTAAAGTAGGCTAAAAGTCCAAATTCAGGGCATCTGCTCCGGGGGAAGGCTTTCTCTCTCTGTCAGCTCTGGAGGAAGATCCTTGTCCTCAATCTTCCCCTGGTTGAGGAGCTTCTCAGGTACAGAGACCCTTGGTCCAAAGGATGTGCTCTGCTCCTGGTGCTCCTTTCCTGGGGGTATGAGGCCCCGTGTCTTTGCTCCCTTCTCTCTTTTATATCTCAAGAGATTGCCACAAGACACAACCCAGTCTTGTAGGTTAAGTCCTACCTCATTAACACAATTACTGCCTACCTCCCTCATTAACATCATAGAGGCAGGATTTACAACATATAGGAAAATCACACAGTACTGGGAATCCTTGTTGTTGCTCGAGTCAGTTCCCACTCATAATGACCCTATGCACAACAGAACGAATCACTGCCCGGTCCTGCGCCATCCTCACAATCGTTGTTATGCTTGAGCCCATTGTTGCAGCCACTGTGTCAATCCACCTTGTTGAGGGTCTTCCTCTTTTCCGCTGATGCTGTACTTTGCCAAGCATGATGTCCTCCAGAGACTGATCCCTCTTGACAACATGTCCAAAGTATGTAAGACGCAGTCCCTCCATCCTTGCTTCTAAGGAGCATTCTGGTTGTAATTCTTCCAAGACACATTTATTCGTTCTTCTGGCAGTCCATGGTATATTCAATGTTCTTCGCCAACACCACTATTCAAAGGCGTCAATTCTTCTTCGGTCTTCCTTATTCATTGTCCATCTTTCACATGCATACGATGCAACTGAAAATACCATGGCTTGGGTCAGGCGCACCTTACTTTTCAAGGTGACATCTTTGCTCTTCAGCACTTTAAAGAGGTTCTTTGCGGCAGATTTGCCCAATGCAATGCGTCTTTTGATTTCTTGACTGCTGCTTCCATGGCTGTTGATTGTGGATCCAAGTAAAATAAAATCCTTGACAACTTCAGTCTTTTCTCCGTTTATCAGGATGTTGCTCGTTGGGCCCGTTGTGAAGATTTTTGTTTTCTTTATGTTGAGGTACAATCCATACTGAAGGCTGTGGCCTTTGATCTTCATTAGTAAGTGCTTCAAGTCCTCTTCACTTTCAGCAAGAAAGGTTGTGATTGAGTCTTCCTCCAATCCTGATGCCCCTTTCTTCTTCATATAGTCCAGCTTCTCAGATTATTTGCTGAGCCTACAGATTGAATAGATATGGTGAAAGAATACAACCCTGACGCACACCTTTCCTGACTTTAAACCGGTCAGTATCCCCTTGTTCTGTCCAAACAACTGCCTCTTGATCTATGTAAAGGTTCCTCATGAGCACAATTAAGTGTTCTGGAATTCCTATTCTTCCCAGTGTTATCCATAATTTGTTATGATCCACACAGTCGAATGCCTTTGCATAATCAATAAAACACTGGTAAACATCCTTGTAGTATTCTCTGCTTTTAGCCAGAATCCATCTTACATCAGCAATGGTATCCCTGGTTCCACGTCCTCTTCTGAAACTGGCCTGAATTTCTGGCAGTTCCCTGTCGATATACTGCTGCAGCCGTTTTTGAATGATCTTCAGCAAAATTTTGCTTGCGTGTAGTATTAATGATATTGTTCTATAATTTCCACATTTGGTTGGATCACCTTTCTTGGGAATGGGCATAAATATGGATCTCTTCCAGTTAGTTGACCAGGAAGCTGTCTTCCATATTTCTAGGCATAGACGAGTGAGCACCTCCAGCGCTGCATCTGTTTGTTTAAACATCTCAATTGATATTCCATCAATTCCTGGAGCCTTGTTTTTCACCAGTGCCTTCACAGCAGCTTGGACTTCTTCCTTCAGTACCATCAGTTCCTGATCATATGCTACCTCTTGAAATGGTTGAACATCAACTAATTCTTTTTGGTATAATGACTCTGTGTATTCCTTCCATCTTCTTTTGATGCTTCCTGCGTCATTTAATGTTTTCCCCATAGTCTCCTTCACTATTGCAACTCAAGGCTTAAATTTTTTCTTCAGTTCTTTCAGCTTGAGAAACGCCGACCGTGTTCTCCCCTTTTGGTTTTCTGTTTCCAGCTCTTTGCACATATCATTATAATACTTTGTCTTCTCAAGCTGCCCTTTGAAATCTCCTGGTTAGTTCTTTTACTTCATCAATTCTTCCTTTTGCTTTAGCTGCTCAACGTTCGAGAGCAAGTTTCAGAGTCTCCTCTGACATCCATCTTGGTCTTTTCTTTCTTTCCTGTCTTTTCAATGACCTCTTGATTTCTTCATGGATGATGTCCTTGATGTCATTCCACAACTCGTCCGGTCATCGGTCACCAGTATTCAGTGCGTCAAATCTGTTCTTGAGATGGTTTCTAAATTCAGGTGGGATATACTCAAGGTCATATTTTGGCTCTCATGGACTTGCTCTGATTTTTTCCCATTTGAGCTTGAACTTGCATATGAGCGATTGATGGTCTGTTCCACAGTCGGCCCTGGTCTTGTTCTGACTGATGATATTGAGCTTTACCATCGTCTCTTTCCACAGATGTAGTCAATTTGATTTGTGTGTGCTCCATCTGGCAAGGTCCATGTGTATAGTCACCGTTTATGTTGATGAAAGAACATATCTGCAATGAAGAAGTCGTTGGTCCTGCAAAATTCTCATTCGATCTCCAGCGTTGTTTCTATCACCAAGGTCATATTTTCCAACTACCAATCCTTCTTCATTTCCAACTTTCACATTCCGATTGCCAGTAATTATCAATGCATCTTGATTGCATGTTCGATCAATTTCAGACTGCAGCAGCTGATAAAAATCTTCTATTTCTTCATCTTTGGCCCTAGTGGTTGGTGCGTATATTTGAATAATAGTCATTTTAACTGTTCATCCTTGTAGGCGTATGGATATTATCCTATCACTGACAGCATTGTACTTCAGGATAGATCTTGAAACTTTCTTTTTGACGATGAATGCAGCACCATTCCTCTTCGAGTTTTCATTCCCAGCATATAGACTGTATGATTGTCCGATTCAAAATGGCCAGTACCAGTCCATTTCAGCTCACTAATGCCTAGGATATCTATGTTTATGCATTCCTTTTCATTTTTGACGATTTACAATTTTCCTAGATTCATACTTTGTACATTCGAGGTTCCGATTATTAATGGATGTTTGCAGCTGTTTCTTCTCATTTTGAGTCGTGCCACATCAGCAAATGAAGGTCCCGAAAGCTTTACTCCATCCACGTTATTAAGGTTGACTCTACTTTGAGGAGCCAGCTTTTCCCCAGTCATCTTTTGAGTGCCTTCCAACCTTGGGGGCTCATCTTCCAGCACTATATCAGACAGTGTTCCGCTGCTTTTCATAAGGTTTTCACTGGCTAATGCTTCTCAGAAGTAGACTGCCGGGTCCTTCTTCCTAGTCTGTCTTAGTCTGGAAGCTCAGATGAAACCTGTCCTCCATGGGTGACCCTGCTGGTATCTGAATACTGGTGGCATAGCTTCCGGCATCACAGCAACACACAAGTCCCCACAGTACGACAAACTGACAGACAGGTGGGGGACACTCATAATGTGATATAAATGTGAATTGTAGACACAATTCTTATAGCTGTAGGCAAAGATATAATAAAACACACTTAATCATTATTTAGAGTCCCTGGGAGGTACAAATGGTTAGCACACTTGGCTGCTAAACAAAGGCTGGAGGTTCAAGACCACCCTGAGTGCCTTGGAAGAAAGGCCTGGTCATTTACTTCTGAAAAATCAGCCATTGAAAACCTTATGGAATACAGTTCTACTCTGAAACATATGGGTCACCGTGAGTCAGAGTTGACTCCATGGCAACTGGTTTGGTTTTTGGTTTTAATCATTATTTAGAGGATGATTGCTAGTTTGTGATTATCGTGTTGCTTATCTTTTGGTTATTTCTCTGCTGGTCTATATCATTTTTGGTAAGGAACTTTATTACACAAAATAATATATGAGTGCATTTTTGTTATAAAGGATGCAAATAATTTAGGAATATCCAGAGTGAAACATTAAAGTTCTCCTCCTTTCCTCCTCCTTGTATCTGTCCTTCCCATATATCTCTCTCTAGCTATCACCACTCTTTAGTTGGAATTTTTCTTTCATGTTTCTCCTCTATCATTTACATATAAATACCTAAATGGTTACTCCGGTTGATTCTCACTTTTTTTTTAATGCAGAAGTAATCATATTATTGTCTTTATCAGTACATAGAGTTCTATGTGTTTTTAAAACAGTAGCTTTATAGTACTATATTATTAGACTGTACCATAATCACTGGTCTCTTGGTAATTTACAAATGATATTGCAGTTCTCTTGAAATAGTGTGTGGTGAGAAAGAAGAGGTATTTCTATAAGATGGATTGCTGGCAATGGAATTATTAGTATGATAAAACCAAAAAAAAAACCAAGCTTATTGCTGTTGAGTCAATTCTAACTCATAGCAACCCTATAGGACAGAGTAGAACTGCTCCATAGGGTTTCCAAGGAGCAGCTGGTGGATTTGAACTGCTGACCATTTGGTTAGCAGCCATGCTCTTAAGCACTGTGCCACCAGGGCTCTGTTAATATGATTAAAAAAAAAAAAAAAAAAAAAAAACTAGTGTAATATGATAAAAGATAGATTCTACTAATTGCCTTCAAGGAAGCTTTACTTATTTTCTTACCACCAATAGTGTCTGAGAGTGCTTGAAAACATTGGACAATATGATTCTTTAATTTTTTTTTTGGTCAGTTTAGTAGGTGAAAAGTAGCTTATTTTAGTTTGCATTCCCTGAATATTAGTGAGGTTAAACATCTTTTCATGTGATTATTAATACATTTATATTTCTTTCATAAAGAAGATTGACAAGGGAATGTAGTCAAGTAAAATTCCAATCTGCCAACCTGTAAACCAAACCAAAGAACAAACCCATTGCTGTGGGATTGATTCCGACTCATAGCCACCCTGCAGGACAGAGTAGAACTGCCCCTTAGGGTTCCCAAGGCTGTAATCTTTACAGAAGCAGACTGCCACATCGTTCTCCTGCAGAGTGGTTGGTAAGTTTGAATCTGCCAAAGTGTGTTGAAGTTCTGTTAAAAGTTTTGATGAGGGAAAGAGTTGAAATGAATGACCAAATGAAGGGCTTTGTGGTTATCTGATGATGCCAATTATCCATGATAACTTTAATTTATTAAGGGCTAAGCTCTATAAAAAAAAAAAAAATTTTTTTTTTTTTTAGAGGCTGATAAAAATTTTTAAGGCACAAGACAACGGAGTTCTTTATAGCAGCAGTTTCTATTATGTTTACACCTTTTTGTAAGTTCTGAAGAAATTTTCTGTTCTCTTCTTTTGCCCTTCTGTCTAGCTCCTCTCCTTTTTTCCTTCCTCAAGCTTCCTCCTTCCCTCATTTATTTCTTTTCTCAACTTGAAACCCAAAGTTATAGATGAGGAGGATGGAAATCATCATTTGGGGCATAATCAATTATATAAGAGAATAAGGGATTATTGCATAGTAAACTTTAAAGTCTCTTTTTTCACATCTTTTTAAAACTTAGTGCACTCTGTTCAAGCTATTTTGTGTTTCCCACTGTGTTTTTCTGTAGTTAGTACCTCTTTGGATGGTCTTGTTCAGGCTGGTGTCCGTAGGCCATCTGAAGGCAGTGAGCCACCAACTAAAGACCCCATTGAGCATCCAGAAGCTCCTGTTCAAAGGAGACACAAGAAGACGAGACAACCTCTTGGTACGTGAAGACACCAATGTTAGGTGTGATAGCAGTTGTGATTTTGGGTGTGTGATAAAGATCTCTCCGCTCCCATTTTTCCCCCATCCATATCCCATAGGTTTGTTTGTTTTCTTTTCCTTTCTTGTTCAATTTTATTTTTTTTTAACCACTAGAGTAACTCCAGTGGATTAAGTCCAGAATGTTTTAGAAGATCTCTTTGATCAGATGTGTATAGATTATAAGGGGCCGTATACAAATTAAGGACTAAAATAGAAAGCTCAGAGGCATGTTTCAGTGTGTATAAGAATTTAGCATATGGTGAAATGAGTGTTTCAGATTCGTGGTGAAAGAATAGATTCTGTATTAGCAGTAGTATAATGAAACAGTAAAAAACTGAATCCATTGCCCTTGAGTCAGTTACTACTCATAGCAATCTTACAGGACAGAGTAGCACTGCCCCATAGTGTTTCCAAGGCCATAAACTTTACAGATACAGACTGACAGATCTTTCTCCTGTGGAGTGGCTGGTGGGTCAAACCGCTGACCTTTCAGTTAGCGGCTGAGCACTTAAATGAATGTGCCACCAGAGCTCCTAATGAAACAGTAGCCAACACTTATTGAGTCTTACTGTATGCCAGGTACTGTTCTCAAAATAAGGGAAATATTATACCTTTTTTTTTGCCTATCGAATTGGCAGTGCTTTTTTTTTTTTTCAAATTAGAAAATCCAGTGTTGATGGGAAATAGGTAGACTCATACATAGCTGACATCAAAACCAACCCATTGCTGTTGAGTCAATTTCAACTCATAGAACCCTATAAGACAGAGTAGAACTGCCCCGTAGGGTTTCCAAGGAGCGGCTGGTGGAGTTGAACTGCCTACCTTTTGGTTAGCAGCCAAGCTCTTAACCACTGTGCCACCAGGGCTCCACAGTATTGGTTGGAACATTAATTGGTGCAGTCTGTCTGTACTTTTAGGAATTTATACTCAATAGCTACAGTAATTAAAGGATGTTAACGGCGACATTAAGAATAGTTGTTAGTTGCTGTTGGGTTGGCTCTGACTAATGGCGATCGTAGGTATAACAGACTGAGATGTCACTTGGATATCTAAAGTGAGTCTAACCTAAGCCATGGTCTTTTCAATCATTTATGAGAGTAGAGACTGGTAATAACTCAACTATATAACAACATGATGCTGGTTAAATAAATCATGTTTCTTCATTAAATAGAAACCAAGCACCCATTAAAAGGAGTGTTGAAGTAGAATAGTGACATGAAAAACCACCAATGATATATTTTTAAGTCAAAAACAAAGGTTGGAAAATAGTGTATATCAGAGGATCCTATTTTCTTAAAATGTGAATATGCATAGGAAAAAAATGAAAGAATATACTAGAGGTAACAGTGGCTTCTTTTTGGGAAGGACAGATTAAGGGCGGTTTTGATGTTTTTCCTTTTCTCGTTTATATTTTCCATGTATTGAACACTTACAACTTTTACAATAATTAGAGAGAAAAAAAAAAGGATGACTGGTATAGTTAGACTAATATAAAGGGAAAGGGGGAAGAAAGTTTGGGAGATTAACTCTCTCTTGTTAACATCAACCACTGTGGACAATTTAATACAAATTAGTTTCCCTGACTAATTACTTGTCCTATTAGAAAACAGCAGGTTCTGATTGGATGGAAGGATTATATGGGAGGGGGCAGGAACTAGAAGAGTCAGGAAAATGAAAAACGATCTTGGGAGGCAAGTGAGAGTAAGATGCCACAATGCCTGGGAACACTGGCTATCCATAAGGAGAAGAAGAGGGCAGAGGGCAGAAGAAGGAAGAGAGACAGAAATGCCCAGACCAGCTTTACCTACTCTGATTTATTTCACTAAATATAGTTGAATTAAATCTACCTGCTGGGGTACAAATTTGAAAATCAAGATGGATACTAATAACCTAGTTTTGTAATTTGTGGAAAATGTATTTACAAAATGGCTTGACAATTTTTAGAAAATTCAGGACCTAAGTTCTGGGCTAAAGAGGACCTGACACTACCAACCAGAATGTACCCAGCCTTGCAGGTTTCCAGATTTCTAAATTTCTGGGTTTTTTATTTCATTTGCTTTGTTTTGTTCAGGGTGACCATGACCATGGTAGGCTGTACTACTTTTCTTTGTATTTCCAGACCAGGCTGTAAGTAGATTTATTAAAACTGAATTCCAGGGACTTGAGGACATTCAGGGAGCCAGAGCCAGTACTTCCATGTAGGAAGAGTAGCTAGTGGATTAGAAGGCTCATTGACATGCTTAAACTTAATGCCCTGTATACATAGAAGAGTTAACACAGGAGGCTTGAGACTGCTATCTTTAGAAAGGCCTGCTTGCAAGGTTGGGCCTTGGCTGGACATGGAACTTGACTAGCAAACAGTTCCCGACGTTAACTTAAAACTTACCCTAAATGATAAGGCTGGCAGACTATGCCTAGACTGTTTGTGCAAACAGTATGGTTTATGCTGAACACCTACTTTCCTTCTGGGAGTCCAGAATTTTGGTAGGTGCTGGGGAAAAGATGCCTATGCGACCAGCCGCAATAAAAACCTTGGGTGCCAAGTCCGTAATGAGTTTACCTGGTAGAGAACATTTCACACATGTTGTCAACTTGTTGCTGGAGGAATCAGCACATCCTGTGTGATTCCACTAGGAGAGGACTCTTGGAGGCTTATACCTGGCCTCCTCTGGGTTTGCTTGCATGCACTTCTTCTTTTTGCTGATTTTGCTTTGTAGTCTTTTGTAATAACACACTGTAAATGTGAGTATAATGCCTTGTGAGTGTTGTAATTCTTTCTAGTAAAATCACTGAACCTTGGGGTGGTGTTGGGGATCCCTGACACAACCTGGGTGTTATATTACTTAATTTTGTTCCGTGTTGTTTGTTACTGCAATTTCAAATTTTATATTGAGCGTTTAGAGATGTAAAGCTTTAAAAATAAAAAAATTTTTGGCCCAGTTAAAATTCTCAAAGTTCTTTTGTCTTACAAAAATCTTATACATTACTTTTTACATTATAGTCATATGAAAGCTTAATTTATTTTCAGAATTGGAGACTTCTTTCACCCAAAAGAAGGCATCTAGTCCATCTTTATTACAAAATGAAAATGGTATTGATGTGGAGCCAGCTGAGGAGGCAGTTATTAAAAAACCTCGAAAGAAGACAAAGTAAGAAATTATTTGTCCTTCTAAATATTCTCCAGGGATACCCTGATGCGTAGTTTGGAGCTCACAAATGATAGTTTGTCGTTAAGTCTTATTAAACACTTGGGGCTGTGTAGCTCTAGGATAAGTAATGTTACAAAAAATGTCAGTTAAACCAATCTAAAGGTAAATGTGAAAAGAATAAACTACTGAGTAAAGTAAAACATTGCACTTAAATAAAAAAAAAAAAACCTTGGGCGCTGACTTTAAAAATGAGGAACATAAATAGAAAATTTTACATAAATAGCAAAAAAAACTAAAGATAATCTTAACAAAATAGGCTACTATGATCTACTATCTCATATTAACAGAATTCAAACTGTGATATTTCAGCAGTAAGTAAAAACGTATAAGGAAAATGTATAAGTCTAAGGAGTTATATACCACTACTGTCTGTATTTGAAAATGATTCTACCAATAGTGATCAGCATCTGTAGAGTCAGTATATTTTAAATCTCAGAAGAACCTTAAAAACCTAGTTTATTCACTTCATTGTCCAGATGAGAAAACTGAGGTCCACAGAAATACAGGTGATGTGCTACAGCCAACAACAGTTAATAACAAATCCATGAATAGTAACCAAGTTTCCTGAATCCAAGTCCAGGGCTCTTTCCATTATAGTCACGGGTACCTTGTTATGTGGGTCTGTAAAAATTTAGTAATCATCCATTTTTCTTACATTCTCCCTGATTACAGGAAAACCCAGCCATCAGGATTACAATATGCTAATGAGCTAGGAGTAGAAGATGAAGATATAATTACTGATGAGCAAAGTACTCCAGAACAACAGTCTATATTCACTGCACCCACTGGTGTTAGCCAGCCTGTAGGCAAAGTATTTGTGGAAAAAAGCCGTAAGTACCTCCTTGTTTTGAAACACGAGCTGTTAAAAATTACACCAGGATATCCTTTGACTAAGGAATTATACTTCGGGAAATTTGAATGAAGGAAATAAGTAGAAATATGAACAAAAGTTTATATACAAAGCTAATCATCACAGAATTATTCATAAGTGAAAAAAAACAGCCTATGTGGTCGCTATGAGTAGGAATCAACTCGACGGCAGTGGGTTTGGTTTGTTTTTTTGGTATGTGGGAAATAGGAGAATAGTAAGTTATGGTATATCTGTACAATAAAATACTCTGTACCATTAAAAATAGTGTTTAGGGAAATTTTTTTCGTAAAAAGATCCTAATGAAAAGTGAGCATACACACACATACAGTGTGATCTCAACTATAGAAAAATGCATAGGACAAAAGGACTGGAAGGGAAATATGTCAAAATGTTAAGGGAGTTTGTTTCTGGGTTGTCGGATTATGTGTGTATTTTTTTTTTATCTCCACCCCACCCCTGCCTATTTCTTAATACTTTGTTATACTTCCCCAGTTTTGTACAGTTGTTGGTGTGATGGTAGGGGAAAAGGTGATAATATACATTCTATAAGTAAATAAATGAGAGAAAATATATGATGGCCCTACCATGTTGAGTAAGAAATACAACAGTCTGGCTATATATTCTCCGGGAAAAGAGTTCCACCATTGAATAGTATGTACTGGTTTTAAGACAGTGGGTTGCAGTTTTTCAGAAAAATCTGTCCAGAGCATGATTATGACTGTATTCTACTCCTGTGGACATGCTGCCTAAAGAACTAACTCGAAACATAAAAGTCCTTAAAATTTGCAATTTAGATTTTATATAAATTGTGTTAAACTTTTGATTCCCATCTAAGAGTTCTTGGAGTTTTGGCCAATGAGATGCCTGTGGCCTAGAGAGGCTAAATGACTTACTTAGGGTCTCACAGTTGGTTATGTTAAAGGTTTCTAGACTTCATTCTGGGTTGAAAGTTCATTATTGTATTTCATAAATAGAATTGATTTCTAAAACTTACTTTAGCATCTATTTTGGCTTCATAAGAAAGTACATTAACATTGTTTCTTTTTCATAAAAGGGAATAAATAGTATGTTCAAGCAATAAAAAGAAAAAACCCTTTAGAAATAGGGACCGAGTTAAGGAGAATTTTTAGATAGAAAAACAGCAAAATTTTAGTCTTAGTCTGAGGGTTCTTAAATGTGTAAAAAGTAAAAACGACTGCCAGGTTCTCTTGCTAGGTGTTAATAATTGTGTTACGTGTTCCTAGGGCGATTCCAGGCCGCTGATAGATCAGAGTTGATAAAGACCACAGAAAACATAGATGTGTCCATGGATATGAAGCCTTCCTGGACGACCAGAGATGTCGCACTTTCAGTGCACAGGGCTTTCAGGTGGCTCCTTCTGTTGGACTGTCCTTTAAACAAACGTTAACTGGGCTCCATAATTAAAAAAAAAAAACTTGGTTGTTCAATACTCTTAACAGAATTGACAACCTAAAATGATGTAGGCATTTTTTTTTTTAATGGTTAATTAGAGATAAATGATCTACTCAATGTAGTAAAAAGAAAAAGCTTGTTTTTTACTTTTCCTGAAATGTTGAATTTTATTCTTAGGTGAAGAGATTTAAAAAATTATTTTAGCTTTTTACTGTAGTAATTCTTGTGTAGCAGTTAAGTGCTTTTTCTTTCAGGATGATTGGTCTCTTTTCTCATGGCTTCTTGGCTGGCTGTGCTGTGTGGAATATTGTTGTGATATATGTTCTGGCAGGAGATCAGCTATCGAACCTCTCAAACCTTCTCCAACAGTACAAAACCTTAGCATACCCATTCCAGAGTCTTCTCTACTTGCTTTTGGCTCTGAGTACAGTTTCAGCTTTTGACAGGTAAGACTTGTAACTGCAGATCCCTCTAATTTCAGTAGGAAATGTTGAACTAAATGTATCACTGACTTACTCTGACAGTTCCAAAATAAAATTATAGGATATTAATATTATTTAGACTTTTTACATCTTTTTCTGTTCCTTTTTTTTTGGCCTGGGGAGGTAGGGGGATGGGGATGGAACTATTGTGAACAAAAACTTCTGTGGTATCAGGATCATTAAAAAAAATGAAAAACTTACAGCTTAATGATATGGATGATAGAAGAAGGTAGAAGCTAATGAAATTTTGCAGATAAAATTTAATTTGTTTTTTCAGGATTTCTTAACTCCAAGGGAATGCCTAAAATAGTCCTCTAGTTAAATGTTGTATATGTCATTTGTAAATAAGATATTCTTTCATATATGTTAAGTATGAACTGTAACTGCTTAAAGCCTAGTAATGCACAATTTATGTAGTGGCATTAGAGTAGAGAAGAAGAAAACTAGAGTCAGAGAGTAAAGTTTTGTAAGTTTACAATTGCACTATGACAGAAGGTTTTTCTATTTTCTAGGATCGACTTTGCTAAAACATCTGTAGCAGTCCGAAGTTTTCTCACCCTGGATCCAACAGCTTTAGCATCTTTCTGTGAGTAAATAGCTTTAATTTGATTCCTATGTTATACTTGAGCTACGCTGTAATTTTGAGCCAGGAAAAATATAATGTTCATTTTAAAAAAGATTTTTATATAATTGCTACTTATAAACATTACTTACAGATGTTCAGTGAAATTTGTAATTAAAAAAAATGGCAGGCATAATTTTGATCGAATTATTTATCAATACAGGTTGATCTAAGTAGCTCATAAAAGTTAAATATTTTGCTGTATAGTTCTTAGATTATATTTTTTAGCTTTTGTATTTTCTACTTGACATTAAACAGACTCTGCTGGTATTACACTTTTCAATAACAAACATCTTACATCTTTCTGGTAATTTGGATACATTTATTCTAAGAGAATACTAATAAAACTAGTTTTAGGACCTTTAGCAAGTCATTTAGTTTCTTAAAAGATCTGGGTTCTTGTCAGTTCTAGTGACAAAACAGCATCTGAAAAGAACCTTTGTCACCCCTATTCTTGAAAAATATTATGCTATCAGTCTATTGAAATCAATTAAATAAATTTTTTTTTATATATTATTCACCAAACTACAGATTATTTTTGTCTTTAAAGTGATCTGTTAATTCAAAATAAACTAGGTTGTTAAAAATATGTTATTAGTAATTTCATTTGTCTTTTTCTCAGTGTACTTTACTGCTCTTATACTATCTCTGAGTCAGCAAATGACAAGTGACAGAATCCACCTTTACACACCTTCTTCTGTTAATGGTAGCCTCTGGTAAGAATTCACAATAGCATCAGCAATTGATGATAACAACAACAACAGTGGAAATAATGTTACTTTTCTAAATCTTCTAGTCTTTTACATATTTTCATCTATAAGTAATAATGAAGGCCATGTTTTTGTTTCTAAAAATATGGCAAGAAAATACCTATTCTGCTATTTAGTGGACAACTCTATTTTTCATGAAATATCTTCTTTCTAGATATCTGTTTTAGATCTGGTTGTGGTTTTAAAATAGTCATCACAAGATGGACTGGAGGATCCCTGCACCCTTACTCCCAGTTAAGGAGCCTAATACCCTAGAACAGTGATGGAACTCGGTGGCTGGGATAGACTCAGAAAACCAAGCAATACTAGAAGAGAGCAGAATGGGGAGCACCAGCATCCACAGATCAGTGACCAGCCATGAAGCTGACATGATTGCTGGGATTTCAGTTCACAGACGTCAGAGGGGCAGTCTTTTTTAGAGAGTGACTAGAAGCATGCGGTAAAGAGAGAAAGGATATGTACTTTATTGAAGAATAGTGCCATAGTAGTGGGAAGGAAACTTTAGGAAAAGTTTTTTGGCAATACTCTATTTCCATTCATGTGCAAAGCAGATCTGTTTAAAGTTCAGATAACCTTTGGGTTTTTGTTCTCATGATATGTAATATGGTCTGTTTTATAGGGAAATGATATTGTATTATATGCTTTACCTGTTATTTCTCTAGGAGAGGATTGCTATTTGTTTTCAAAGCTCATAAAATAGATATATTTAGATACATGAACCAAAATAAAGACCATTTCTGATGAGTATTTCTGTATCCTTAGGGCAGCAGGAATTGAGGAACAGATTCTCCAGCCGTGGATTGTGGTGAATCTGGTGGTAGCCCTTCTGGTTGGATTATCTTGGCTTTTTTTATCTTACAGACCTGGCATGGATCTTAGTGAAGGTATGAAAGAAAAAATAGTATTAAAATATCATGGAGTCTTCTATAATGATTTTATACGTCTTCTTTTGTAGTTTATAATATTCTGATAGCAAAGGCATATTTCAAACAAGCTAACTCAAAAAGTTAAAACAAAAAGTGATACAGAATGCCAAGAGAAGCAGGGCAGAGTGCCTAGGAGAACTGGAGCCTGGGAGTACGCAGTGAGGGGCTCCCATGGCCTTTGTGCATATTTAGGGGCTATTATCTTTTAACCCTTCAAATAATTTACAGAAAGTCTTTTTTCTTCATTTTTCTTATTCTCTTTATGATCAGTATCTCTCTTAATTTGAAATAGATTATGCTTCATCTGTGTAGACTCTCTGTCAGATACATATTCAAGTGAATTCTTGTTACCTTTTCTACCTGACAGAAATGCTTCACTCTTCATGGTCTAATGAACCATTTAGTGATGGTACCCTTACTGTGCCAGGTACGAAGTGGGGGCCTCATCTCTAGTCCCCGCCCCCTTTTGAAACAGCTCTGAAGAAGAAACATCATGTTAGCAAACTGATAGTCCTTTAGTACTACTTCAGGAACTGAGGAGTATTTTTAGTGTAAGTTGTATTTCCTTGGCAGGTGTTCTACAATTTTACCCTTGAACCGCCTTTATGGATATTATCTGGACTTTGGTTATTACCTTATCCTTGATTTTTTAAACATCATGAGCATTTAACTGCAATTTGATCAACTAAGTACAATCCATCTGTCTTAGAATTGAGCCTGTTCCCAACATTTCCATTTAAAAAACCAAGACAGAATGTAATCTTTATATTTTAATTCATGAGTATGTCTATTTACATCGTAATTATCATGTTGCCCTACTGAGTATCCCATTGATTTATTCTTTTTGATGTATTTAAAATATTTGAAAAAAATCTTTATGTGTTTTGCTATTTTTTTCTCTTTCAGTGTAGTTTTTTATTTAAAGTTTTTTTATTTCATTAATACTTACATCAGAGGTCTTTATTAGATTCTTAATTTTTTTCTCTATATTTCTTGGTATTTTAGTAAATTACATATGTATACTAAGTAACAGTTTAAATGTAGAAATATTAAAGAATAACATTCTGTACTTTAGTTGGAATTAAGCTACATCCAGCTGGCTTGTACAGTATGCAGTCTAAATATTTCTAGATCCTGTTCTCTCTTAGGGCCATATGAATTATATAACATTTTATTTCTGTGTGGATAAAAAAATTAAATGTAAAATGAGTATGATATTATCTAGCTTAATAGGTTGTTACAGTGGTTAAATGGGATAACACATTTAGCATGTCCTGGCACACACATACCTAATGTTAGTTCCAGGTCTTCCTCAGTGTCTGTCCTGTATATTGTATATTATCATGATCACTATAGAATTAGGCCTTCTAGCTGTGTAATGACTTTCATTTTCATGCATTTTCTAAGTGACTTATATTTCCTGGTAAGGTTTATATATTGCTGTTACACGCTTTATATTTCAGAGGTTTATAATAAATCTAAAACTTGAACATTTTAAAATGTAAAATGTGTACATTTGTCATTAGCTCATCTTTTAAATCAAGCTTCTGTACAAAGAATTCTTACTTATGCTTGATGGCTGGCTTTCTGTTAGTGTATACTATGTTAGTATTTCAAGAGACTTTTTATAAATCAGTTGTAAAACTCTTTTTTAGATGCTGGGAAACAATTTTAATCATGATGTGTTCATCTTCTCCCACAGAGTTGATGTTCTCCTCTGATGTGGAAGAATATCCTGATAAAGATAAAGGAATCAAAGCCTCTTCATAATACCAACTCACCTTTGGAGTAATATGACCCAGTAATTAAAAATTTTCCCATTTTTTAAAACATATTTTTATAAGATATGTCTCTGTGCATTTGTAATTGATTTTTTAATTATATAATAATGAAAAATTTCTCAAGATTATGGAAAATGTTAAAATTGTATCTGCTGTTTATACCCAAACATTAATTTCTATAGCATTATCATCTTAATGACAAAGGAGATAATGAGCAAGTGAAGTGTTTATTTTCCTTTTTCTAATTAGTTGCATTTGTAATCGTTATGTTAAAAAGCACGCACGTAGAAAAAGGCCATAATTTTAGTGTTACAGAATATATATCAGGTTTAACCATAAATTTAGAGAGTAGGTTTGAAGAAAAGAAAAGGCCCTTCATTATTTATTTTTGATGTCTCCTTACCAAATAAATTAAAATATTAAATTTATCTTTTTTGAAACTGGCTTAGTAGTTGTATATCATGTAATAATTATAATGTAATTCAATTTGGAAGATGCTTTACTTCATGGCTAATAAAAAGGAAATGTATCTTTATTTGAAAAGCTTTGTAACCAGAAAAGTTTATTTCTCTATAAAACCCGTACAGTGGTTCCGGTACCTGGCTGCAAATCAGAATCCTTTAGGGAGCCTTATTTAGCAAAACAAGCCGAGAGAAGCTGGGTGTCTCCAAGAGGTCAGGGGAATAAAGGAGAGGCCTATGAGGAGCTTGTTGGGCTAACACTCCCAGTTGGTCACTGCATTTTCCTTTGCCTCTGCCTCTTTTCTAAGTGATAAGAACATGGGTAGAAATTCACCATACCTGGTCTCAGGTTCTGCACCAGAAAGATCTTTGGCTCTCAGGGAAATCCCACTCTTGAGGTAGATTCCTGCACTGGAAAAGTTCTCGTTAGACATATATCTGGTGGTGCCTCAGCTGGTATCTATGAGGCCCTAGAGCTCCAGACAACCCTAAGACTCACTGTGGAAAAAGGTGTCTCACAGGCTATTGAGCACATCGATAAACTATTGGGCCTGCCCTGATTAGCAAGCAGTATCTGGATGTTGTAAAACAGAAGAGGATTGGTAAAGTGATAATACAGATGGATAGCTCTGAGAATAGGCCTGAATTTGGTGTGAACACATAATAGGAATGTCTTTTGCTGTCTGTAAGGTTGAGCTACTGGAAAGGGAATCTTCCTCCTGTCACAGAATTGCCGATCTGCTGGCAGTTCTGAAGCCATCCTGCCACTTTGAGCTTTCAGTGTGATATCGGTGGTTCTCATGCTGGCAATTAGCTGGCTGTGCAGGAGTTCATGACCTCCTTGTTAATGCAGCAAATTTTAGGGAAGCCGTGCTCATTAGAGCTGAGCTTTACTACACCTGAACAGTGTTATCCAGGAGAAATAAAACAAAGCTGCTAACAGTGTGGGCTATTGTGATAGGCTAAATAATGTCCCCAAAGATGTCCATGTCCTAATCCCAGGAGCCTGTGAGCATATTCCCTTATATGGCAGAAGGGATTTTGCAGCTGTGATTAAGGTTATGAACCTTGAGATGGAGAGATTAGTCAGCAGTATCCAGGTGGGCCCAGTCTAATCACATGCATGATTCCTTAAAAGCAGTGACCCTTTCCATGACCTATTCAGAGAGATGTGATGATGAAAGAAGGATCAGAGAATTGTAATGCTGGTTTTGAAGATGGAAGAAGGGGACCATGAGCCAAGGAATGTGAGTGGCTTCTAGAAGTTGGGAGTGGCCATCATCTAACAGCCCGTAACAAAATGAAGATCTCAGACCTACAACTGCAAGGGACTGAATTCTGCCAACAACAAATTAGCGAGGAAATAGATACTCCCTAAAAGGAATGCAGCCTTGCCGATAACTTGATTTCAGCCCAGTGAAACCTATGTCAGACCTCTGATTTACAGAACTACGTGATAATACATGTGTGTTGTTTAAGCTGTTAAATTTATGGTGATTTTTTATGGCAGCAATAGAACACTAGGAATGAAGGCATTTTGCTTCAAATGTGCTAGAGAAAAAAGAAGCCCTGGATCTGCTAAGGAATGTGATTGGGAAAATTGGGTACATTGATAATATAACTGGCGTAGACATAGATGCCTTTGAATTCTTCAGGTCTGGGAAGTATGACCTAGACTTCAGGTCTCCTGAGGACCCCAGCAGGCACATAATCCCTGACCCCCTGGTGGACCTGTACAAGTCCTTTGTCAGGCAAAAGCCAGTGGTGTCTTTCAAAGATTCGTTTGACTCAGGTTGATTAAGAAGTTTGGAAGAAGTTCGCTGCTAATGCAAGTCTCCAGGAGGTAGGGAATGATCTCACAATGCCGGCTCGAAGCAGATTGCTAAGACTGTGGATCAGAATTCATGCAACTTTCTCCAGTTTATAGTGCACCAGATTGGCATGCAAGCTGGTCAAGTCCAATGGGTAGAGCATCATGGTTTCTCATTGCTCATATAATTAAGATACTTTCATTGCCAACCAGGTGGTGGGACTCTGCAGGGGACAGATAACATAGGGGCATCTTGTTGATCTGAGCCTTTGGCTAGAAACAAACAGCTCAGTTTTCCAGAAAAGAGTTTAAAAAACCTCCTAGCCAGGTAGGCTTTGGACAGACACTAGCCAGTTGGATAGACTTTTCCTCCTGATCTAAACACAAGCAGCTCCAAGCATCAGAGCAGAACTCCCAGGGACTCTGATAGTTAACTCTTTTTCCGCTTAGTCTTCTGTCCCACTGCGTCCTTAGAATTGCTGCACCAGAAACCAAGCTTGATCATCTGGAACCCCGTTGGAAGCCCTAGCCTTGTAATTATGTGATTGGCTCAGAATCATTTTTCTCATCCTTCTCCCTCCATCTTTTTTTCTCCCTCCATCAAGTGTGGGTGGAATGATATACTTAGTTTCTTGTCAACAGGCAACCTCCCCAGTGGGGTTTTTGTGTGTGTGTGTGCACGTGTGTTTGGTACACAATAAAGTATGCACTAATACTGCCCCTCAAAAAAAAACAAAACCAAAGCATATGGTCGCCTAGGTCCCATTCCCCAGAGATTGAGATTTAGTAGTATGAAGTGGGGCCTGGGAAGCTACTTTTTTTTTGCAGCAAGGATTTATTCTTACATTGATGGATCTGTAGTTTGTAGCTTTTATTGTGTGTGTACTTTAGGTGAAAGCTTACAGCTAAAGGTAATTTCTCATACAAAAATTTATACACATTGTTATGTGACCATAGTTGCAATCCCTATAATGTGACAGCACACTGCCCCGTCCCACCCCAGGTTTCCTGTGTCCATTTAACCAGCTCCTGCCCCTTTCTGCCTTCTCATCTTGCCTCCAGACAGGAGCTGCCCGTTTAGTCTCATGTGTGTACTTGAACTAAAGCACACTTGTCACGGGTATTATGGTTTTATAGTCTGGTCGGGAAACCCTGGTGGCATAGTGGTTAAGTGCTACGGCTGCTAACCAACAGGTCAGCAAGTTGAATCTACCAGGTGCTCCTTGGAAACTCTATGGGGCAGTTCTACTCTGACCTATAGGGTTGTTATGAGTTGGAATTGATGGCAATGGGTTTGTTTTTTTGGGTTTTATCTAGTTAGTGAATTCCCCTCTCCCTCCCTCTCTACCCTCGTAACCATCAAAGAATGTTTCCTTCTGTGTTTAAGCCTTTTCTTGAGTTCTTATAATATTAGTCTCAAACAATATTTGTCCTTTTGCAGCTAATTTCACTCAGCATAATGCATTCCAGACTCATCCATGTTGTGAGATGTTTTGTGGATTCATCATTGTTCTTTACCATTCCTATATTCCATTGCGTGAATATACCATAATTTGTTTATCCATTCTTCCGATGATGGGCCCCTAGGTTGTTTCCACCTTTTTGCTATTGTGAACAGAGCTGTAATGAATGTGTTCATATCTATTCATGTGGTGGCTCTTATTTCTCTAGGATACAGTCCAAGGAGTGGGATTGCTGGATTCCGTGGTACTTCTATTTCTAGCTTTTTAAGGAAGCGCCAAATCAATTTCCAAAGTGGTTGTACCATTTTACATTCCCACCAGCAGTGTATAAGTGTGGGAAGCTACATTAGGAAAAAAAAAAAAAAAAGCCAAGGTGATTGTGATATGGCCAGTAGAACAGCCAGCATTTGGGACCCCTGGCCTACATATATCATTTCTAATCAACTAAAATTTTTTTTTTTTTTTTATGAAACAAAACTAAGGATGTGATAGATGATTTGATCAAGATCAAATCACTAGGTTTGTTGGAGGGTGAGAAAATGATAAAACATGGTACCTGCCTTTTGGATGCTCACAATCTATTCAGAGAGACATTGATAGGCATATGAGTGGAAGAATCTAGGAAGGAGTTGTGGGTAAGGCTGGATGTGAGCAGATCTTTATAGGATGCATGGCCCTTCTACAAGTGGACATGAGGAACAAGGACTTTGTGAGACTTCAAAGTCCTTGTGAGGGCTTTATATCTGGAAAATTACCAAACATAAAAATGTTGAGAAAGAGTAGCAACTGTAATATCTACCAACCTAGATTTAATAATTGTTAAAATTTTGCCCCAATTGCTTATCTACGTTACCTTTCTTTATGTATCCCTGCCCCCTTTTTTTCCCCTAAACCTTTTGAAAGTAAGTTGCAGACATCATGGCACTTAATTGAAAATTTCAGCATGCATCTCCTAAAAGTAAGGACATTTGTCTACACAAGCACAGTACCATTAAAACACCTGGAAAACAGTAATTCCATTATATCTTATATCCATTCCATTCTCAAATTTCCGCAGTTGTCTCTCAAGATCCAGTCAAAGTCTGCATACACATTGCATGTGTTATCTTAATTTAAAACCATCTCCTTATCTTTTTTTTCACCGCATAACGTTTTTCTAAAATTGAAAATGCTACTGAGAAAATTGTACAGCCATATAATTGTAAGAAATAATATGGAAAGATCCATTGTACAGGTTTTCAGTTTCCCCCAATATCATTTTGCAAAACTAATATCATGACCAGGATATTGTTATGGATACAGTTTATAGATTTTATTCAGGTTTCCTCAGTTCTACTTGTACTCATTTTTCTGTATCTGTGTGTATTATATTCTGTACAGTTTTATTACCTGTGTAGGTTTGTGTAGCCACTACCACACTCAAGATACTGAACTGTTTGAAAACCACAAGTATCCCTCAGGTTGCTCTTTTATAACCAAACCTGTTGCCTCCCTACCCCCACTAAGCCTCCAACCCTAACTCCTGGCAACCATTAATGTGTCCTCCATCTCTAAAATTTTGTCATTTCAAGAATGTTATACATACAATCATACCCAGTACAACCCAGTCCGTATACATGTGTAATATTTTGAGATTGGCTTCCCCCCCCACCACCCTAGCATAATTCCCTGGAGATTCATCCAAGTTGTGTGTATTAATAGTTTGTACCTTTAGATTGCTGAGTAGTAGTCTAAGGTGTGCATTAGCGCAGTTTAACCATTCACCTCTTGAAGGACATCTGGGCTGATTACGGTTTTTGACTATTATGAGTAAAGCTGCTATGAACATTCATTTACAGGTTTTTGTGTGAACTTAAGTTTTCATTTCTCTGGGATAAATGCCCAAGAGCACAGTTGCTGGGTTGTATGGTAGTTCCATGCCAAACTGTTTACTAGAGAGGCTGTACCATTTTACACTTCCCCACGATTTTTTTTTTTAAGAGTGTAAGCCAGTTTTGTTTTCAAACGTTCCACATACATTTTGGATATGTCTGATTTTTGCCTCATGGTGTATTAACTTTTTTCCTCAATCTCCTGAATTTCCTGTAAACTGGAGGTTAGGTCTAGATGTTTGATTAAAGTTAAACATTATTTTTAAACAAGATTATTTCATATATGGATTCTTTTTTTTCTTATTCTGTACTTTACACTGCATGACATGACCCCTAAGGAAGTCATAGAGTGCTGGTGGACAAGTCTCACTGGCATGATGATTAAACACTACACAGCACAAACCCAAAATGACAACAAACATGTATTGAGGGCCTTGGGCTATTGTGTCATGCAACCTGAAGAGCTGAAGGTGAGGATAAGGTCCCTGCCCTCAAAGAACTCTGTCTAGTGAAATTAACACCTAATTCTAATAGCATGAGCCCACTAAAAGGGATATGTGAAGTGGTAGGTTGGAGACAGTGATTAATTCTGCCTTTGGGGTATGTGTGTATGGAAACCCTAGTGGTGTAGTTGTTAAAAGCTTGGCTGCTAACCAAAAAGTTAGCAGTTTGAATCCACCAGCCACTCCTTGGAAATTCTATGGGGCAGTTCAACTCTCCTTTAGGGTCGCTATGAGTTGGAATTGACTCCACAGCAATGTTTTTTTTTTGGGGGGGGGGGAATTATGTGTATGGCTGAAAGCTGATCTTTGAGCTGGCCCTTGAATGAAAGAAGAATGAATTTCAAATAGAATAGCAATAAAAAATGATCCTGAGTTAACAAGAGTGCATCTTGGAAGCGCTTTGTTTCCATAGTAAGGAATCTAAATTTTGTGGCCAGTAAAGGTGCTCTGGAAGTTTCTAGTTTGGTTTTGTCTTTGATGGTAAAACTGTGTTAATACTGGGGCAAGTGGAAGGGATGGATGACAGGAGACAGACCGTGAGTAAAGCACTGCAATAGTCTGTGCATGAGAAGATCTCCTAAACTGGGTGCCATAAAGAGGAGGAGTAGAGTTTAGGTATTGGGGGTTAGTTTTTTAAAAAGTGAAGTTTTAAGCTTTTGTGGATACGACAATGCCACATCAAATGAGTTTTGGGAGGGATGATGAGTATTAACGTGTTGCGTTGATGAGTCTGTGGGACAGTCAAGTAAAGGTGTCCAGGTAGATTGTTGGAAACGAAACATCTGGAGCTCAGGAGATAATGTGCAGGAGGTGATGAATGATACTGCAAATCTAGAAAGAAAGGAGGAGAGAGAAGAGGGCTCATGATGGGTTAGCGGACAGACAGGAAAATGAACTAAGATGTTTAATCACCATGTGATGAGTCTGGCTGTCCACCAGCATGCGCTGACATCCTTCTAAAGAAGAGGGAAATGGCCTTGCAACTGCTGACGGCCGACGCCCCAGGCTCGCCAACTTGGCCGTCGGGCAAAGCCGCAGGAGGCTCCATGCTGGGTTGAGGCCTGGCCTCACCGCTGGGTGGCGCCGTACTGCGCGGGAGCGGGAAAGCGCGGGAAAGGCAGCGAGAGGGTTGCGCCTGCGCGGTGGCGGCGGCTGTCGGTTAGGCATAGACAGCCCTGACGAGGAATGGAGGGATGGAGCTGCCTCAAGACGCGCGAAGCGTTTCCATCTCGGCAGATAACCGCAGTGCGCAACTCCATTCCCTGTTCACAGCCCCTATACTTCAGACGAGCCCCTATGCCATCCTGGATCCCACGCACAGCAGAGGGTCCGAGTTTTCTAGCCGCTACCCGCAGGGGCATGGCAAGGCGATGCCACCCAAGGCCGAGGCCAAGGAGGGCCCGGGGCACCGGCTGCTGAAGGTGAGCGAGTAGGGGCGGGCACTCGGGGAGAGGGTCCGAGCGGCGTCCGTCTCTACCCTGACCACCTGGAGGGCCGGGAAAGTGGCCGCGACAGTCCATTCTACTTGAGAAAGGGTTTAAAGGAGTCAGTAAATGCAGATTGGAGGGAGGGAGACTGCCCCAAATTGGAAGCTGGTATAACTGAGAGTTTACTTGTGAGACTTTGGGCAGTTATTTAACTTGTTGGAGCGTCGGTTTATTGTCAAAGACAAAAATTAGTTCCTACTTATAAGGTCGGGTAGAGGAACTAAAGGAGGTAATGATATAAAGTATTTAAAACTTATGCCATTGAGTCGATTCCGACTCTTAGCGACACTATAGGTCAGAGTAGAACTGTCCCGTAGGGTTTCCAAGGCCGTAATGTTTATGGAAGCAGACTGCCACATCTTTCTCCCTCTAGCGGTAGCCACTGCACTACCAGGGATCCTTAAAAAAAAAACAAAAAAAACCCAAACCCGTTGCCATCAGTTGATTCCAACTCACAGCGACCCTATAGGACAGAGTAGAACTGTCCCACAGAGTTTCCAGGGACCGTTGGTGAATTCAAACTGCCGACCTTTTGGTTAGCCGGCGTAGCTCTTAACCACTACGCCACCAGGGATCCTTATAAAGTGCTTACCACCCCCGCCAAAAAAAACCTGTTGCCAGCGAGTCAATTCCGACTCATAGCGATCTTGTAGTGCTTAGTACAAGTGTAAATCTCAAAGTCAATAAATGTTAACTGCTGTCATCATTATCACCATTATTGGGATTTCATGTGGATAAAGGACTGAATTCAGAAACTTCGGTTATCCTTGTTTTCATTCCTGAGGTTCTTACAGAATGAACCTGCAGGAGCAAATCTGCATCATGACTGCAAAGTCAATTATTGGCCTTGGTTCTTATTTATTTTTGAAAATGTGTGAAATTCCTTAGTTTATATTTAGCGGTACCACCAGAGGCTGGAGACCTAAACGGGAATCAAGTTGAAATTCACTCTTTCAAAGTTGTTAGAGGCTTATTAAGAAATTTTACACTCTTTATTGGTCCTAAGTTATTAAAAAATACTACAGATACAAGTTGTTGGCAGTTATTAGCTGCTGTGGAATCTACTCATGACAAACCCATGTATTACAGAGTAAAACTGTTCCATGGGGTTTTCTTGGCTGTAAACTTTACGGAAGCACATCACTAAGCCTTTCTTGTGTGTAGCTGCTGAGTGGATTCGGACCTCCAACCTTTTGGTTAACAGTTGATAGCAAGCTGCTTGTGTCGCACAGGCTCCTAAAAGTATTCATCAGGAAACAAATGGTACGTGAAAAGATGATGTCTTTATCCGTAAAATTAGGGAGACAAATTGCTTTATCACTAAGATAACCTACTAATTGCAAAAATTTAGAATACTCTTTTTTTTTTTTTTTTTTACTCATTGCTGTGATAAATTGAGAGATGCATTGTATGTATCTCTCAGATGTATTTCATGTTTGTCAGATTATATTTTGGAAAGCAGTAGTTTAGAGGTAATGCTCCCATAAAGATTAAAAAAAATAAGAAACCCTCTGGGGCAGTTCTACTCTGTCCTACAGGGTCGCTATGAGTCGGAATCGACTCAACGGCAGCAGGTTTGGTTTTTGTTTTTCTTACGTTGCTGTTGTGTGCCGTTGATTCAAACTGGTGGATTCAAACTGCTGACCTTTTGGTTAGCAGCCACAGCACTTAACCATATGCCACCACGGTTTCCGAAACAACAATATAGACAGGAAAATAGGTGTGGCCTTGTAGATGGAAGGTGTAGGTGGAGAAGAAAGCAAGTACAGCCAGAAAAGTTTGATAAATTGAGGGAAAGAAAAAGGAGGGATAATCAGCTGGAAGTTTCAATGCGATTTTTAGAAAAGGTTTATGGCCTGTAGGGTACTAAGATAATTGGAAGGTTTAGCTAGGGCCCAGATGGAGGGGTATTGTAGTTTATGATTTCGGTAAAAAAGTGAATAACCTATGCCACACTTTAGTATCACTTCTTTGAATCTCCTTAACTCTTTTTAGTAGCTCACTGTGATTCTACATCTTGGACCTTGTCTTCACTCTGAGGGCTTTGCCTTCAAAATCTTGCAATGCAGATTTTACATCTTAACCTCCTATTACCCATTGCATCAAGTCAACTCCCACTCATAGCAACCCCATGTGCACTTCTGACCAATAAATTGTTGACTATTAAGCAATGCTTATCCAGAGGTGACACTAAAGAAGCAGGCTTCAAGATAAAAACAAGTATTAAAAATAAAAATGAGCAGAGATATCAGCAGCACACACTGGTGGGGAGATAGACTACACGATTCGTTAAGGCAAGTCATTAAACGAAGAAACAAAATCCAAGAAACAGCAACAATAATAGCCTGAGGGGAATCCAGAGTTAGTACGAAACATTGTCAAAATGTTGGATTTTTGACAAAAAATTTCTCAAGATGAAAGGAAACAGGAAAGTTTCATCAGGTTAAGAAACCTTTTTTTTCCTTTTAAATATATATAAAAAGTAATACCCTCCAATTACTTTGTAAGTTCTAATAAAACAATTAGAGAAGATGACATTTTACTGGTCAAATTTTAACTAAAACCTTTGCATAACTGAGAAAGAAATAAGTATTTTGATTTATAAAGCACAGGCAAATGTGCTTCTTCCATCTGGAGTTTCAAATCTTTGAAGGTATCTTCTTCAAATATAATGGCATTAAAAACCAAATAGTGAAATAAATTGACCTTAGAACCAGACCATCATATCACTGCATCACAAAGTATTACATCATGCTTTTCAAAAATAGTGATGCTTATTGTGTTTTATATAATTAATAAAATGGAATTAAAAATAATTTTTAGAAACATTTCTTATATATCATTTTTAATTTTTGTATGTTTTATGATTTACATAATAAATTGTAGTGTATTTTTTTATAAATAAACATACATTGATGACAGATGCTCAGATTATTTTTATTGATAAGATTGTACAATCAAAGAAATTTGGAGGCTACTGCTACAGAGTCACGTTTACCCATTGCCATCAAATTGATTCTGACTCATAGCGACCCTATAGGACAGGGTAGAACTGTCCTATTGGGTTTCTAAGACTGTAATCTACACGGAAGCAAACTGCCACATCTTTCTCCCAAGGAGCCTGCTTTAACCACTGCATCACCAGGGCTCCTCACAGGGTGACATCTGGATGCCTATGATTATTCCTTGCTTTCCTAAATCTTCCTCTGGAGGCTTTAAACTGCCAGTTTCCTTGCATATGCGTGGGCACAGACTGCTTAGAATGAAGGAGGTTCACTCTCTCCTAAAGGGGAACCTTCTATTTGTGGTGAAGGTGGGAGGCCCATGAAGTTTCAGTTTAGATTTAATACCAGGAAGCCTTGGTAAAGCTGGTATTTTTTTTTTTCACATATTACTGTCCATTTTTTGTTCAAGTACTAATGGTCAGCATCCTGGAGTGAAAGAGTAACAAGTGGTAAGGTTCCAGTACCCACCTCCGTCAGAACTGCCTAAGAACTACCTCAGACTCATAGGGCAAATAAGAGGAGAGGAAAGCAAGAGTGCTAGGGGAGGAGATGGTAATATTTCAAGTGAGTTTGAAGAAGTAAAAAAAATTAAGAACTAGAGGGAGAGTAGCCTAGACAAAATAAATAACAGGTGTAAAAGCATAAAGAAGGAAGGCAATTTTATATTACTACAGTATTTATATATGTACATATGTAAATCATTCATTTCCTTAAATTGCCCTGTACAGTCAATGCAATTAAAATAAAAATCTGGATAAGATTTTCTTTGGAAATTGATGGCTTATTCTAAAATTAATATGGAAATGCAAAGGCCAAGAATAGTCAAGGGAATCTTGGAGAGAAAAAGTAGGTGGAAGTACTTAATCTATGGATATGAAGACACTATAAAATTAAGTACAGTGTGGCATTAACACAACTGGTAACCCGTTTCTATTAAGTCCATTCTGACTCATAGTGACTGGCATTAACACAAGGATAGATAAATATACCAAAGAAACTGAATAGAGAGTATAGAAATAGACCCACCCTTTATGGACACTTCATTTGTGACAAAATTGGCACTTTCGAATAGTGGGGAGAGGAGATTCTTAGCTGAGTCAAGTGGAAATTCCTGTGCCAAAAAAAACTTGACCTGTACCTATCACATACAAAAAAAAAAAAAAAAACAATCACAGGGGAATTGTAAATCTCATTGTGAAAGAAAAACAGTAAAACAACTAAAAGACAATATAGGAGAATAAGTTCATGACTTTAGGGTAGAAGATTTTTAAAACAGAATACAAAAAGCAATAACCATAAAGGAAAAGATTGATATACTGCACTATATTCAAGTTAAGAACTTTGTTTATTAAAAGACATTAGAAAAAGAAATTTGCAACATGTATAACTGACAAAGTACTCATATCTAGAATCTATATTTAAAAAAATGATGAATCAGTAAGCAAATAGCAGGCAACCTAATGGAAAAATGGGCAAGAGGCTTGAACAGACACTTCATGAAGTTTATATGATGGCTAATAAACATATGGAAAGGAGCTCACCCTCATTAGTCATCAGTGAAGTTAAAATTAACATCACAAAGAGATACCACTGCATGTCCCTCAGGTTACTTAAAATAAAGAGACTATCAGTCATAAGTGGCAAGGATGTGGAGAATTTAGAACTTTCATATTCTACCAGTGGGAATATAAATTGGTGTATTCTCTTTGAGAAAATTACATACCAAAAGTTGAGCATATACATAATCGTGACCCATGAATTCAGGTTCTAGGTTTATCCTCAATAGAATGGATTAACACATACACCAAATACATGTGCAAGATGTTCATAGCTGCATTTTTCACAATACTCATTTTTCATTTTTATTCTCAGCTATGCAGAAGTCTTAGTTAAAATTTGACCAGTAAAATGTCATCTTCCCTGATTAATTAGATCTTGCAAACTAGTTGGAAGATATTGCAGTTTTTTTCTTTTTAAAATGAAAAATGTCTTCTTAACCTGCTGAAACACCTCATTTTAAAAACTCTAAACAAATAAGAAAATTGTTTCCAAATTTTTAAAGTGTTCAGTCATAGGCTTTTAGGGTGACCATCACATCATTTTTACACATGCACACACACACACACAAACACACGAAATCACATTAGATGGAAACATTTCTAATCATTTTCAAAATGTTGCCAGCTTAACAGAAGTTTCTTAAAAAAAAAAAAAAAGTTATTTTCCCACTCATTGTTTTAAAGTCAACTTACCCTGAAAGGAATGATGAAAATATGTATTAAAATATTGTATGCATTTTAATATCTGCTAGTTTTTATACTACTGTCATCCATTTGTCATCTCAGCAAAAGTTAGCAAATTTGGAACGCTTGTCTTTGTAAAACCAAATTGCATGATATGTCTTTATGTTTGCCAACTTTTTAAAATGGTTTTCCATGAAATTTTTAAATTTCATTCCTCATCTGTTTATAACCTTTCAAAACCAAATGTGCTGCTATGGAGTCGACCCTATAGGACAGAGCAGGACTGCCCATAGCATTTCCAAGGAGCGGCTGGTAGATCCGAACAGCCAAACTTTTGGTTAGCAGTGATAGCCCTTAACCACTGCGCCACCAGGGCTACTCTGTTTGTAAAGCAGAACAAATATTCTACTACTTAAGATAATGTACTTGGTCAGTCCACTCAAATGGCAAACACAATACCCTGACACCAAATTGAAAGCATGAGGGTGCTGATATCAATCCCTGTGAGCATGAATCTCACTCTTTTCCTTCAGGATATTTGCCTTCTGCCTACAGTCGGCTGAATGTGATACTTAACTATGCGGCATGCGGACAGAGTAAGGGTGACATTGTCAATCCATATACTGAATACTAATAAATCTTACTTTCTTATCTGTTAAATAAGAACAATGATAAATTCTTATATTTTCTCTCTTTACCCCATGTTGAAAACTATTACTCTAGAGGATAATCGTCAAGCCCTGCTGTGGATGTCCTTGTTTGGGGGAGAGAAAACCATGAAGGGTTAAAAGGTGTCATTGCTCCTAAACTCAGGCAGGGAAGAGTAAGATTTTTTTTAAAAATCCTTTTAAAGTTTGGTAATTACATATACTTATAACTTGTGTGGAAACCCTGGTGGTTAAGTGCTTAAGTGTTATGGCTGCTAACCAAAAGGTAGGCAGTTCGAATCCACCAAGTGTTCCTTGGAAACTCTGCGGGGGAGTTCTACTCTGTCTTATAGGGTCGCTATGAGTCGGAATCTACTTGATGGTGATGGGTTTGGTGTTTGGGTATAAATTGTGCAGTGACTGTCAAGGTCCGATCGATAAAATCCATTGTTCTTCTTCCCTGTGTAGAAGAGCTTGGTTTTGGATAGGGTGATGGCAACAGTGAAAGACTTTGGTAGTAGGGAAGGGTGAAGGAAAAATTCTCTCTTCTCGATGATGTTTTTGAATTTTTAATTGCTTCAAGGCCTAGGGCCGACCGTGGAACAGATCATCCATTATTCATATGCAAGTTCAGGTTGAAGCTGATGAAAATTCGAACAAGTCCACAAGAGCCAAAGTGTGACCTTAGTATATTCCACCTGAATTTAGAGAGCATCTCGAGAATAGATTTGACTAATTATAACACTAATGACTGAAGACCAGAAGAGTTGTGTAATGACATCATACATGAAGAAAGCAAGAGGTCATTAAAAAGACAGGAAAGAAAGAAAAGATCAAAATGGATGGCAGGAGCAACCCTGAAAGCCTTATGAACGTAGAGTACCTAAAATGAAAGGAAGAAATGATGAAGTAAAAGAGCTGAACAGAAGATTTCCAAGGCAGCTCGAAAAGACAAAGTATTATAATGACACGTACAAAGAGCTGGAGTTAGAAAACCACAAGGGAAGAACATGCTCAGTATTTCTCAAGCTGAAAGAACTGAAGAAAAAATTCAAGCCTTGATTTACGATATTGAAGGATTCTACAGGGAAAATATTAAATGATGCAGGAAGCATCAAAAGAAGATGGAAGAAATACAGTGTCACTGTACCAAAAAGAATTGGCCGATGTTCAACCGTTTCAGGAGGTAGCATATGATCAGGAACGGATGGGACTGAAGGAAGAGGTCCAAGCTGCACTGAAGGCATTGGAGAAAAACAAGGCTGCAAGAACTGACAGAATACAAATTGAGATGTTTCAACAAATGGATGCAGCGCCAAAAGCATTCACTTGTCTGTGCCAAGAAATTTGGAAGATAGCTACCTGGCCAACTGACTGGAAGAGGTCCATATTTATGCCTAATCCCAAGAAAGGTGATCCAACAGAATGCAGAAGTTATCAAACAATACCATTAATATCACATGCAATAAAATTTTGCTGAAGATCATTCAAAAGCGGTTTCAGCAGTACAACTACAGGAAACTGCCAGAAATTCAGGCCAGTTTCAGAAAAGGACGTGGAACCAGGGGTATCATTGCTGATGTCAGATGGATTTTGGCTGAAAACAGAGAACACCAGAAAGATATTTACCTGTGTTTTATTGACTATGCAAAGGCATTGACTGTGTGGATCATAACAAATTATAGATAACATTTTGAAGAATGGGAATTCCGAAATACTTAATTGTGCTAATGAGGAGCCTGTACATAGATCAGACAGAGCAAGGGGATACTGCATGGTTTAAAGCCAGGAAAGGTATGTGTCCGAGGTTGTATCCTTTTACCATGCTTATTCAATCTGTATGCTAAGCAAATAATCCAAGAAACTGGACTGTATGAAGAAGAATGGGGCATCCAGATTAGAGGAAGACTTATTAACAACCTGTATTATGTAGATGACAGAACCTTGCTTGCTGAAAGTGAAGAGAACTTGAAGCACTTATTGATGTACATCAAAGCCTACAGCGTTCAGTATGGATTACATTTTAACTTAAAGAAAACTAAATTCCTCATGACTGGACCAATAAATAACATCATGATATATGGAGAAAAGATTGACATTGTCAAGGATTTCATTTTACTTAGATCCACAATCACCGCCCATGGAAGCAGCATTGCAAAAGATGTGTTGCATTGGGCAAACCTGCTGCAAAAGATCTCTTTAAAGTGTTAAAAAGCAAAGATGTCACTTTAAGGACTAAGGTGTACCTGGCAGAAGCCATGGTGTTTTCAATTGCCTCATATGTGTGCAAAAGCTGGACAACAAATAAAGAAGATGGAAGAAGAATTGATGCCTTGGAATTATGGTGTCGGTGAAGAATATTGAGTATACCATGGGCTGCCAAAAGAATAAACAAATCTGTCTTGGAGAAAGTACAGCCAGAATGCTTCTTAGGAACAAGAATGGCAAGACTTCATCTCACATACTTTGGATGGGAGGTACCAGTCCCTGGAGAAGGACATCATACTTGGTAGAGGGTTAGTGAAAAAGAAGACTGTCAATGAGATGGATTGACACCGTGGCTACAACAATGGGCTCAGGCATAACAAGTGTGAGGATGGTGCAGAACCAGGCAGTGTTTCATTCTGTTGTACACAGAATCGATGTCACCTAACAATAACAGCAGCAGTTGTTGTTTCAACTGTCTCCAACACAAGACTGTGAACTTCTTGAAGGCAGCAACACTTTAACCTTGGAATCAGCACAGTGCCAGAATATCAGTACATGTAAAATAATTAATGTAAGGATTGTGAAGTGTCAATTAAGGCTAGGAAGTAGGGGTATTCTAGGAAAAGGTAAGTATGTGGGCTAATGGGTTTTCAAAGAAAACTGTGTAATGCAGTCATTGGGGAAGAAGTGCAGAACAGTGTGAGTGAATGTACAGACTTAAGGTGTCCTAAGGGACTTCTATTCAAGATGGGGCCAAAGGGGACAAAGCTGACAGGTATAGTGGAATTAGCTGAAATCAAAATTCTGTGCAGGTTCAGGAGAAATTCTAGGTGGTGTCAGAGCCTTTATGAAACTTGGCTTTAGACTGAACTCTGTTCAAAGTTCAAATTGAATTTTGGTAAACAGTTGTTTTGCTGATGTTGCTGCCATTGAAGAGACCTCTGCTCAGATAAGGAAGGGAAAGTAAAAAGGTAGTAAAATGTGGGGGAAAGTGGTATTTTTGCCAGGTTGTCAAAGGTGTAATTAAGTATCGATATTCTAAAGGACTTCTTTTATTTTTTGAATTATTTTGTATTTATTGATAATGCTCATCCAAAATGTACTTCCCAAATAAAGGTTACCAAAACGTTGTTGTTGTTGTTAGGAGCCATCGAGTCGGTTCCAACTCACAGCGACCCTATGTACAAAACAATGAAATACTGCCTGTTCCTGCTCCATGCCCACAGTTGTCATTATGCTTGAGCCCATTGTTACAGCCACTGTGTCAGTCCATCTCATTAGGGTCTTCTTTTTCGCTGACCCATTACCAAGCATGATGTCCTTCTCCAGGGACTGATCTCTCCTGACAGCATGTCCAAAGTATATAAGAGTAGACTCGCCATCCTTGCTTCTAAGGAGTATTCTGGTTGTACTTCTTCCAAGACAGATTTGTTTTTTCTTTTGGTAGTCTATGGTATGTATATTGAATATTCTTCTCCAACACCGCAGTTCAAAGATGTCAATTATTCTTCTGTCTTCCTTATTCATTGTCCAGCTTTCACATCCATATGATGCAATTGAAAATACCATGGCTTGGGTCAGGCGCAGCTTAGTCTTCAAGGTGACATCTTGGCTTTTCAACACTTTTAAAGAGGTCTTTTGCAGCAGATTTGCCCAGTGCAATGTGTCATTTGATTTCTTGACTGCTGCTTTCGTGGGCAATGATTGTGGATCCAAGTAAAATGAAATCCTTGACAATGTCAGTCTTTTCTCCATATATCATGATGTTGCTTATTGGTCCAGTTGTGAGGATTTTTGTTTTCTTTGAGTTGAGGTACAATCCATACTGAAGGCTGTGGTCTTTAATTTTCATCATTAAGTACTTCAAGTCGTTTTCACTTTCTGCAAGTAAGGTTGTGTCATCTGCATAAACCAAGTTGTTAATGAGTCTTCCTCTAATCTTGATGCCCCATTCTTTTTCATATAGTCCAGCTTCTCGGATCATTTGCTGAGCATACAGATTGAACAGGTATGGTGAAAGGATACAACCCTGTCAAACACATTTCCTGACTTTAAACCACACAGTATCCTCTTGCTCTGTCTGAACAACTGCCTCTTGATCTATGTACGGGTTCCTCCTGAGCACAATTAACTGCTCTGGAATTCCCATTCTTCGCAATGTTATCCATAATTTGTTATGATCCACACAGGCAAATGCCTTTGCATAGTCAATAAAACACAGGTGAATATCTTTCTGGTGTTCTCTGTTTTCAGCCAAAATCCATCTGACATCAGCAATGATACCCCTGGTTCCACGTCCTTTTCTGAAACTGGCCTGAATTTCTGGCAGTTTCCTGTAGTTGTACTGCTGAAACCGCTTTTGAATGATCTTCAGCAAAATTTTATTGCATGTGATATTAATGGTATTGTTTGATAACTTCTGCATTCTGTTGGATCACCTTTCTTGGGAATAGGCATAAATATGGACCTTTTCCAGTCAGTTGGCCAGGTAGCTGTCTTCCAATTTTCTTGGCATAGACAAGTGAGCACTTCCAGTGCTGCATCCATTTGTTGAAACATCTCAGTTGGCATTCTGTCAGTTCTTGCAGCCTTGCTTTTCTCCAACGCCTTCAGTGCAGCTTGGACCTCTTCCTTCAGTCCCATCAGTTCCTGATCATATGCTACCTCTTGAAATGGCTAGAAATTGACCAATTCTTTTTGGTGGAATGACTCTGTGTATTTCTTCCATCTTCTTTTGATGTTTCCTGTGTTGTTTAATATTTTCCCCATAGAATCCTTCACTATTGCAACTTGAGGCTTGAATTTTCTCTTCAGTTCTTTCAGCTTGAGAATTGAGGAGCGTGTTCCTCCCTTTTGGTTTTCTACCTCCAGCTCTTTGTACATGTCATTATAATACTTTGTCTACTCGAGCTGCCTTTGAAATCTTCTGTTCAGTTCTTTTTACTTCATGATTTCTTCCTTTTGCTTTAGCTACTCCATGTTCAAGAGCAAGTTTCAGAGTCTCTTCTGACATCCATTTTGTTCTTTTCTTTCCTATCTTTTTACTGACCTCTTGCTTTCTTCATGTATGATGTCCTTAATGTCATCCCACAACTCGTCTGGTCTTTAGTCATTAGTGTTCAATGTGTCAAATCTGTTCTTAAGATGGTCTCTAAATTGAGGTGGGATATACTCAATGTCATACTTTGGCTGTCATGGACTTGTTCAAATTTTCTTCAGTTTCAACTTGAACTTGCATATGAGCAATTGATGGTCTGTTCCAAAACATTAGAAAGCATGATAAACTAAACAAAGCCATTGCTGTCAAGTTAATTCTGACTCATAGTGACCCTAAAGGACAGAGTAGAACTGCCTGATAAGGTTTCCAAGGCTGCAATCTTTATGGAAACAGACTGCCACATCTTTCTCCCATGGAGTGGCTGATGGGCTCAAACTGCTTTCTTTCAGCACTTAAAATGTTTTACTCCACTGTCATCTTGCTTGCATGCTTTCTGGAGAAAAGGTCCTTGTAATTTTATCCTTGTTCTTTTATAGGTACGGTTTTGCTTTTGTTTGTTTTTTAACTCTGATTTCTTTTAAGATTTTCGCTTTGTTTTTGAGATTCTGCAGATGGAATGTGATATGCCTAGGTGTAGATTTTTGGTATTTATCCTGCTTGGTGCTGTCTGAGCCTCATGGATCTGTGGCTTGGCATCTGTCATTAATTTTGAAAATTCTTGACCATTATAACATCAAATATTCCTCTGTTCCTTTCTCTCTTCCCCTTCTGGTGTTACCATTACATGTGTGTTATGCCTTTTGTGATTGTACCACAATTCTTGGATATGTGTTCCATTTTTGTCATTCTTCTTTTCTTAGCTTTTCAGTTTGAGAAGTTTTTATTACCTACCTTCAAGCTGATTTCTTTCCTCAGCTGTATTCAGTCTACAGATGAGCCCATCAAAGACATTCTTCATTTCTTTTGTGTTGTTTTTTATTTCCAGCATTTCCTTTTGATCTTTCCTTAGAGTTTCCATCTTTCTGCTTACATTACCCATCTATTTTTGGCTGTTGTCCCCTTTTTCCATTAGAGTCCTTACCATATTAATCACGTTGTTGTTGTTAGTTGCCATCAAGTTGATTCGGACTCATGGCAACCCCATATGGTATAGATTTGAGCTTCTCCATAGGGTTTTCTTGGCCATAATCTTAATGGAAGCACATTGCCAGAGTTTTTCTTCCACAATACTGCTGTGTGGGTTCGAATCACCAATCTTTAGGTTAGTAGTTGGGTACAAACGATTTGCACCACCTAAGGACCTTGTATTAATCATAACCAAGCAACCAACCTATTGCCATCAAGTCGATTCCGACTTATAGTGACCCTTTAGGACGTAGTAGAACTGCCCCATAGGGTTTCCAAGGCTGTAATCTTTACAGAAGCAGACTTCTGCATCTTTCTCCCTTGGAGTGGGTGGTGGGTTTCAAGCACTGACCTTTCAGTTAGCAGCTGAGCACTTAATTACTGTGCTGCCAGGGATCCTATATTAATCATAGCTCTTTTAAATTGACAATTCTAAAGCCTCTGTCATACTGGAGTCTGGTTCTGGTGCTTGGACTGTGACTTTTGCCTTTTAACATGTCTTATAATTTGTTTTGTTGAAAGCTGGACATGATGTATTGGCCATAGGAACTGAGGTAGGTAGCCCTTTAGTGTCAGGCTTTATGTTTATCTAGCTAGGAATTAGGAATTTCTGTTTGTTCTAGCAACATTTTCTCTAGTGCTCTTGTTTCTGTTTCCCCGTCCTGCCGTCATTGTCTCCCTTGTTGTCTTTGTGTTCCTAGAGACTCCTTCATAAGTAGAGTCTAAGCCTTGCAGTTCTTTTCAGGTGTAATCCCCTCTTACTATACAGAAGCCCCTTTGATGTTGTGGTAAGTTTTAGTAAGAGGGGAAGCATTCTATATTCCTATCATTAGGTCTCAGTCTTTTAGTGGGTCTGTGTCCCTGGGCTATGACCATCACAAGTGTTTCTCAGCCTTCCACTTTCCTGACATCAGAGGCTACAAGGGACTGGAGTTGGGTAACTCCTTTCCCCCAAGTAGGTTACTGAAAAAACCAAGCTCATTGTCGATGAGTTGATTCCTACTTACAGCAACCCTGTGTGTGTCAGAGTAGAACTGCACTCCATGGGATTTTCAGTGGCTGTAATATTATGGAATTGGGTTGCCAGACCTTTCTCCTGCAGCACTGCTGGGTGGGTTTGAAACTACAACATTTCTGTTAGTAGCTGAGTGCAAACAGTTTGCACGACTCGGGTGTCTCCAAGGAGCTTAACCCGTTGCCGTCAAACTGATTCTGACTTATAGTGACCCAATAGGACAGAGTAGAACTGCCCCATAGGGCTTTCAAGAAGCAGCTGGTGGATTTGAACTGCGACTTCTTGGTTAGCAGCCAAACTCTTAACCACTTTGCCACCAGGGCCCCCCATATAGGTTAGGCTCTGGTAAAATAGTTTCCCCTGAGGTCAAGGCTTTGTTCAAGAGAACAGAATACTCTGGGTGTATTTCAAAATGGTTACTTTTCCCTTCCCCCTGATGGGAGCTTAAGGGCATTTATCTCAGATCTTCACTCTGAGAACCAAGTGGGGCTCCTGGAGGTAAAACTCACTAAATTGTAGGGGTCCCTTTAAGGCTGGGCCCCGGGAGTTGTTTTTTTTTAAATAATTTTTATTGTGCTTTAAGTGAAAGTTTACAAATCAAGTCAGTCTCTCACACAAAAACCCATATACACCTTGCTACACACTCCCAATTACTCTCCGCCTAATTTTTTTTTTTTTTTTTTTTTAACGAGTCAGCCCGCTCTCTTCCTCCACTCTCTCTTTTTTTTTCGCCAGCTTCCAACCCCCTCTACCTTCTCATCTCCCCTCCAGGCAGGAGATGCCAACATAGTCTCAAGTGTCCACCTGATCCAAGAAGCTCACTCCTCACCAGCATCCCTCTCCAACCCATTGTCCAGTCCAATCCATGTCTGAAGAGCTGGCTTCGGGAATGGTTCCTGTCCTGGGCCAACAGAAGGTCTGGGGGCCATGACCACCGGGGTCCTTCCAGTCTCAGTCAGACCATTAAGTCTGGTCTTATGAGAATTTGGGGTCTGCATCCCACTGCTCTCCTGCTCCCTCAGGGGTTCTCTGTTGTGTTCCCTGTCAGGGCAGTCATCGGTTGTAGCCGGGCACCATCTAGTTCTTCTGGTCTGAGAATGATGTAGTCACTGGTTCATGTGGCCCTATCTCTTGGGCTCATAATCACCTTGTGTCCTTGGTGTTCTTCATTCTCCTTTGATCCAGGTGGATTGAGACCAGTTGATGCATCTCAGATGGCTGCTTGCTAGCGTTTAAGACCCCAGACGCCACCCTTCAAAGTGGGATGCAGGATGTTTTCTTAATAGATTTTATTATGCCAATTGACTTAGATGTCCCTTGAAACCATGGTCCCCAGACCCCTGCCGCCCTGGGAGTTTTTATCTCTCAAGCTAGTCCATGCTATATCTCCAGCAATTAGTCAGTTTCCTCTTGAGTGTTCCTACCAAGCTCTAGCTGTGGTTTCTGTTACTGGTAAGCTCTTATTCTCTGTATTCACCTGCTTCTCCAGGTTTCAGGCTGGTGGTTTGCCTTATGACTTTAAATCTCTGTTGGATCTAAGAAGAGTTGTTGACTTTCAATTTGTTCAGTTTTTTCTTGTTGTGAGGATGAAAGTGATGACTTCCAAGCTCTTTACTTGTTGCAAATCAGAAGTCCCTTACGGTAGCTTTTAATGAGTTGACTTGAATTTCTTTTTTTTTTTTTCTCTCTCTCTCTTTTTAAAAAATTTATTTATTGTGCTTTAAGTGAAAGTTTACAGATCAAGTCAGTCTCTTGTACAAAAACTTATACGCACCTTGTTATGCTCTCCTAGCTGCTCTCCCTCTTATAAGACAGCACACTCCTTCTCTCCACCCTGTATTACCCATGTCCATTCAACCAGCTCCTGTTCCCTACTGGCTTCTCATCTAACCTCCAGGCAGAAGCTGCCCACATCGTCTCATGTGTCTACTTGAGCCAGGAAGCTCACTCCTTCCTCATCCGTATCATTTTCTGTGCTATAGTTCAGTCCAATCCATGTCTGAAAAGTTGGCTTTGGGAATGTTTCCAGTCTTGGGCTAACAGAGGGTCTGGGGACCATGTCATTCGGAGTCCCTCCAGTCTCATTCAGACCATTAAGTTTGCTCTTTTTAGGAGAATTTGAGATCTGCATCCCATTGTTCTCCTGCGCCACCGGGGATTCACTGTTGTGTTCCCTTTCAGGGCAGTCATTGGTGATAGCCAGGCACCATCTAGTTCTTCTGGTCTCAGTCTGATGTAGTCTCTGGTTTATGTGGCCCTCTCTGTCTCTTGGGGTCATCTTTACCTTATGTCTTTTGTATTCTTTATTCTCCTTTGCTCCAAGTGAGTTGAGACCATTTGATGCATCTTAGATGGCCACTTGCTAGCATTGAAGAACCCAGACACCACTTACCAAAGTAGGATGCAGAATGTTTTCTTAATAGATTTTATTATGCCAATTGACCTAGATGTCTCCAAAGCCATGGTCCCCAAACCCCTGTCCCTACTACTCTGGCCTTTGAGGCGTTTGGTTGTATTCAGGAAACTTCTTTGCTTTTGGTTTAATCCAGTTGTGCTGACCCCTCCTGTATTGTGTGTTGCCTTTCCCTTCACCTGAAACAGCTCTTGTCTACCACCTAATTAGTGAATATCGCTCCCCCTCCCTCCCCACCTTTGTAACTATTGGCTTAAATTTCGTATTCTTTACTATCTCTTGGACATAATTCCCAAGTAAGTGCGCCCTTTCATTGTGCTGAAGTGCAGTTTCTTTAAATGGATGAAGTTGTGGTTGGTGGGAGATGAGGGGCAGGAATGAGCATTTTCTTCTCTTTTGTTCTTCTAGCATCCTTAATTTTCTTCTCTTACGCATTCTTTCCTTTCACTGTTGTGTATACAAGGTCCACCTCTTCGTTTCTGTCTCTGTTACCCAAAGAGCAACACTTCTCTGAGGCAGCTACTTCTGATCCTTCTCACTTTCAAGTCCCTTGACTATAGCTATTGCTGTAAACTACCAAGTTTCAGACTTGTGTTCAGAATTTTTGTACTTAGTGTTTGTTATGGATTGAATTTTGTACCTCAAAGTACGTGTTGGAATCCTAGCCCCTATACGTATGGATATAGTCCCATTTGGAAATAGGGTTTTCTTTGCTAAGTTAATGAGGCCATATCAGTATAGGACATATCCTAAACCTAATCACTTCTGAGTGATATAAAGAGAAGTATAGGGTTGCTATGAGTCGGAATCGACTCGACGGCACTGGGTTTTTTTGTTTTTTTATAGACACAGAGACAAGCAAGCATAAATAGGGGAAAGATAGATGCCACAGGGAGACTGCCAAGGAATGGGGGAAAGTTGGGGCTACAGAAGCTGAAGAAAGGATTTTCCCCCAAAGTGGACACAGTAAGAGCTTTCTTCCCCTAGAGCTGGTGTCCTGAATTTGGCCTTCTAACCTCCAAAAATGTGAGAAAATAAATTTCTGTTTCTTAAAGCTTCCCACTTTTTAGACACATGAGACTATGTGGGCAGCTCCTGTCTGGAGGGGAGACGAGAGGGCAGAGAGGGTCAGAAGCTGACCTAATGGACACGAAAATAGAGAGTGGAGGGAAGGAGTGTGGTGTCTCATTAGGGGGAGAGCAACTAGGAGTATATAGCAAGGTGTATATAAATTTTGTATGAGAGACTGACTTGATTTGTAAACTTTCACTTAAAGCACAATAAAAATTAAAAAGAAGAAAAGCTACCCACTTGTGATATATGTGTTGCGGTAGCACTAAGAAACTAAGACAGAATTGAATTCTCTTTCCTGGGACGATTTTGTCTATGCTTCCTTGTGTTCTCCGCTCCTTTCCTACTCTTCTCCACAGAGTCTCTTAAGGCTTCTTTTCCCTTGCTCTGTGTTCCCATAGGTTTGCGGTGGTGACAGGAGCTCCAGTGACAACTCTGTTGGAATTTGTTTTATATTTCTCCACTTACAGGAAATTTGAAGCTTGCGATATTCTCTCTCCTAGTAATACTAGAGGCATGGATCATGTTTTATTTGTACTCTTTATTGATTTTTTTTGAGGAGAAATTTGGATTCAAGTTGGCTCCCATACTAGGGCCAATTTGAACTCTCACCTTACAAACTTCTTTTTTTTAAATAATATTTTATTGTGGTTTAGGTGAAAGTTTACAGAGCAAATTAGGTTCCCCTTTAACAATTTTTATACAAATTGTTCCATAACATTGGTTACAATTTTTACAATGTGTCAGCATTCTCATTATTTCCATTCTGTTTGTTCTGTTTCCATTGGTCTAGCTTCCCTTCCCCTTCTTGCCTTCTCATCTTTGCTTTTGGGTAAATGTTGACTGTTTGGTCTCTTATAGTTAATTGTTTAATGGAGCACATTACTCACGGGTGACATTGTTTATTTTATAAGCCAATCTATTATTTGGCTGAAAGGTGAACTGCAGAAATAGCTTCAATTACAAGTTCGAAGGGTATCTTAGGGCAATAGTTTCGGGGGTTCCTCTAGTCTTTATGGGTTCAATAGGTCTGACTTTTTTTAAGAATTTGAGTTTTATTCTACATTTTTTCTCTCATTCTATCCGAAACTCTCCTTATAAATGTTTGAAGATATCCCACTATATGTTCAATCGCTTAACAATCTGAAGGACTCACTGTTTATACTATTATGCACTTTCCTTTTCTCTCATGATCTCTTTAATGATTTTGTGTTTAACCGTATATATTTTTTTGTTTTCTGTGCTAACTTGCTGATAAATTTATTGAGGGTAGGGATGACTTTTTAAGTCATATTACTATCCCACTGCCTAGAATAATACTTGATATTTACTAGATACTCATGAAATATTTGTTGAATTGAATTAACCTTTTTTCTAGTTAGGTACTTCTTCTTCTGAAGTCATAATTTATTTACATTGTAGATGCTGAGAAAAACTCTTAAAGAGCCTGAGAATAAAGAACTGGAAGTGGCACCTGAGATGCCAACTTTGGTGCCATTTGGGGATGTGGTAAGAATGATTAGCCCTCAAATAACTTGTACAATTTTTTTTTAATAGAAAAAGTAGTTGATGTTTATTATTTGGTAATCAAGAAGAATATACAGAAAATGGTCCTCTTAGTAATCATGAATTTTTCATTTTTATGAAAAATGGCATGTGATTGATAGTTCCTCACAATGTATAATTCAGTCATATCATTTCTCTGTGAATGGTTCTGAGGGATTATAAAAACATTCTAGTAATCACTGAAATTATGGAAAACATCTTGACTCATAGAAATAGTTTTCTGCACTAAGGGTTCCAAAACTCTAGTTATGTCAAAATCACCTGAAACACTTTTTAAAAATATTGATTTCTTGTGTTCCACCTAAGATCTGCTGAATTAGAATCTCTGGGTGTGGGGCCTGAAAATCAGTATTTTTACTGAGCTCTTCAAGTGATTGTATTCATTGTCAGATTTAGGAGCCTTTGAGCTACAGTTTGAAAATTGATTCCCATTCCTTCACCTCATCAAAATACAAATAAAAACAAACAAATAAACAGAAGCAGACATACTCATCACTCACTCACACACACACACATACACACACAGAGAGAGAGAGAGAGAGAAAGAGAGGTAGAACCTAATATCTAGGCTGAGAACCAGAAAAATCTGTTGTATTTTGGGTGCTTCAAAGTACTGGAGGTGAAGATGTATATGTGTTTAGAATTGTCAAATGTTGTGGCATTCTTCTATAGTTATTTTTATTTTCTGAATGCTATTAGAATAGGTGATGGGTATAAAATAAGTTTCTCTTATTCCCCTTTTCTATTTCTTATCATATATTAATCTGTTTTCTTGATTGTAAAATGCATGATAAATTTAACACCAGCCTTGGACAGGATGGGAAAAAGACTATATTATGTACAAATTTTTTGTTTTTACAAAATGACCATGGTGCACATTTATCTATATAATTATATAAAACTTTCTTCCCTATATTACAATCAAAAAGTATAAGCCTTCATTGTCTGAATCTAAACTTAGAAAAGATTCTTTGGAATCATTTTTGGCCATAAGCTATTATGTATGACATTATGTTAACATACTAATTTCTGTAACCTATACTTTTGAATATGATTGACTTCTTCATCTCTTTAGAACTGACATTTTGAAGAATATTCTTATTTCAACTACATTTCTTAACTTGATAGTTTTTGTTTTCCTTACTGGAATTACATATTGTTAGACCTTAACCAGGTTCACTTAAAAATCAGCTGGAAATTTTTGAAAAACAGATGTTTGGGATGTGATACATAGCATATCTGAGAGTGTTTGGTTGTGAAGGTGCTGACATGGTCATTGCTTTGGGCCACAGAGGGGACCATCTCAGAATCTGTGGCAACATTTGTTATCTGCAGTCTGTGAATGGCCATTATATTTTTCAGTGTTAAATCTTTTTCTATATTGAGTAGAAATCTATTCTCTCTTCCAAAATATGTGAATTTATTATTTAAAAGTATAAAGAGCTATTGAAATATAAGAAAGGTTATTTGCCCATGACTTCATGCTGAGATACTTCACAGGTGGGCCTATAATTAGTCAATATTTTATTTCAGAATGTTAATATATATAATTATGTAACACAAAGTTGTAGAAACAGATGGCATGGAAGCCATACTTGCCTGTTTTAGCCTCCTTATGTACAACTCAATTTTAAGAAATAAACAATGAATCATGGTATTGGCTACGGCAATACCATTTCAAAATCTTCTTTAGCTTAAGTAATATGCACTACCCTGTATGAACTTGAAAAATTAGAACCTTTCTTTTAACGTAACAATTAATACCTATAGTTTCCTTAGAAATAGACCACCATATTTTCATCTTCAGGATTTCATCATTCCGATACAGTGGTCTTTTAATTAAATATTGAATGCTAGCCTCCTTTTCTCATTTTCCACTAAGATTCTTTTAAAATAAATTCTCTAAAATTAGTTACATTATGTTTAAGAATACTATTGGACTATGTACTTTGTTTTACAATACTTAATATTGCTGCCATTTTTACTTTTCTTTTTTTGTGCAACCATCACCCTATTTATTTCCAAAACTTTTTCATCACCCCAAGCAGAAACTCTGTACCTGTTAACCAATAACGCTCCATTCCCATTCTCCCTTTTACTTTGTTTTTAAGACTAAGCATGGCTATGTATTTGGCTAATACTGCGTATTAAATATTAATTATTCCTGCATTCATTTTGTATTTGATTTTGTGATTTAACACAAGACACAATTTTCTTTAACATCTAGAAACACGTCTTACAAGAGAGAATAGATATTTCTTAGCCCCCTGGCGTGTTATAGTTCAATGAATGTTGAATGAATAAAGTGGTTTTAGGATGTTGGATAAAAGAGCTTATCTGAAACACTACATTTGATCAGTTCTCAAGTATTATAAAAACAATTTAAAGAGTGGCGGTCAAATTTAAGTTAATAATGGACCATTCTTTTGCTTTGTATTCTTGTTAATTTTAGGTTTGTTGTTGTTGTTAGGTGCCTTCGAGTCACTTCTGACTCATAAGTGACCCTATGTACAACAGAATTTTAGATTTACTTTGAACAAACCCTATCTATTTTTCTTCTTGTATTTCTGCTTTCTAATGTTTTCCATTAACTAGATATTTCTAATGAGAAAAAATATTTCTGATGAGAAAAAGGAACAAAAAAGTGGAATTTTACTTTTTAAAATACAGTTCTATATAGAATAAAATGGAAGATAAGTCAACTTTTTAGTACATTCACTACTTCTGTTTTTATTTTGATTGTTTTAGGTTGGCTGCCTGGCTATTCATATAAAGAACTGCAGATATTTTACGCCCAAGAGTATCCTTTCTTTTGATTTAAGAACCACAGTATGGTCATATAGCACTATTTTAGTTACCTGTGGGTTTGGGTTTTTTTTTTTTTTGGTTATTGCTATATTACAAACCACTCCAAAACTTATAGGCTTAAAACATCATCCATTTTACTATCAATCAAAATCTGTGCATTGACTGGGTGGTACTTCTGTTCCTTGTTATCACAGCTGGGACTAGAGTCATCTGATAGTTCAACTGGGTTGGAATATCTAAAATAGCATGTGTTTGGTACTTTGGCAGGGTGGCTGGAAGGCTGGACTCAGCTGGGATGCTGGAATTGTTGGACCTTTCTCTCTTTCCACGTAGTTCTAGGGATTTTCATTATTTTTTTTAGCGGGGGAACAGGGGGAGAGGTTAATTTTTATTAAAAAACTACACAAAATATTATTTATCTTGATTACTGAAGTTTTTGGCACCCCCTTAAATTTTACACCCTAGGTGTGTTTTTCTCTTACACCATCCTAGTCCTGGCCTTGGTTATTCCATTGCATTCTGTTGGTTAAAATGGTTACAGGGCAAGCCCAAATTCAAGGGCAGGGGAAATAAACTCCAGTTTTTGATGCAGGGAGTGAAAAAAGATTTTCTGCCATCCGTAATCCACCCCAATCACCAAATAAGTTAAAGGAATGATATATATCCTTTGGATGATAATGCTAATTTATTTGTAAGTAATAATTGTGCTTCCTTTAGACATTTTAAAAAAGATTTATTGTATATTGGTGCCTTTAAATAAACCGTTCATTAGATTTTTTATGGCATAAAACTAGTCTTATTATGGAGCTCTTTGGATGTTTTTCTTTTTCTGTATAAAGAGAATTATTAGAGAGAATCCTATGTAAAGAGGAATTATTGATGATAATTCTTTAAACCTGAGAACAAAATTGTTTTAATGCATGGAGTGCTAGGAGAAAATAACAATACAGACCAATATAGTATAAGTGAGGCATACAGTGAAATGAATTAGAGTAGTGTAGAGCACTTTCCTTTAAATTCTGTTGTCTTAAAATTAAAAATAAAATATTCTCAGGTGATATACTTTTAATTTTTTAAATTGCTACATAATTATGCTTAGAAAAAAAATTTCAACTATATCTTGCAAATATTAGTCACCTTAAAATTAATATATAGAGAATTTTTCAAAGGAATTATGGAAATGTGAGGATAAAAACATCGGAAATGAATGTAAAAACTCATGAAAATGTTTACACACAAAAAGAAACAATCTTTGATGGTTACAAGGGAGGGGAGTGGTGGGGATAGAAAAAGACTAAGTAGACAATAGGTAAGTGGTAACTTTGGTGAAGCCTAAGACAGTACACAATACTGGGGAAGCCAGCACAACTTGTACAAGGCAAGGTCATGGAAGCTTCAGAGATACATCCAAACTCCCTGAGGGACCGAATTGCTGGGCTGACGGTTGTGCAGACCATGGGCTTGGGGAACTACTAGCTCAGTTGGCATAAGATAGTTATAAAGAAAATGTTCTACATTCTACTTTGGTGAGTAGCGACTGGGGTCTTAAAAGCCTGTGAGCAGCCATCTAGGATACTCCACTGGTCTCATCCCTTTGGGAGCAAGGAAGAATGAAGAAAACCAAAGATATAAGGGAAATATTAGTCCCAAGGTCTAATGGACCACATCTACCACGGCCTCCACCAGACTGAATTCAGTACAACTAGATGGTACCTGGCTACCACCACTGACTGCTCTGACAGGGATCACAATAGAGGGTCCTGGTCAGAGCTGGTGAAAAATGTAGAACAAAATTCTAATTCAAAAAGGAAGACCAGACTTAGTGGCCTGACAGAGACTGGAGAAACCTTGAGAGTATGGCCCCCAACACCCCATCAGCTGAGTAATGAAGTCACTCCTGAGGTTTACCCTTCAGCCAAAGATGGCCCAGGCCCATAAGACAAAAAGAGACAGAAGGGACACACCAGCCCTGGGGCAAGGACTAGAAGGCAGAAGGGGACAGGAAAACTGGTAATAGGGAACCTGAGGTAGAGAAGGGAGAGTGATGACACCTCTTGGGGTGGTTAACTAATGTCATAAAACAAAATGTGTACTGTTTAATGAGAAACTAGTTTGTTCTGTGAACCTTCATCTAAAGTATAATAAAAATAATAATAATTAAAAAAATAGGAAGTGATCTAAGGAAGAATCACCTTCTTTTCCTACTTGGGCTTACCAGTGATGGGCAGAAGTACTGTTATAAAAGACTTTTTTCTGTTGTTTAATTGGCTTTACAGTTAGCTTCTATACCTACTTGATTGATTCTTAGGTTTTGGACTCACCTGTTTAGTGGATTAATTTTATAATGTGTTATTGCTCAATTTCAATAAAACTTGCTTCCTAAATATCATTCCATTTTCTAGTCATTTTAAAACCCTATTACACTAATTTGTTCATTCGCATCACTATCAACAATGTTGTGAAATGTACAAAAATGTATACCTTGTTATCCAAAGGCAATGAAAAAAACATAATTAAGTTTGATGAAGTGAAATATTTTTCTGTACAGGTAATGTTTGAAGTTCTCCTCTCTTACATAAGAACACATCTTCATATTTTCAAATATTCTACAGTAATTATCTCTGTTTTTAAGTGGGCAGGGAAAAAAAGCAGTGTCTTACAGTGTTCTATTTTTATACTATGGGTTATGTTGGTCTTTTTATAGAAATAGTTCACTGCAAAATGCATAATCTTGGTCGACTTCTTCCCTGAGATGTTACTATCTGTGGTTTTGAGTGTTTATCACGCATGTATTTTTTCTTTATCTTGCTCTTCCCCTCCCATCTACTCTCCTCCACCCTTTCTTTTTCATCTCTTTCCCCTTTCTTCCTCTCTTCTCCTGTGTTCCCCTTGCACAGACACACACACTTTCTGTCTCTCTATATATGTAATATATAAACACACATATATATGCACATAACTACAGTATATGTGCACATATACAAATATGCATATTATGGAAGAATTGCAGTGCATGTTTGGTTAATATTTCTGGTGTACAAAGGTTTTAATTACCAGTGTGATAATATATTTATTATTAAGGGAAAATTGAAAAAGTATTTTTTAGAGTAGCCAGACCTGGCAACTCTGGTGGTGTAGTGGTTAAGTGCTTTGGCTGCTAACCAGAAGGTCAGCAGTTCAAATCTACCAGGTACTCCTTGGAAACTCAATGGGCAGTTCTACTCTGTCCTATAGGGTCACTATGATTCGGAATCAACTTGACGGCAGCAGGTTTTTTTGTTTTTTAAGCCAAATCTAGATAGGTGAGTGCTGTAAATGGAAATTTGAAATTACTGCTGTGATCTCATTTTCCTAGGAAAATTATTAAAATTTTAGCTCTGTGATGAAAATTTCAGCTCTAAGGAACATTTACGTTTGCTTCTAAGTCCTCTGAGGCCACTACCAGTGTGAGAATACTTCAAACTAAATCCTAGGCTCAAGACTTTTTATACCATCCAGTGAATGTGAATTTAGGCTGTAATTCCACATAAACTGGTTTTTGTTTATATCTTCTCAGAGCCTTTTTCCCCCTCATTCTGCTCAGCAGTGCAAGCCTTCCTTGCAGCCTTCTATGAATGAGTTGGGAGAAGGGTTTCTCCATTCATTGAGTCCATAGCCCTCTGGGTTCTTTGCTTTATGGGAGGACGTTTGGAGGACATGTCTTTGCCTTGTCATTTCTCTGCTTTCAAGGCCTTGAAAGCTGCGGTTTCAGGTCACCTGCTTGGGAAATGCCCACAGGTCAAGAGCAACTTTGGGGTCTAGTTTACCTCTCTGTGTTTCTGCCAGTGCTTGGAGTTTTACATGATTACACTTTACCAGTTCATGAATTTTTTTGTGTGTTTAAGAAGATATTTTAAATATTTGATATTTCTAGTTTTCAAACAGCCAGATTGGTTCTAACGATCTAAATGCGAAATCGCTGAAAAACAGCCAGCACTCTCAACTCCTCTGCTGGCACACAAGTTGACACTTGAATTCCTTTTTTTCTCATTTCACAGGGGAAGAGAGTCACAAGCATAACAATTGTGGAGAGAGACACCATAGAAAGGCACCTAGAATCTTGGGGTGAAAGGCATAAATTTTTATCTAATTAGCAAAAGAGTGTACAGATTTTTAAAGTTCACAGAATAATGGTATTGTACTACTGAGCTTAAAGTTGAGAGAGTTTTGAGCTGAGGTTAAAAAAACAGAGACTGAAAAAAATATTGGATGCTTAACCTTTGGTAGTAAATAGTTTCACTAGAGAGATGAGGGTGAACTTTTGTACAGAGTTAAAAAGAGAATGTAGGCAATGGGTGTTTCAAAAAGACTGTAACAGTCTTTTTGACATTAGATGGACATTGTTGGCATTAGGATATATGTGACTCTGAGACTGTGAAATTAGAAGGCTAGTAATATACAAAAACTACTCATTAGGTATGCATACCATATAATAAAGTTTATGGACATATTTACTCATATCTGAAATTCAGATTGCAAATTTAATGCTTTTTTTAATACACATTTTGATATTGAGGTTCCCAGACGTCCAGATGATGCACGGAATAATATTTACTTGGAACTAATGGAATATGAAGATACAGAAAAATATCCTGTTTTTTTAGGGAGTGTTCAGGTACACCTTTATGAAGTAATTCAGGTAAGTATCAAAACCATTTTCTCACTTGGTATCACATTTTCCAGTTGATATTCATTGTTGTAATTTATGTGTACCTGATGGACTTCTTTTATTTATTATGTAAGTTCAGACTCATGTGCTTAACAAACAAACCTCCCTGTAGCTATTAAAAAAAAAAAAAGACAGCGTTAGTTTGGAACTCTATACTATTTTTATAAGTTTATTTTCCAGAAAAGCGGTGATATGACCTAAAAGGCAAAGCATGTTTTATTATAAAATGTTTTCGGAAACCTTTTAAACCATGACTTTAGCTGTAAGCTCTGTCTCTTAGGTGGCAGCTCAGATTTAAGTTCAGTTCTTTTGCCCTTAGCTGGGCTGCTTGTTGTCTGCTTGTGCATGAGGTGTTTGGGATTAGCCAACTACTCCTTTCTCGTTTTCTCCTTTCCAGGAGTCCCCCTCACTATCTAGTAGTTAGTTGCCCTGGTCTCAGAGGAAGAGAACTATTTGATTAGTGAACAAGTATTAGCAATTTAAAAGATTTTCAGAAATATTTGTTAAGACATACATCAAAGAAGCTCTCAAAGACTAAAGACGTTATATAACAAAAAACATGGCAGCTGGATTGCAGGGGCACGTACTAGGCAATTTCAGGGTAGTTAGAACATCAGAAAGTTGACTGAAACATTCTGAAAAAAAGAAGAATCGATGAGTCCTTGGTGATTTTCAAAAAACAAAAAAAAAGCATGAAAAGAAAAAAGTTTTTTAAATAGTTTTTTTTTAAAACAGAAGAATGTAGAAGGAATGATAAAATTACAAATTTACCATTTTGCAACTCTTTATAATGATGATTGATTCAGTCAAGAATTAGCAATAGTACTAAATTCACTAGGTAAAAGTTTACTGGAGAAAGATATTTGCCTGGTGCCATAGTAACTGCCTACAGATTGAGTATTGCAAAGGGGGAAATGTGCCTTTCAGTAGAGAGATCTGTAGTCACTACTTTAACCAAGTGCTCGAACATAGCATACCTAATTGTGGGCAGCTTATTATTATTTTTTTTTTAACACCATGTACTGCCTGTGCAGTACAATATGAAGTACACATCACCTATAAATTATTCTCATAAAAAATGTTTAACCTGAATCTAATCAAGCCGAGCCAGACCTAAATTATAGTTTACAGGTATTTAGGGGATAGGAATAAAGTTAAACAATACCATGAGGATATGATAAGATAAATACAGAATGTGAGACATACAAGGTTAGATTCTTTAAAACATTAAATTTTAAAAAACAAAGATGAAGAAACTTTTCTAGATTAAAAGAGAGTAAAAAGATACAACAACTTTGATTGGATCTAGGTTTGAAAAAGACGGTTATAAAAGACATTCTTGGGACAATTGGGAAAATTTGCGTATGTACTGAATATTAGTTAAAATTCTAGAATTATTGTTAATTTTCTTAAGTCTGAGACTGCTACTGTGGTTATATAGGATACACTTATTCTTATAGTATGCAAGGTGAAGTTTTAATATTTAGTGTCATGATGTCTATAGTTTACTTGCAAATAGTTCAGCAAACACGCACACACGTATATAGTTTGCTGAACTATTCATATAGTTGTATATATATACAATATACACACAGAAACGAAGTAAATATGACAAAATGTTAAGCAGCTTTAACAATTGTTAGACAAATGTTTGAATTTTGTTGATGGAGACCTGGATGTTTATACTACAGTTCTATGTACAAACTTACCAGTATTTATTTTTATGGGATCATATATTTTTTTAATGTGCTAATTCTGTTTTAAAATGTAAGTATAAATTTTTTAGATAAAAAATCACTCACCATCCAACAATTCTAGTATTGCATTTCTTTTCACAGAATTTCCTTCCAATTCTTTTTTATAAACATAAGAAAGAATAGAAAAGCTCAGCAAGGAAATACACAATATTAAAGAACCAAATGTAAATTATAAAACTGAAAAATACATGATCTGAAATTAAAGAATTCACTGCATGGACTTAACAGCAAAATTGAGATGTCAGAGGAAAAACTGTCCTTTTCCTCTTGATTTCTTTAAAATGTATGTGACTGTTTAAAGCAAAAATTATAATCTTTTGGAGTTTATAATGTATATAAACATGCACGTGACAAGTTCAGCATAAAGAATGGGGGGAGGTGACGTTTAAAGGACTTAACTTACATTCTCCTTGAAGCTGTACAATATTAACTCAATGCCGTTGAAGTTCCTATGCTGAAGCCTGATCCCATCCCACTAATTCCTGTCCTTCTCCTCCAAAAAATATAACAACTTTCCTCAACTTTGTATGTATTATTCCTTTGCTTTCTTCCATAGTTTTACTACTTATACAGTTTTTATCAGAAATTAACATGTTATTTAATTTTGCATGTTTTTAACTTCATAAAAATAGTATCACTTTTATGTTTCTAAACATATTGTTTCTAAGATTAATAATTTAATTTCATTAGCTAGAGTTCTTTCACAATGATGTGCTATTCTTTGTGGGAGTATACATCAATTTCTTTATCCATAAATTTGTTGATGGAAATTTGGATTGTTTCCAGGTTTTTTTTTTTACTGTTATGAATGTTACTACAGTGAATTTTCTTGAACATGTCTTCCAAAGCATACCCACAACAGAGTCTCTAGGTTATGAAATTGCTAGATCATAGGTAAAGTGACAATATAATTTTCTGAGCAAACAGAATCATCAGGGAAAATATCCACACAATACAAAGCAAGTAAATGAAGGAGGAATCAACTTCAATCATTTGTCATCAAGTCGACACCAATTCATGGCGACCCCATGTGTGTCACGGTAGAACTGTGCTCCCTTGAGTTTTCAGTGGCTGATTTTTTTTCAGAAGTAGATCACCAGAACTTTCTTGAGATGCCTCTGGGTGAACTTGAACTTTCACCCAACCTTTCAGTTAGCATCTGAGCATTAACCATTCACACCATCCAGGGACTCTAAAGGAGGAATAAACAAACAAACAAAAACCAAACCTGTTGCTGTCGAGTCAATTCCGACTCATAGTGATTCTAAAGGACAGAATAGACCTGCCCCCATAGAGTTTCCAAGGGATGCCTGACAGATTTGAACTGCTGACCTTTTGGTTAGTAGCCGTAGCTCTTAACCACTACACCACCAGGGTTTCCAAAGGAGCAGCAGAAGAACAAAAAAAATATGAAACATATAGACACAGAAATTTCAATAGCAGATGTAAATCCAGATTTTTCAGTAATAACATTAAATGTGAATGGGTTCAACAATGTAATTGAAATGGAGAGACTGGCAGACTGGATATAAAACATGATCTAACTATATGCTGTCTACAGGAGAATACTTTAGAATAAAAGGTAAAAATAGCTTGAAATTGAAAGTAAAAAAATGGAAAAAGAATGTACAAACAACAACCACAAAAGTGACTTTATTAATATTGGACAAAATATACCTTAAAACAAAATATTTATTAGTGATAAAGAGGGATATCATATAATGATAAAAGTGTCAACCCATCAGAAAATTATAACAATTATACATATATATGCACCAAAATACTTTAGACAAAAAACTGACAGAAATGAAGGGAGAAATAGATAATTCAGTAATAATAGTTGGAGACTTCAACACCCCACTTTCAATAACAGATAAAACAGCTAGATGGAAGATGAACAAGGAAATAGAAGACTTGAACAACATTACAAACCAACTAGACCTAATAGATATTTATAGACTACTCCACCCGGTAAGAACAGCATACACATTCTTCTGAAGTGCACATGGAATATTCTCCAAGATAGTCCATATGGTTGGCCATAAAACAGATCTCAATAGTTAAAAAAAAATAATACGAAGTGTGTTCCTGACCATAATAGAATGAAATTAGAAATCTGTAATGAGGAAGAATTTGGGAAACTCACAAATGTGTGGAAGTAGAACAGCATTCTCCTAAATAACACAGGGGTCAAAGAGGAACTCAAAAGGAAAATCGGAAAATACTCTGAGATGAATGAAAACGGAGATTTAACATACAAAAACTTCTGGGATACAACTAAAGCTGTATAGAGGAAAGTTTATAGCAATAAATGTCTACATTAAGCAAGACGAAAAATCTCAAATCAGTAATCTAACCTTCAGCCTGAAGACACTGGAGAAAGAAGAAAAAACTATACCTAAAGCAGGCAGAAGGAAGGAATTAATAAAGATTAGATGGTGATTAATGACATAGAGAATGGAAAAATAGAGAAAATCATTAAAACCAAAAACTGGCTCTTTGAAAAGATCAATGAAATTGACAAACCTCTAGCTAGTTTGACCAAGAAAAAGATTCAAATTACTAGAACCAGAAATGAAAGAGGAAACATTACTACCAACCTTACAGAAATAAAAATTACAGTGAAACCTGTGAGAGCCGGAGCATGATCTTGTTTTTCCGGGGTCCCACAAGTTTTCCACCTTTGACAAGGTGCAATCTTACAATTTTTCTATTGCTTGTTTTAGTGGAAAATATGTCAGTTTTCCTCCTCTGACAGGTGTCCACCTTACACAGATTCTAGCTTTTGCAGGTTTTACTGTGTAAAGAAATTCTATGAACAATTGTACACTAACGAATGGACGAATTTCTGGAAAGACATAAACTGACTCAAGAAGAAATAGACAATTTAAACAGACTTATAACAAGTAAGGAAACCCTGGTGGTGTAGTAGTTAAGAGTTGTGGCTGTACCAAAACGTCGGAAGTTCGAATCCACCAGGCACTCTTTGGAAACCCTATGGGGCAGTTCTACTCTGTCCTATAGGGTTGCTATGAGTTGGAATTGACTTGATGGCAATGAGTTTATAACAAGTAGAGACTGAATCAGTAATCAAAAACTACCTACAAAGAAAATCCCCCGCCCAGTTGGCCTCACTATTAGATTCTACCAAACATTCGAAGAAGAATTAATACCAATTCTTTACAAACTTTCCAAAAAGAAGAAGGAACACTTCTCATATCATTCTATGAGGCTAATATTATCCCAATACTAAAACCAGACAAAGACATCACAAGAAATGAAAACTGCAGATCAATATCTCTTGTGAATATGGATGCAAAAATTCTCCACAAAATGCTGACAAGCCAAGGCTAGCAACATATAAAAAGAATTATGCAGTATTTTGTTGTTGTTGTTCTTGTTGTCGTTGAATTATACACTATTACCAAGCAGCATTTTTCCCAGGGATGTAAGGTTGGTTTAACATCTATAATCAACTAACATAATACATCATGTCAGTAGAGAAAAAAATCTCATGATCATCTCAATAAATGCAGGAAAAGCATTTGAGAAAATCCAACATTCTTTCATGATAAAAACACTCGACAAACTAGTATTACAAGGGAACTTCCTCAACCTCAAAAAGAACGTCCATGAAAAACCCGCAGCTAAATAACATCATACGAAATGGTGAAAGAATGAATATTTTCCCCCTAAGATCAGGAAGACAAGGATGTCTACCCTCACCACTTTTATTCATTTTAGCCAGGGTAATTAGGTGAGAAAAAGAAATGAAAAGCTTCCAGATTGGAAAAGAAGAAGTAGAGCTATATTTGCAGATAATATAATCCTTTATATAGAAACACTTAAAGAACCTACTAAAAAACTATTAGAACAAATAAATGAGTTCAGCAAGGCTGCAGAATACAAGATCAATATAAAAAATCAATCACATTTTTATACACTTGCAATGACGAATCTGAACACAAAATTCAGAATACAACTCCATTGCACAATAACATCAAAAACAAATGCTTAGGAATAAATTTTACAAAAGAATCACACAGTTTATATTCTGAAAACTGACAAACCATTTGTTGAAAGAAATTAAAGCAGAAGTAAATAAATGGACAAACATCTTTTGTTCGTGGATCAGAAGACTTAATATTGTTAAGATGGCAGTACTACCCAGACTGATCTACACGATTCCGTGTAATCCATACCAGAATCCTAGCTGACTTATTTGTACAAATTGACAAGCTGATTCTAAAATTCACATGGAATTGCAAGAGACCCAGAATAACCAAAACTACCCTGCAAAAGAAGAATAAAGTAGGAGGACTCACACTTCCTAATTTCAAAACTTACTACAAAGCAATGATAATCAAGATGGTGTGGTACTGGCACAAAGATAGACATATAGATCAATGAACTGGAACTGAGAGTTCAGAAATTAACCCATATGTATATTGTCAACTGTTTTTTAAAAAAGATATTTCATTGTGTTTTAGGTAAAGTTTACACAACAAATTAGATTCCCATTTAATGATTTTTATAAAAATTGTTCCATGATATTTGTTACAATTTTCACAATGTGTGGGTATTCTCATTATTTCCATTCTGTTTGTTCTGTTTCCATTGGTCTCCTTTCCCTTCCCCTCCTTGCCTTCTCATCTTTGCTTTTGGGTAAATGTTGACCATTTGATCTCATATAATTGATTGTGTAAGGGAGCATATTACTCATGGATAATGTTGTTTATTTTATAAGCCAGTCTAAGTTGTCCCACAAGACTATGACTCTAAGCCTTTTAATCCAGTAAACCAATCCCGTAAGTTGTTTGGCTATGTCTAGGAAGCCTCCATAACTGTGCCCCCTATGTGCTTTATTATATGTATATAGGTATATATGCAGCACACACAAACATGTATATACATATTCCTACAGATACACCTATCATGCACTTGCATGTACTCTCATATATGCATACATATCTATGTAACCACACACGTTTTTTGATTATTACTATTTTGCAATGTTGGTATATGTTATAACATTTACCGAAGTTGTCCTTTGTGTGTGTGTGTGTGTGTGTGTGTACTTCTAAGTGCCTTCATTTACCTTGGTTAAGTTGTGCAGCCTTCAGCCATATTTGGTATTGCCTTTCCCATCACCCAAAATAACAAGTGTCTACTATCTTTTACTATCTAGAAGGAGCCCTGATGGCATAGTGGTTAAGAGCTTAGCTGCTAACCAATAGATCGGCAGTTTGAATCCACCAGGCGCTCCTTGGAAACCGTATGGGGCAGTTCTGCTCTGTCCTATAGGGTCCCTATAAGTTGGAATCAACTCGACAGCAGCAGTTTACTATCTAGAAAGTGATTCCCCCTCCTTCCTCTCATCCCTGGTAACCATCAAAGAATGTTGCTTTTCGTGTGTATACCTATCCTCAACTTTTTGTGCTAGTGAGACCATACAATATTTGTCCTTTCGTGATTCACTTATTTCATTCAGTTTAATGTCCTCTAGATTAATGGTATAAGATGTTTTGTGGACTCCTCATTATTCCTTATAGTTGCATACTATTCCATTGTATGCATGTACCACAATTTTTTTATCCATTCCTCTGCTGATGGGCACTCAGGTTGTTTCCATCTCTTTGCTGTTGTAAATAATGCTGCAATGAAAATAGGTGTGCATATGTCTATTTGTGTCACTGCTTTTATATCTCTTGGATACATGCCTAGGAGTGGGATTGCTGGAATTCTACTCCTAGGTATATACTCAAGAGAAATGAAAACATATGTCCACACACAAACTTGTACATGAATGGTTATAACAGCATTATTCATAGTAGCCAAAAGGTGGAAACGACCCAAATGTACATCAACACATGAGCTGATAAACAAAATATGGTATAGCCATACAATGGAATATTATGCAGCCATAAATAAGAATGAGGTACTGATGCATGCCACAAAATGAATGAACCTTGAATACATTACCCAGAAAAACCCAGTGCCATCGAGAATACATTGTACTAAATAAAAGAAACTAGTGCAAAAGACTACATCTGATAAAATTTTATTCATATGAGAACCCAGAATAGGGAAATCTATGTAGAGCTAGGAAACCCTGGTGGAGTAGTGGTTAAGAGCTACAGCTGCTAACCAAAAGGTTGGCAGTTCGAATCCACCAGGCGCTCCTTGGAAACCATATGGGGCAATTCTACTCTGTCCCATAGGGTTGCTATGCGTCAGAATCAACTCCATGGCAATGGTTTGGTTTGGTTATGGGTATGTAAAGATTAGCAATTGCTTAGAGCTGGGGAGGTGGAATGTGGAGACGATGGGGCAACAGCTAACTGACACTGGATTTCTTCTTAAGGCCATGAAAATGCTCTACAATTGACTGTACTGATTGTTTCGCATATTTTTGAGTATCCTTACCATGAATTGTACACTTTAAACAAGTGAATTGAATGGTAGTGAATTGTATCTCAATAAAACCGTTAAGCATTTTAAAAAGATGGTAAAGTAGCTTGTTAACTGTGGAATTGGGATTGCATGATCTGTAGCAGAAAATGCTAGGAAGAAAGGGAACAAACAATGAGATGTTAGGTTAGGTGAGAGGACTTATAGGACAGCAGAGATGACAAGAGATGGTGACTAAGGGTACCAAAGCTTTACTTGGTTCATAACAGTCCCTGATAGATGAGAGAGACGGTTATGTCAGGAGTCAGCTGATTGTGTAGATTCATGTTTAAGTAACCGCTCAAGAGGAGTGTGGACGTGGCTGTTCCTGTAAGACTGCCAAAATGGGGAACTATGATTAGCAGGAAGCTTTTTGCCTAAAACATAAATGTAAATATTAATGTTTATTTCTGTACCTGAAATTTTAATTTTTTTCTGAACATTCATTATGTTTGTGTTTCAGCTATTAGATTCATATGTGCATTAAAAAATCATTACCTGATTTGTGCTATGATATGGCTTAAAAAATGATTCTATATTTAAGAATTTTATAATTTATTGCTTTTTTCTAGAAAGGATGCTTTACTGAAGAATTTCAAATTTTGAATAAAAACACGGTAAGAACTTTACTGAAACTTACAGTTCCGTGCACATGTAATATTTTCTTAATGTTTCATATAACTTTAATGTTTGTAGCCTATATCTTAAATTAATGTGAATATATTAAATAAAGAGTGCAATATTTACTCACAAAATCTTAATACACACCCTTTTTAAAAAGCTGCTATCTTACTGCTAAATGCTGAAAAAGAAAATTAGAAATCATTGGATGAGGAAGTAAAATGCCTCTAGCTATGTCTTTGCACAGCCTCAGGAGCCTCACTTACTGAATTGAAGAAGTATTATTTTTCTTCTTGGGGGAGTTTCTAAAGAGTTATTTATAGTTCTTATTCTAATTTCTTTTTAAGAATTTAAAAATTATTGTCGTTGTTAGCTGCCGTCCGGTAGTTCCAACTCATGGCAACCCTATAGGACAGAGTAGAACTGCCCCACAGGGTTTCCAAGGTTGTAATGTTCACAGAAGCAGACTGCCATGTCTTACTCTTGCAGAGCAGCTGGTAGGTTTGAACCACTGACCTCTCGGTTAGCAGCCGAGCTCTTAACCACTGTACCACCAGGACTCTTTTAAAAATAATTAGCTTAATTAACTGATCATCTACTATTCAGAGAGGCTTCAGGGACCAATAGACAAAACAGGGGGAAGGAGCATAAAAAGCAATGATGGACGTTTGAGGTCATTACCTCTGACACCCTCCTTCATTTCACATATGAGGAACCTGGGGGTCAGAGAGGTAAAATCACTCGTATAAATCAAATTTTTATCTTAAAATGGAAATGGAGATGGAAGAAATGTGAATAAATACTTAAAAAATATGTGTACATGTGTATGTACATATGTATATATATACATACATATATATGGATATATGAAGGAAGTACAGCCAGAATGATCCTTAGAAGCGAGAATGGCGAGACTTCATCTCATGTACTTTGGACATGTTATCAGGAGGGACCAGTGTCTGAAGAAGGATGCCACACTTGGTAAAGTAGAGGGTCAACGAAAGAGAGGAAGACCCTCAACGAAACGGACTGACACAGTGGCTGCAACAATGGGCTCAAACAGCAACGATTGTGAGGATGGTGCAGGACCTGGCAGCGTTTTCTTCTGTTATACGTAGGGTCACTGTGAGTCGGAATTGACTTGATGGCACCTAACAACAACAATAAAATATGAATACAATATATATTTCAGCATAATCATATTAATAACTGTAGGTTGATATTTTCTGTATTTTAATCACATACTTAACTTTAACAACATTTTTTAACATTCCCACAACTCAATATATTCTGTAGGAGTTTTTTGTGCAAATGCCTTATCTTTCAGGAAATTCATGCTTTGGCTTATCTAATTTGTAAATTTGTTAAATATCACTTCTTCATTAAAATGTCATTCTATTTAAACATAAAGGTAAACTTGCCTCATGTTTAGTTTGTCTGCAGGGTACAGGTAGAATTTATGTTCTCCTATGGAAACTTTGGTTTTGGATTTTCACATCAGGTTAGTTCACCTCTTTTTAAAAATTATTTTATTATAGCTCTTTAGTCACATCATCTACCTTTTAGCCTCTATCCTTTCCAGTGTAGTAAACTTTTTAAGATATATATTTTAAGAATGCTATTTTTCTTCAGACCAAAGAAAAATGAGACTTTACTATTATTTGCTTATACATTTTAAAATAATGATCTTGTATTCAAAATGTCTTTACTATAAAACTTGCTTTTGTATGTGTTTCTGTATGTGTGTTTATACACACACAGATATTTATGTAATCGGCAAAATCTAAGAATTCAGGAAGTGGATGTGGATTTTTACATCTAAAAATATTAAAGATTGAATCACTGATATTATTCAGATTGTATTTTATACCCTGACCACATATGCTCCTTTCCCCCACAGTAATTTTAACATCAGATATTATTTGAACCCTTCTTGATTCATCAAGAGAGTAATATACCTGAAGAACATATATTCCTAACTTTCGCCTGCCTCTTTAAATTCATTACCATATATCCATGTTGCAGTAAAACATTTTATATACTAACCTTTATCCATTTCTTTGATTATCTCCTTGGGCTAGATTCCTAGAAGGCAACTTATGGTCCAAAACAATGACCTTTTGAAGGAATTGTTCTAGAAAAATTGTATCAGTATACATTCTCACCAAGTGTTTGAAAGAACTCTTGATATCCCTGGATATTTCCACAGCTTTGGAGTATTTAAAAATTCAGCCCCATTGCTGTTATAGGAAAAGATCCCTATACTTGGCATACAATCTTCTTTTTAATCTCAAGTTTTTTTGTCTTTCTCGTTTTGAGTGATTTTAAATTAGAAGTTGGAAGCAGGTCCGTCAGTCTTACTAGTCTGCACCATGTTAATGAAGAATTCTCTGCAACATGGTTTTTCAAATTTTGCCTGTGGTATATCATAATTTCTAATACATTTTGAGCCAGAATTAAGTAATACTCAAATGAAAGATACCAGGCACAAACTTTTTTTTTCTACTCTTCGATTTTACTTCCTCCTATTTTCTTTCTTTTTTATTATGAGTTAGGCTTTATAAACAAACAAAAAAAACCAAACCCATTGCTATCGAGTTGATTCTGACTCATAGTGACGCTAAAGGACAGAGAAGAACTGCTGCATAGGTTTTCCAAGGAGTGCCTGTTGGACTCAGACTGCTGACCTTTTGGTTAACAGCCATAGCTCTTAACCACTATGCCCGCCAGGGCTTCCTAAAAGACCCCTAATTGTTTAGTCTTTTCTATGATACTCCTACTTAAACACTAACTTCAGAGATGGGTTTTGTATCTTAATATGACATGCAACTGTAGTCATTCTTAGGGAGATGTACTGCTTTTCAGATAAAACAGGGCAAGTATTGTTTTATGTAGGTGGTGTTATTGTGCCTTGGAGTGGATTCTGACTTATACCGAAGGACAGGGTAGAACTGTCCCATAGGGTTGTTTCCTAGGCTGTAATCTTTATGGGTGCAGATCACCAGGTCTCTTCTCCAGGGAGCCACTGGTGGGTTCGAACAGCAGACCTTTCAGTTAGCAGCAAGTGCTTAACCATTGCACCACCAGGGCTCCTTTTTAGGTAGTTAAAAAAAAAACCAAACCCGTTGCCATTAGTTGATTCCAACTCATAGCGACCATATGTCTGCTAAAACGAGGAACAAAAGTATCATATGAAAAAGGATGGGATATATAATATATGTTAGATTTTTTTTATTGTACTTGAGGTGAAAGTTTACAGAACAAACTAGTTTCTCATTAAACAGTTAGTGCACATATTTTTTTTTATGACATTGGTTAACAACCCCATGACATCTCAACACTCTCCGCTCTCAACCTTGGGTTCCCTATTACCAGCTTTCCTGTTCCCTCCTGCCTGCTAGTCCTAGTCCTTGCCACTGGACTGGCGTGCCCCTTTAGTCTAGTTTTGTTTTATGGGCCTGTCCCATCTTTGGCTGAAGGGTGAACCTCAGGAGTGACTTCATTACTGAGCTGAAAGGGTGTCCAGGCCTTACTCTCAGGGTTTCTCCAGTCTCTGTCAGGCCAGCAAGCCTGCTCTTTCTTTTTGAGTTAGAATGTTGTTCTACATTTTTCTCCAGCTCTGTCCAGAACCCTCTATTGTGATCCCTGTCAGAGCAATCAGTGGTGGTAGCCAGGTACCATCTAGTTGTACTGGACTCAGTCTGGTGGAGGCCATGGTAAATGTGGTCCATTAGTCCTTTGGACTAATCTTTCCCTTGTACCTTCAGTTTTCTTCATTCTTCCTTGCTCCCGAAGGGGTGAGACCAGTGGTGTACCCTAGATGGCTGCTCACAGGCTTTTAAGACCCCAGTCGCTACTCACCAAAGTAGAATGTAGAGTATTTTCTTTATAAACTATGTTATGCCAATTAAGCTAGATGTTCCCTGAGACCATGATCCCCACAGCCCTCAGCCTGGCAATTGGTCCCTCAGGTTGTTTGGATGTGTCTATGGAGCTTCCATGACCTTACCTTGTAGAAGTTGTGCCGGCTTCCCCAGTATTATGTACTGTCTTACCCTTCATCAAAGTTACTACTTCTCTATTGTCTAGTCTTTTTCCATCCCCACCCCTCACCTCCCTCGTAACCATCAAAGATTGTTTCTTTTTGTGTGTAAACCTTTTCATGAATTTTTACAGTAATGGTCTCATACAATATTTGTCCTTTTGTGATTGACTTATTTCACTCAGCATAATGTCCTCCAGATTCATCCATGTTATGAGATGGTTCACAGATTCATCTTTGTTCTTCATCGTTGCATAATACTTCATTGTGTGTATGTGCCACACAGTTTGATTATCCATTCATCTGTTGAGCATCTAAGTTGTTTCCATCGTTTTGCTATTGTGATAAATGTTCAATTTTTAAAAAGTTTAATGTGTGTGAAATTTTCAGGTCTTAAACACCAGTGATATAGACCCCTACTTGCCCATCATTATACTGTAAAAAGAGCATGGCTTTGGGAGCATATAGAGTTTCATTCAAATCCTGGCTCTCAGGCCTCTTAAGCAACCTTAAACAAGTTACTAATTTTTTGTATCATCTGTAAAATGGGCGCAATTATCTACATCTTAGGATTGTTAGGAGGATTAAATAAGATGAAAGGTATAAAATGCTTGGCAAATATTAAGTTCTCAATAAATGATAAATGTTAGTTCTTTTTAAAAATACTTTATTGTGTTTTGGGTGAAAGTTTACACAGCAGATTGGTTACATTTTTCACAGTGTGTCAGCAATCTCATTATTTCCATTCTGGTTGTTCTGTTTTCATTAATCTAGTACAGTACAGTATTTATGGGTGATATTATTTATTTTGTGAGTGAATTTGTCATTTGGTTGAAAGGTCACCTCTGGGGGTGGTTTGAGTTCCAAGTTTAAAGGGAATCCCAGGGTGATAGTCTCAGGGGTTCCTCTAGTCTCTACTGGTCAGTAAGTCTGACCTTTTTTTATTTAGGAATTTGGATTTTGTTCTACATTTTTCTGCAGTCTACCTGGGTGCATCTATTGTGTCCCTGGTCAGAACGGTCAGTAGTGGTTCTTCTGGTTTCAAGTTAGAAGAGGCCATGGTTTGTGTGGGCTATTAGTCCTGTGGGCTAGTTTCATTTTTGAGTCTTTGGTTTCCTTCATTCTCTTTTGTTCTGGATGAGCAGAGACCAATAGTTATATAGTTCTTTCTTATTTTCATTTATATTCTTCTTATCTGTATCATTTTTGGCCCATTCCATTGTCCTGGGGAATAGTAGCGTTAGGTTGAACTGTAATTGTAACTGGAAACCCTGGTGGCGTAGTGGTTAAGTCTCAGCTGTTAACCAAAAGGTCAGCAGTTCAAATCTACCAGGCTGTCTTGGAAACCTGATGGGGCAGTTCTACACTGTCTTATAGGGTCGCTATGAGGTAGAATTGACTCGATGGCAATGGGTTTGGTTTTTGGTTTTGGTAATTGTAACTAAATATTGTTAAAATATGTTTGTCTTTCTCTTCAGTTAAAACCTCTTCAGAAGATTATCGAGCCATCCATGTTTATGAATATTGCACCACCTCCAGAAAGAACAGACCCTGTGTCGTAAGTGTTTTAAACGAGTGTCTTATTAACAAGATCAGAGCATGTGGCAATTAAAAAATTTAGTACATTTGATGGAGCATTTTGATTGTCTTATGATAGCCTTCAGGACATGACCAGGATGGGCTAGGATCCCAGTGTAAACAGAGCAGTGAATTGTTCTAATTGTTCTGCTTAATAAAAAAAAAAAGTTGCCGTAGACTTGACTCCCACTCATTGCAACTGCATGTGTGTCAGGGTAGAACTGTGCTCCACAGGGTTTTCAATGGCTGATTTTTCTACAGTATATTTTTTATATTGCCAGGCCTTTCTTCCAAGGTACCTCTGGGTAGACTCAAACCTCCAACCTTTGGGTTAGCAGCCAAGTGCGTTAACGTTTTGTACCACCCAGGGACTCTGTTATGCTTAATAAGGTGGGAGAAATTTTGAGTTTCTGGGATTAGCCCTGGAGAGACAAGGTGAAAGGTGAGGAGATCTGGAGATGAGAAAGCAAAGAGAGAGGGTGCCAACTTCATGGCAGAAGGAGGGAAAGGATGGGTAACCTGAAGGGGAAAGTTGGCCAATGAGAGAATCTTAAGATCTAATAGTTATCAGTTTTCTGCTCTGCAGTATAGCAATGTACTCCTATTGCCACACCACTCCAAATGTTACTTCCAAATCTTCAGCAAAACACATCTATGGCAAAAAAAATACCGTTAGCAAACCCAAAATAACTGAAAATAGAATATGCCAACCGATCTTGGTATTTCAGTAAAGGTTGATTGGTGTCCTAGTGGTGTAGTGATTAAGAACTTAGTTGCTAACCAAAAGGTTGGCAGTTCAAATTCACCAGCTGCTCCTTGGAAACCCTACGGGGCAGTTCTACTCTGTCTTATAGGGTCACTATGAGCTGGAATCGACTTGATAGCAATGGGTTTGGTTTGGTTTTCAGGTTGATTAAAGAAAAGGAGCAACTGAGAAAGAGATTTACTCTATAGTGTTATCAAAGAATAAGAAATGGGGAAATTTTTAAATGCAATTAAGAGAGTAGGTATTGGATGGAGGATTATATTCTAAAGTGCTTATTACCCTATACCCTCACCAAACTGGGTGTTATTAAAAATAAACTTTGTCCATTTGATATTGGTAACTTGTTGAAATAGCAAAATAGAAGAAATAGTTAAACAGAAGTTTTTTTTTTTTAATGTAATTGACCATTATTTCCTCATCCATCCATTGATTCAATAAGCATTTATTGAATGTCTACTATACCTCCCCCCCACCACTCCGAGGCATTGAAAATACAAAGATAAATGATACTTGGCCCCTGTCCTCAGGTAACTCATGGCTTAATGTGAAGGTAACATGTTAAAAAAAACCAAAAAAAGTCATAATACAATGGGATAAAAGCCCTTATAGAGGTAAACACATTAACTTGAAACACAGCCAAGGATCTTTTTATTATTATTATTATTGTGCTTTAAGTGACAGTTTACAAATCAAGTCAGTCTATCATAAGAAAATTTATATACACCTTGCTATATACTCCTAGTTGCTCTCCCCCTAATGAGACAGCACACTCCTTCTCTCCACCCTGTATTCCCATGTCTATTCAGCCAGCTTCTGTTCCCCTCTGCCTTCTCATCTCTCCTCCAGACAGAAGCTGCCCACATAATCTCATGTGTCTACTTGAGCCAAGAAGCTCACCCCTTACCAGTATCATTTTCTGTCCTATACTGCAGTCCAATCCCTGTCCGAAGAGTTGGCTTTGGGAATGGTTCCCGTACTGGGCTAACAGAAGGTCTGGGGATCGTGACCCCTGGGGTCCTTCTAGTCTCAGTCAGACTATTAAGTCTGGTCTTTTTACAAGAATTTGAGGTCTGCATCCCACTGCTCTCCTGCTCCCTCAGGGATTCTCTGTTGTGTTCCCTGTCAGGGCAGTCATCCATTGTAGCCAGGCACCATCTAGTTCTTCTGGTCTCAGGCTGATGTAGTCTCTGGTTTATGTGGCCCCTTCTGTCTCTTGGACTCATAATTACCTGATATCTTTGGTGTTCCTCATTCTCCTTTGCTCCAGGTGGGTTGAGACCAATTGATGCATCTTAGATGGCTGCTTGCTAGCATTTAAGACCCCAGACGCCACTCTCCAAAGTGGGATGCAGAATGTTTTCTTAATAGATTTTACTATGCCAATTGACTTAGATGTCCCATGAAACCGTGGTCCCCAAACCCCTGCCCCTGCTACTCTGGTATTCGAAGTATTGGGTTTATTCAGTAAACTTCTTTGCTTTTGGTTTAGTCCAGTTGTGCTGAGCTCGCCTGTATTGGGTGTTGTCTTTCCTGTCACCTAAAGTAGTTCTTATCTACTATCTAATTAGTGAGTACCCCTCTCCCACCCCCTCCCTCCCCTCTCTCGTAACCATCAAAGAATATTTTCTTCTCTGTTTAAACTATTTTTCTTACAATAGTGGTCTCATACAATATTTGTCCTTTTGCAACTGACTAATTTCACTCAGCATAATGCTTTCCAGATTCCTCCATGTTATGAAATGTTTCATGGATTCATCATTGTTCTTTATCGATGCATGGTATTCCATTGTTGTGAATATACCATAATTTATTTATCCATTCATCCGTTGATAGGCACCTTGGTTGTTTCCATCTTTTTGCTACTGTAAACAGTGCAGCAGTGAACATGGGTGTGCATATATCTGTTCGTGTAAAGGCTCTTATTCTGTAGGATACATTCCAAGGAGTGGGATTGCTGGATCTTATGGCAGTTCTGGTCCACCGGGTGCTCCTTGGAAACTCTATGGGTCAGTTCTACTCTGTCCTACAGGGTTGCTACGAGTCAGAATTGACTAGATGGAACTGGGTTTTGTTGGGTATAGCAGTTCTATTCCTAGCTTTTTAAGCAAGCACCAAATTGGTTTCCAAAGTGGTTGTAGCATTTTATATTCCCACCAGCAGTGTATAAGTGTTCCAGTCCCAAGGAGCTTTTAACACTTCTCAGGGAAATTGGGGAGGAAAGTACTATTAATTAAGGCTTCCCAAAATAAATAGTGTTTAAGGTAAGACTTCAAAAATAAGCAGAATGCATCAGGCTGATTTTGGAGGAGTAAGCAGAGGCACATATATAAAAGCAGGGAGCCATAAGAGAGCGACTTTTATGTCGTGAATGGCTAAGAGCATAGGAGCAAGGCGGGATGAGACAGAGGAGTAGGTAGAGGTGAGGTATGGTGATTAAGAGTTTAGGCTATAGAGCCGTGCTTCCTGGGCTTACACCCTGGCTTTGCCACATACCAGCTGTGGGACCTTGGTGAGTTACTTAGGCTCTTTATGCTTAATCAACTGAATAGGATAGAATAATAACTACCTCATTGGGTTGCTCTAGTGGTTAAATAAAGTTACTTAGAAAATGGTAGTAAAGAGTAAAATGCTTAGTAAGTTACTAGGTATCTATAAAAGTAATCAATATTTTAAAATCACTATAATCATCATTCTAGATTTATGCTTCTCAAATGTGAGTAGATTTTAATCTTTTGGGTCCTCAGGAGTATGCCAGGACAACACAAAGGCAAGGGAAAACAGGTGCATCTTTCTGGAGTACTGCTTTAACTCAAACATTTTGAGAGAGAAAGTATTATATTAAAACTAATGTCTACATATTATGGAGTAGAATAAAAAGGCACATAAATTTTTAAAAATAATTTTTATTGTGCTTTCAGTGAAACTTTACAAATCAAGTCAGTCTCTCACACAAAAACCCATATACACCTTGCTACACACTCCCAATTACTCTCCCCCTAATGAGACAGCCTGCTCTCTCCCTCCACTCTCTGTTTTCGTATCCATTTCGCCAGCTTCTAACCCCCTCCACCCTCTCATCTCCCCTCCAGGCAGGAGATGCCAACATAGTCTCAAGTGTCCACCTGATCCAAGAAGCTCACTCCTCACCAGCATCCCTCTCCAACCCATTGTCCAGTCCAATCATGTCTGAAGAGTTGGCTTCGGGAATGGTTCCTGTCCTAGGCCACCAGAAGGTCTGGGGGCCATGACGACCGGGGTCCTTCTAGTCTCAGTCAGACCATTAAGTCTGGTCTTATGAGAATTTGGGGTCTGCATCCCACTGCTCTCCTGCTCCCTCAGGGGTTCTCCATTGTCAGTTGTAGCTGAGCACCGTCATCAGTTGTAGCAGGGCACCATCTAGTTCTTCTGGTCTCAGGATGATGTAGTCACTGGTTCATGTGGCCCTTTCTGTCTCTTGGGCTCATAATCGCCTTGTGTCCTTGGTGTTCTTCATTCTCCTTTGATCCAGGTGGGTTGAGACCAATTGATGCATCTTAGATGGCTGCTTGCTAGCGTTTAAGACCCAAAACGCCACTCTCCAAAGTGGGATGCAGAATGTTTTCTTAATAGATTTTATTATGCCAATTGACTTAGATGTCCCCTGAAACCATGGTCCCCAGACCCCTGCCCTTCCTATGCTGGCCTTCGAAGCATTCAGTTTATTCAGGAAACTTCTTTGCTTTTGGTTTAGTCCAATTATGCTGACCTTCCCTGTATTGTGTGCTGTCTTTCCCTTCACCTAAAGTAGTTCTTGTCTACTATCTAATTAGTGAATGCCCCTCTCCCACCCTCCCTCCCTCCCCCTCTCGTAACCACAAAAGAATGTTTTCTTCTCAGTTTAAACTATTTCTCAAGTTCTTATAACAGTGGTCTTATACAATATTTCTCCTTTTGCAACTGACTAATTTCACTCAGTATAACGCCTTCCAGGTTCCTCCATGTTATGAAATGTTTCACAGATTCCTCACTGTTCTTTATCGATGCGTAGTATTCCCTTGTGTGAATATACCATAGTTTATTTATCCATTCATCTGTTGATGGGCACCTTGGTTGCTTCCATCTTTTTGCTATTGTAAACAGAACTGCAGTAAACATGGGTGTGCATGTATCTGTTCGTATAAAGGCTCTTATTTCTCCAGGATATATTCCAAGGAGTGGGATTGCTGGATCGGATGGTAGTTCTATTTCTAACTTTTTAAGGAAGTACCAAATTGATTTCCAAAGTGGTTGTACGATTTCACATTCCCACCAGCAGTGTATAAGTGTTCCAGTCTCTCCACAGCCTCTCCAACATTTATTATTTTGTATTTTTTGAATTAATGCCAGCCTTGTTGGAGTGAGATGAAATCTCATTGTAGTTTTGATCTGCATTTCTCTAATGGCTAATGATTGTGAACATTTCCTCATATATCTGTTAGCTACCTGAATGTCTTGTTTAATGAAGTGTCTATTCATATCTTTTCCCCATTTTGTAATTGGGTTATTTGTCTTTTTGCAGCTGAGTTTTTGCAGTGTCATATAGACTTTAGAGATCAGGGGCTGATCAGAAATGTCATAGCTAAAAACTTCTTCCCAGCGTGTAGGTAGTCTTTTTACTCTTTTGGTGAAGTCTTTGGATGAGCATAGGTGTTTGATTTTTAGGAGCTCCCAGTTATCTAGTTTTTCTTCTACATTCTTTATAATGTTTTGTATACTGTTTATGCCATATATTAAGGCTCCTAAGGTTGTCCCTATTTTTTCTTCCATGATCTTTATCATTTTAGATTTTATATTTAGGTCTTTGATCCACTTTGGGTTAGTTTTTGTGCATGGAGTGAGATATGGGTCTTGTTTCATTTTTTTGCAGAATAATATCCAGTTATGCCAGCACCATTTGTTAAAAAGACTGTCTTTTCCCCCGTTTAACTGTTTTGGGGCCTTTGTCAAATATCAACTGCTCATATGTGGATGGATTTATGTCTGGATTCTCAATTCTGTTCCATTGGTCCATGTATCTGTTGTTGTACCAGTACCAGCCTGTTTTGACTACTGTGGTGGTATAATAGGTTCTAAAATCAGGTAAAGTAAGGCCTCCCATTTTGTTCTTCTTTTTCAGTAATGCCTTATTCATCCGGGGCCTCTTTCCCTTCCATATGAAGTTGGTGATTTGTTTCTCCATCTCATTAAAGAATGTCGTTGGGATTTTGATCAGAATTGCATTAAATGTATAGATTGCTTTTGGTAGAAAAGCATTTTTATAATGTTAAGTCTTCCTATCCATGAGCAAGGTATGTTCTTCCACTTATGTAAGCCTCCTTTGGTTTCTTGCAGACGTGTACTGTAGTTTTCTTTGTATAACTCTTTTACATCTCTGGTAAGATTTACTCCTAAGTATTTTTTTTTTATTTTATCTTCTTGGGGGCTACTGCAAATGGCATTGATTTGATCTCCTCTTTGATGTTCTTTTTGTTGGTGTAGAGGAAGCCAACTGATTTTTGTATGTTTATCTTGTATACCGATACTCTGCTGAACTCTTCTATTAGTTTCAGTAGTTTTCTGGAGGATTCCTTAGGGTTTTCTGTGTATAAGATCATGTCATCTGCAAATAGAGATACTTTTACTTCTTCCTTGCCAATCCGGATGCCCTTTATTTCTTTATCTAGCCTAATTGCTCTGGCTAGGACTTCCAACACAATGTTGAATAAGAGTGGTGATAAAGGGCATCCTTGTCTGGTTCCCAATCTCAGTGGGAATGTTTTCAGGCTCTCTCCATTTAGGGTGATGTTGGCTATTGGCTTTGTATAAATGCCCTTTATTATGTGGAGGAATTTTCCTTCTATTCCTATTTTGCTGAGGGTTTTTATCATGAATGAGTGTTGAACTTCCTCAAATGCCTTTTCTGCATCGGTTGATAAAATCATGTGATTCTTATCTTTTATTTTATTTATGTGGTGGATTACATTAATTGTTTTTCTAATGTTGAACCATCCTTCATACCTGGTATGAATCCCACTTGGTCATGGTGAACTATTTTTTTGATATGTTGTTGAATTCTCTTGGCTAGAATTTTGTTGAGGATTTTTACATCTACATTCATGAGGGATATAGGTGTATAATTTTCTTTTCTTTTGCTGTCTTTACCTGGTTTTGGTATCAGGGATATGGTGGCTTCATAGAATGAGTTTGGGAGTATTCCGTCCTTTCCTATGCTCTGAAATACCTTTAGTAGTAGTGGTGTTAACTCTTCTCTGAAAGTTTGATAGAACTCTGCAGTGAAGCCGTCCAGACCAGGGCCTTTTTTTTTTGTTGGGAGTTTTTGGATTACCTTTTCAATCTCTTGTTTTGTTATGGGTCTATTTAGTTGTTCTACCTCTGTTTGTGTTAGTTTAGGTAGGTAGTGTGTTTCTAGGAATTCATCCATTTCTTCTAGGTTTTCAAATTTGTTTGAGTATAGTTTTTCATACTAATCTGATATGATTCTTTTAATTTCAGTTGGGTCTGTTGTAATCGCCCATCTCATTTCTTATTAGTGTTATTTGCTTCCACTCCTTTTTTTCTTTTGTCAGTTTGGCCAATGGTTTATCAATTTTGTTGATTTTTTAAAAAAACCAGCTTTCGGTCTTGTTAATTCTTTCAATTGTTTTTCTGTTTTCCATTTCATTTAGTTCAGCTCTAATTTTTATTATGTGTTTTCTTCTGGTGCCTGTGGGTTTCTTTTGTTGCTCTCTTTCTATTTGTTCAAGTTGTAGGGATAATTCTTTGATTTGGACCCTTTCTTCTTTTTGTATGTGTGCATTTATTGATATAAATTGGCCACTGGGCACTGCTTTTGCTGTGTCCAAAGGTTCTAATAGGAAGTGTTTTCATTCTCATTGGGTTCTCTAAATTTCTTTATTCCACCCTTAGTGTCTTCTATAATCCAGCCTTTTTTGAGCAGGGTATTGTTCAGTTTCCAAGTGTTTGGTTTCTTTTCCCTGCTTTTCCTGTTATTGATTTCCACTTTTATGGTGTTATGGTCAGAGAAGATGCTTTGTAATATTTTGATGTTTTGGATTCTGCTAAGGCTTGCTTTATGACCTAATATGTGGTCTATTCTAGAGAATGTTCCATGTGCACTAGAAAAGAAAGTATACTTGGTTGCTGTTGGATGGAGTGTTCTGTATATGTCTATGAGGTCAAGTTGGTTGGTTGTGGCATTTAGATCTTCCATGTCTTTATTGAGCTTCTTTCTGGATGTCCTGCCCTTCACCAAAAGTGGTGTGTTGAAGTGTCCTACTATTATTGTGGAGCTGTCTATCTCACTTTTCAACGCTTTTAGAGTTTGTTTTATGTATCTTGCAGCCCTGACATTGGGTGCATAAATATTTAATATGGTTATATCTTCTTGGTGTATTGTCTCTTTAATCATTATATAGTGTCCTTCCTTATCCTTTATGATGGATTTAACTTTAAAGTCTATTTTGTCAGAAATTAATATTGCCACTCCTGCTCTTTTTTGATTGTTGTTTGCTTGATATATTTTGTTCCATCCTTTGAGTTTTAGTTTGTTTGTGTCTCTAAGTCTAAGGTGTGTCTCTTGTAGGCAGCATGTAGATGGATCTTGTTTTTTAATCCATTCTGCCACTCTCTGTCTCTTTATTGGTGCATTTAGTCCATTTCCATTCAGGGTAATTATGAATAGGCATGAATTTAGTGCTATCATTTTGATGTCTTTTTTTGTGTGTTGACAGTTTCTTTTTTCCCACTTGATTTTATGTGCTAAGCAGATTTTCTTTATATATTGTCCTTTCCTCATATTTGTTGTTGTTGATTTTGTTTCTGCTGAGTCTCTGTTTTTCCCTTGTATTTTATTTTGATGAGTAGGATAGTTTTTCTCCTTTGTGGTTACCTTATCATTATTATTATTATTTGTTATTTACCCCTATTTTTCTAAATTTAAAACTTTTATTTCTTTGTATCACCGTATCTTCTTCTCCATGTGGAAGGTGTATGATTGCATTTCTTAGTCCCTCTTTATTATTTTAATGTTGTCTTCTTTTATATAATAACATCGCTGTTACCTGTGTTGGGCTTTTTTTTATTATTATTATTGTTTAATAATCTTGCTTTGTTTTTTTTGATTTCCCTGTCTGGGTTGACTTCTGGTTGCTCTGCCCAGTGTTCTAGTCTTGGGTTGATACCCGATATTATTGATTTTCTAACCAAAAGACTCCCTTTGGTATTTCTTGTAGTTTTGGTTTGGTTTTTACAAATTCCCTCAACTTGTGTTTATCTGGAAATGTCTTAATTTCACCTTCATATTTAAGAGACAGTTAGGGTATGACAGAATATGATAATTATTACCTCATAATTTGAATGAGGTAATGTACATAGCCATATGGGCAAACTGCCTGACACTGAGAACATTCCAAAGAATTAATAGCTTAAAAAATGAGATACTCAGGAGATAGAGATTTGCGTCTAGAGGCTGAGAGAAAGTTCTTCAAGCACTTTCTACTTCTCATTAGAACCTGGGTCCTACTTTGCTTTCCCACTTTTGCTTTCTATGAGCTTAGTAGCAAGAATAATCAAGAGACCAGTTCTTTCAGGATTTCTACTCTTGTCTTCTTTCCTAGCTCTGTCTTTTGATGGTCCAGGATCAGATGAGCTGACATTGTAAATGGAGAAGGATTCACCATACTTCAAAATTTAACCTTATTAGGGACTTCTAAGTCAATTGGCAAAATAATTCTATTATGAAAACATTCTGCATCCCACTTTGAAATGTGGCATCTGGGGTCTTAAATGCTAACAAGCGGCCATCTAAGATGCATCAATTGGTCTCAACCCACCTGGATCAAAGGAGAATGAACAACACCAAGGTCACACAATAACTAAGAGCCCAAGAGACAGAAAGGGCCACATGAACCAGAGACCTACATCATCCTGAGAACAGAAGAACTAGTTGGTGCCCGGCCACAACCGATGACTGCCCCGACAGGGAGCACAACAGAGAACCCCTGAGGGAGCAGGAGATCAGTGGGATGCAGACCCCAAATTGTCACAAAAAGACCATACTTAATGGTCTGACTGAGACTAGAGGAATCCTGGCGGTCATGGTCCCCAAACCTTCTGTTGGCACAGGACAGGAACCATTCCCGAAGACAACTCATCAGACATGAAAGGGACTGGACAGTAGGTAGGAGAGAGATGCTGATGAAGAGTGAGCTGTTTATATCAGGTGGACACTTGAGACTGTGTTGGCATCTCCTGTCTGGAGGGGGGATGGGAGGATAGAGAGAGTTGGAAGCTGGCAAAATTGTCACGAAAGGAGAGACTGGAAGGGCTGACTCGTTAGGGGGAGAGCAAGTGGGAGTACGGAGTAAGATGTATATAAACTTATATGTGACAGACTGACTTGATTTGTAAATGTTCACTTGAAGCTCAATAAAAGTTAAAAAAAAAAAAATTTAACCTTATTACTATTTTGCAGAAATGTCATTGTACCACAGCCAGTAGAATATCCAGCATTCTTATCCCCAGACCTGAATGTTACTGTTGGGAAGCCTAGTAAAGCATCAAGTAAATCCAACCAGCCATCTGTTGTGCGACTTGAAAAACTTCAGCAACCACCCCGGGAAAGGTAAAAAAGCACAAAAGTTTTCATCTTATTTATGCGTTATTTAAATGTTAATTTCTTCCTTTGAGACATAGGCTTGCTATTGGTCCATTGACCTTCACTTTGGTGATATTTCATGAATTCAGAGATTATTGCATAGATTACATAAACTGCAGGGGAGGCTGAAAAATGTATTCTGTGTGTCTGTGAAGAACAGAAAAATTGAGACTGGTGAGCTCTAGCAGTGTCAGCCACACACTTGTGTTAACATAGCTTTATGTTCTCATCAGTCAAACCACACATTTGAAGCATTATAACCTCAGAACTAGCAGAGGCACTTGGAACCTGAAAAAGAGGTCCTAACATAAAAGAATGCAGCCCATGCATATTATCTGAATTTATTGCATATGCGTATTCTGTGAGAGGGATCTTTTGCTCTGCCTCTTCACCCAACAATGTATTCCATAGGTCTCTTGCGCTTTTCTCATCTTTTTTTCTTTATACTTTAGGATAGATATTAACTCTGGTTGGTTATATGGGTTGCAAATGTCTTCTTTCACTGCGTGCCTTCTCTTTTCACTTTTTAACAATGTTTTTGGAGAAGCAGAAGTTCTTAACTTTAATATAGTAAAGTTTATCCATGTTTTCTTTTATGGTTAGCACTCTTTTATGTCTTATTTAAGAAAATCTCCCTACCATGAAGTCAGAAAGACATTTTTGTATTTTCTTACATTTTTCCTTTTACTTTTAAATGCAAACCATTTGACATTATGATGTGAGGTAATTTCATTTTTTCCCATATGGGTAACTGTCTTAGTTATCTAGTGCTGCAGCTTCTCACCATCTGTACCATCTCTAGTGTAGCAGGTCTCTTCATTTCCTCCTGAGTACTCTATCCATTCACAGCTTCAAAACCGCTTCCATACTTTAGGTATTCGTTAGAGCCGCACCCCACTCTTGGTACCAAATTCCGTCTTAGTTATCTAGTGCTGCTGTAACAGAAATATAAGTGGATGGCTTTAACAAAGAGAAAGTTATTATCTCACAGTCTAGTAGGCTATAAGTCCAAATTCAGGATGTCAGCTCTAGGGGAAGGCTTTTGCTTGCCCTGGGTCCTGTAGCTGGCTCCTTGTTTGTCTGACCTCCGGTTCTTGGGACTTCAGCTAGCAGCTTACTTGCCATCTTTCCTGCTGATCTTGGGATTCATTGGTCTTTGCAGCCTGTGAGCAAGAGCCCTGCCAATCTTGGATTCACCCGCCCCTGTGGCTACATGAATCAGGACAAGCCTCCAGCCTGACCCATGGACTTGGGATGTTCCAGCCTCTACAGCCAGAGAAGCGAGCTGAGAGAAAAGGGGACCTCATATCACCAAGAAAGCAGTGCTGGGAAGAGAGTGTGTCCTTTGGATCCAGGGTCCCTACACCTGAGAAGCTCCTAGACCAGGGGAAGATTGATGACAAGGACCTTCCCCCAGAGGTGGGAGACAGAGAAAGCCTTCTCCTGGAGCTGATGCCCCAAATTTGGTCTAGGAGGCTACTAGACTGTGAGAGAATAAGTTTCTCTTTGTTAAAGCCATCCACTTGTGACATTTCTGTTATAGCAGCACTAGATAACTGAGACAGTAACCAACTGTCTTAGCACTGTTTTTTAGATAGCCTCTCCTTTCCCAAATAAACTGCAGTGCTACCCTCTGTTATTCACCAAGTGTAGATATATGCATGTGTGTTTTTGCCTCTCTCTTATGTTCCATTAGGCCTTGGGTAGTACATATGCTTTGCACTTGACCAGTAACCTAAATGTTGGTGGTATGAACCCAACCAGCTGTGCTTTGGAAGAAAGGCCTGGCAATCTGCTTCCATAAAGATTTCAGCCAAGAAACCCCTATGGGGCAGTTCTACTTTGTAAAACATCAGAACCGACTTGATGGCAATGGGTTTGGTTTTGGTTTTCAGTTCCGTTGGACAATTTGTCTATCCTTGTGCAAATGATACCACACTCTCTTATATACTATATCTCTATAGTCTTGACATTGATAGGTAAAATTCTTCCACCTTATTCATCTTCATGAGTGTTATAGCTATTCTTAGCTCTTTGCCATCCATATGCATTCTGGAGCCAATTTGTGAAATTCCTTAAAGAAAGTTCATGTGAATTTTGATTGAAATTACATTTATAAAACAATTTGGAGAGAATTTACATCTTTATGATATTGAATTTTTCTACCTAGGAACATTCTCTTCCTCTTCCGCTCTCCTCTCTCTTTCCCCACCCCTTCCATTTCTATAGGTCTTCTTTAATATCTTTCAGTAAAATTTTACGTTTCCATAAAGGTTTTTTACCTTTAAACAAAAAAAATTTTCAATTGTAAAATAAAATACAGAAAACAACACAAATGTGTGACTTAGTGAATTCTTTTAAGTTGAACACACTTAAAATCACCATGCAGATAAAGAAATAGAACTTTGCTAGCCAGTCCAGAGGTCCCTCCATGTGCTGCATTCCAATCACATCCTTCTACTTACTTCTAAAAGTAGCCACAATCCTGACTAGCAGTTATTTCCTTGCATATCTTTACGGATTTGTCACCAGTGATGCATATTTAGATATTTTAGTTTAGTCTCCCCCACTAAGAAAACTGATATGTTTTTAAAGTTTTCTTTAATTCACAAGTTCCTACTCCAAACTTTTCTTTAGAATTTATCTATTGAAGAGCCTGGGCTATTAGAGTTTCTCAGAGTCTGGATTTTGTTGATTGCATACTTAACATTTTGAGAGATCTTCTCAGGAACACAGTTTAATCTTTTGATATGTAGGTTTTTTTTTCCTTTTTTAATTTGAGGAATGTTTCTTTGAAGTTGTTCTGTTTCTTTGCTTTGACTTTCTTCTTCAGGGACTTCTTTTATTCATATATGGGATCTTCTTTGCCTGTCTCCAATATCTGTCACTTTCTCTCAAATCCTTAATATCTGTTCATTAAATTTTATCTTTTTCACTTTTTGTTTTTCTTAAGGCATTGCTTGTTGTGTTCTTTCACCTGTGTTTTCTTCTGGTTTAGTCTTCATTCTGAAATTATTTTTCTTTTATTTTCTAACTTTTTTTTAGTTCTTTCAGCTCATTTCAGGTTTTTAAAATCTGGTTTTATATTGTCCTTTCATGTCCTAAGGGAAACCCTGGTGACACAGTGGTTAAGAGCTATGGCTGCTAACCAAAAAGTCAGTAGTTCAAATCCATCAGGCACCCCTTGGAAACGCTGGGGCAGCTCTACTCTGTCCTATAGGGGCACTATGAGTCGGAATTGACTTGACAGCAACGGGTTTTTTGTGTGTGTGTGTGTGTCTTGTATCATTTTTGTTTGATTCTATGTTCATGTTTGAGTTTACTCTGTAATTTTCCTTTTTTTAAATAATTTCCTTGTCAAATTTTATTATTAAGGACATAGTGGCTTTACGGAATGAATTGAGAAACATTCCCTCTTTTCCTAAGACTGGAAAGAGTTTATACAAGTTCGAATGCTTGCTAGAACTCACCTGTAAAGTCATGTGGGCCTAACGTTTATCTGTGGGAAGATTTGTAACTACTAATATTTAACTGCTGATTCAACTTCTTTAAATTACTAAGGGTTTCTATTTCTTTTTAAGGCCCTTTAGTAAGTTGTATTTTTCTAGAAATTTGTTCATCTAAGTTTTCAAATTTATTTGTGTAAAGGCATCCCTAATATTCTCATTATCTATATGTATTTATGTCAATTTCCCCCAATATAGGTATTTGTCTTTTCTTTTTCTTGATAAGTCTTGCCAAAAGTTTATCAATTTTGTTGGAGTTTTAAAAAAATTGGCTATCATTTCCATTTCATTGATTTTTGTTTTGTCTTTATTATCTCCTTTACTTTCTTTAGGTTTGTTCTTTTTCTTCTCAGTTGGATGCTTAGCTTATTAATTTTTAGCATCTCTCCTTTTTAAATATAAGTATTTAAAGTTAAAATTTTTTACATTCCACTTCCACTCACCACACAAAATTTTTATATTGTTTAGTTCTAAAATCTTTTATTTTCTATTATGATTTAACTGTGACCATGAATTATTTAGAAGTGTGTTTTCAGTTCACAAATATATAAGGGTTTACTAATTTTATTTGACTGCTAATGTATTTAATTGTGATCTAAGTACATGATCTGTATTCTACTGATTCTTTGAAATTTGTTGAGAATTGCTTGATAGCCTAGAAAATGATCCATTGTCATAAATGTCCCATATGTACTTGAGATGAAAGTGTATACCAACTAATTGTTGGCTGAGAGTTCTATACATGTTCATTAGATCAATTATATTAGTTGAAATCAAGTCTTCTATATCTTTACCATGCATAAGGTTTTCACTGGCTAATTTTTTTCAATTTTGAATCATGGTGTTGACGAAGAATACTGAATATATCATGGACTGCCAAAAGAATGAACAACTCTGTCTTGGAAGAAATGCAACCAGAATGCTCCTTAGAACAAAGATGATGAGACTGCGTCATATACTTTGGACATGTTGTCAGGAGGGATCAGTCACTGGAGAAGGACATCATGCTTGGTAAAGTACAGGGTCAGTGGAAAAGAGGAAGACCCTCAATGAGGTGGATTGACACAGTGGCTGCAACAATGAGCTCAAGTGTAGCAGGAATTGTGGGGATGGCGCAGGACCAGGTGGTGTTTTGTTCTGTTGTACATAGTGTCGCTATGGGTCAGAAGCGACTCGATGGCACCTAACAACAACAAATTTTTTTCAAAAGTAGATTGCCAGGTCCTTCTTCCTAGTCTGTCTTAGTTTGGAAGCTCAGCTGAAACCTGTACATCATGGGTGACCCTGCTGGTATTTGAATACTGGTGGCATAGCTTCTAGCATCACAGCAACATGCAAACCCCCACGGTATGACAAACTGACAGAAGTATGGGAGAGCAAATAATCTGAGAAGCTGGACAATATGAAGAAGAACAGGGCATCAGGATTGGAAAAACACTCACTAACAGTCTTTATTATGCAGATGACACAACCTTGCTTGTTGAAAGTGAAAGAGGACTTGAAGCACTTAATGATGAAGACCAAAGGCTACAGCCTTCAGTGTGGATTACACCTCAACATGAAGAAAACAAAAATCATCACAAGTGGACCAATAAGCAACATCATGATAAATGGAGAAAAGACTGAAGTTTGTTAAAGATTTCATTTTACTTGGATCCACAATCAACATCCATGGAAGCAGCAATCAAGAAATCAAATGATGCATTGCATTGGGGAAATCTGCTGCAAAAGACCTCTTTAAAACTTTAAAAAGCAAAGATGCCACCTTGAGCACTAAGGTGTGCCCGACCCAAGCCATGGTGGTTTCAATTGTCTCATATGCATGCAAAAGCTGGCCAATAAATAAAGGAGACCAAAGAAGAATTGACAGCTTTGATTTGTGGTGTTGGTGAAGAATATTGAATATACCACAGACTGCCAAAAGAATGAACAAAACTGTCTTGGAAGAAGTACAGCCAGCAAGCTCCTTAAAAGCCAGAATAACAAGACTTTGTCTCACATACTTTGAACATGTTATCAGGAGGGACTAGTCCCTGGAGAAGGACATCATCCCTGATAAAGTAGAGGGTCAAAGAAAAAGAGGACAACCATCGATGAGATGGATTGACACAGTGCCCCCAACAGTGGACTCAGTTATAGCAATGATCATGGGGATGGTGCAGGAACCGGGCAGTGTTTCCTTCTGTTGTATATAGGGTCACTATGAGTTGGAACTGACTCGTTGGCACCGAACACCAACAACATATCCTTATTGATTTTCTTATTACCATTACCCAAGTTCAGTGATTGAAAGTGGCATGCTGAATTATTCCACTTTTAATGGTAGGTTTCTCAGTTTCTCCTTTGTAATTTGGAATATAACATACAATGAAATATATAAATCATATACAGCTTAATTCATTTTTACTAATGGGCACATTTGTGTAACCACCACCCGTATCAAAATATGGAACGTCACTAGCATCTCAGCATATTCCCTTGTGCATTCTCCCAGTTAATGCCCCGTAAAGGTAACTACTGTTCTGACTTTTCGCCACCATGTGTTAATTTTATCTTAAAAAAAAAAAAAAAAAAACTTTCCACAGATGGGATTAATGAATTATATGTAGTCTTCTGGATCTGAATACTTCTGCTCAACATTATGTCAGTGAAAGTTACCCAAACCGTAGTAGTAATAATTAGTTATTTTTCATTGTTATAGGGCATTCTACTGTATGCATATATTGTATTTATCCATTCTACTATTAATGGAAATTAAGTTATCTCCAGTTTTGAGCTATTAAGAACAAAGTCGCTATGAACATTCTTGTATGTGTTGTTTTGGTGAATTTTCACATTTTCAATCAGAATTGACTTGATGGCACACGAAAACAACATTATCTAGAAGTGGAAAATGTATTTTCAGCTTTAGTAGCTACTGCCAGTTTTCCAAAGGGCTTGTATCCATTTACATCATTTCTACCAGCACTGTATGAGAGTTCTGTTTGCTCCACTGTTACCCTACTTGGTATTCTTACAGTTTGGGTTTTTTTTTTTTTCTTCTTCTTCTTTTGCCATTTGTATGGGTGAGTGGTGGCATCTGATTTCAATTTTTTGAAATTTGTTGAGACCTATTTATAGTCCAACATATCTTGGTAAATGTTCCATGTGCTCTTTGTTGTTATTAGGTATCTTCAAGTAGATTCCGACTCACAGTGACCCTATGTGCAACAGTACAAACACCATACTGTGCCATCCTCACAATCGTTGCTACGTTTGAGCCCACTGTTGTGGCCACTGTGTCAATCCGTCTTGTGGAGAGTCTTCCTCTTTTTCACCGAAAAAGAATGTGTATTCTCCATTTATTGGATGCATTGTTCTATATATGTCAATTAGGATGACCTTATTGTGGTGTTCAGTTTTCTGTCTGCTTGTTTTGTTGCTTTTTGAAAGAAAAGTGTTCCAACCTCTAATGCATGTAGGCTATTTTATTAGATGCATATAAGTTTAGAATTATGTATTTTTTGTGAATTGAATGTTTTGTAATTATGTAGTGATCCTTGTTACCCTTATAAGGCTTTTGTTTTATGGTCTGTATTTCTAACATTAATATGGTTACCAAACTTTCTTTTAGTTAGCCTACCTTGTATGTCTTCCTTTTATATGGGTGAATATTTATTATTTGCTTATTTGTTTTATAATAATAAAACAAATGAATTAATGGAATCAATTTATTAATGAATGGATATTCTGAAAATAGTCATAATACCTCCCAACCAGAAGATTCTGTAGTACGTAATAGAAAAACAGAATTTCTTCTGTTGTGTGCCTTATTCATGGCGAATTCATTTAAAACATTTGATTTCCATTTAATTCTTGTCAATTGCATCTTTAGGTAAGTCAAGCCTTTCGAAGTTTCTTGGATTAGGAGCTAAAATCCTTTTTAAAATTTGTTTTATTACAAAAGATATATTTGTATGGAATGATTTATAAAACATGTATATGTAGTTCAAATAAGACCAATATATATTGAATAATTTCTAAAGCATGTAAATATACTTTCCATAAGAAAAATAAGGTCATTGTCTAGATATTTATGATTCAGGTTAAGTAATACAACATCAACAATATCAGAAATATTTTGTATATTGGTCCTTACCAGATTATATCCCTCTCCCCTACCATCCCCAGGTAACTACTACCCTGATTTTTGTTGTTATCATTCCCTTTTCTTTGACTGTATCCCTAAACAATATATTATTGGTTTGCTTCTTTTTGAAATGTTTATAAATTCAATCTTATTGTATTTTTCCTTCTATAAGTCTTATCGTATATATTCTTCTGTTACTTGCTTTTTTATCTATAGGTTTTTTTCTTTCTGCAGGTTGGAAAAAATGAAAAAAGAATATAGAAATTTGAGTACATGGATAGAAAAAGCTAACTATTTAGGAAACATTCTTACCCCAGCATTGGAACATAAAGACACTGAGGTAATTAACCTAATACATTCTCTCATATATAGCTTTTAACACTTTTTATTAAAACAGAGATCATCATAAATAAAAGTGATGGCCGGATGTTTCTTTTTTGTTCTCTCCCTATAAAATAATATTGATTGTTCATACACCATCCTATTTTAAAAATGTGGCATTTAAAAAGCATTGATTGATAGTTTATAAAGTTTAATTTTTAACAGATTTACTGAAATATAATTCACATACCACATAATTTATTAACCTAAAGTGTGCATTCTAATGGCCTTTACTATATTCACAGAGTTGTGCATCCACCACCACAATTCACTTTAAAACGTTTTCATTACCCCAAAAAACAAACCTCACACCCGCTAGCCGGCACTCACAACTCCCATATTCTCCACTAACGCTTGGCAACAACTAATCTACTTTCTTCTCTATAGATTTGCCTATTATGAACATTTCATATAAATGGAGTCAAGCAATATAATATCTTTGTGTCTGACATCTTTCACTTAGTATGTTCTCAATGTTCATGTTGTAGCATGTATCAGCATTTCACTTGTTTTTATTGCTGAATAATTTTTCATTGTGTGGTTATAACACATTTTATTTATGTATTCATCAGTTGATGCACATTTGGGTTGTTTCTAATTCTTGGCTATTGTGAATAATGTTCCTCTGGACATTTGTGTGCAAGTTTTTTTTATATGAACATATGTTTTGAATACTCTTGGGTATGTCCATAAGAGTAGAATTGATGGATCATATGGAAGCTGTATGTTTAACTTTTTGAGGAACTGCCAAACTGTTCTCCACAGTGGCTACACTATTTTACATTCACAACAGCAATGTATGAGGGTTCTAATTTCTCCATGTTTGCCATCACTTGCTATATTCTGTCTTTTGTTCCTTTGCAATCCTGGCAGATGTGAAGTGGTATCTCATTGTGGTTTTGATTTGCATTTCCCTATCGATGGCACAAAACAGCAATGACTAATGATGTTAGTCATCTTTTTTTTTTTTAATTGTATTTTAGATGAAGGTTTACAGAACAAACTAGGTTCTTATTAAACAGTTAGTACACTTTTTTTTTTTTTTTAGTTTTTATTGTGCTTTAAGTGGAAGTTTACAGATCAAGTCAGTCTCTCGTACAAAAATTTATATTGTTCTTGTTGTTAGGTGCCGACGAGTCGGTTCCAACTCATAGCGACCCCATGCACAACAGAACTAAACACTGCCCGGTCCTGAGCCATCTTTACAATTGTTGTTATGCTTGAGCTCATTGTTGCAGCCACTGTGTCAATCCACCTCGTTGAGGGTCTTCCTCTTTTCCGCTGACCCTGTACTCTGCCAAGCATGATGTCCTCCTCCAGGGACTGATCCCTCCTGACGACATGTCCAAAGTATGTAAGCTGCAGTCTCACCATCGTTGCCTCTAGGGAGCGTTCTGGCTGTACTTCTTCGAAGACAGATTTGTTCATTCTTTTGGCAGTCCATGGTATATTCAATGTTCTTCGCCAGCCCCACAATTCAAAGGCATCAATTCTTCTTCAGTCCTCCTTATTCATTGTCCAGCTTTCACATGCGTATGATGCAACTGAAAATACCATGGCTTGGGTCAGGCGCACCTTAGTCTCCAACGTGACATCTTTGCTCTTCAACACTTTAAAGAGGTCCTTTGCAGCAGATTTACCCAATGCAATGCATCTTTTGATATCTTGACTGCTGATTCCATGGCTGTTGATTCAAGTAAAATGAAATCCTTGACAGCTTCAATCTTTTCTCCGTTTATCAGGATGTTGCTCATTGGTCCAGTTGTGAGGATTTTTGCTTTCTTGAAGTGCAATCCATACTGAAGGCTGTGGTCTTTGATCTTTATTAGTAAGTGCTTCAAGTCCTCTTCACTTTCAACAAGCAAGGTTGTGTCATCTGCATAACGCAGGTTGTTAATGAGTCTTCCTCCAATACTGATGCCCCATTTTTCTTCCTATAGTCCAGCTTCTTATGTTGTTTGCTCAGCATACAGATTGAATTCCCAAACCCGGTGCTGTCTAGTCGATTCCAACTCATAGCGACCCTATAGGATGGAGTAGAACTGCCCCATAGAGTTTCCAAGGAGCGCCTGGCGAATTCGAACTGCTGACCCTTTGGTTAGCAGCCGTAGCACTTAACCACTATGCCACCAGGGTTTCCATAGATTGAATAGGTATGGTGAAAGAATACAACCCTGACGCACACCTTTCCTGACTTTAAACCAATCAGTATTCCCTTGTTCTGTACGAACAACTGCCTCTTGATCTATGTAAAGCTTCCTTATGAGCACAATTAAGTGTTCTGCAATTCCCGTTCTTTGCAATGTTATCCATAATTTGTTATAAAAATTCATATACGCCTTGCTATATACTCCTAATTGCTCTCCCCCTAATGAGACAGCATGCTCCTTCCCTCCACCCTGTCTTTTTGTGTCCATTCGGCCAGCTTCTGACCCCCTCTCTCCTCTCATCTCCCCTCCAGACAGGAGACGCCAACATAGTCTCATGTGTCTACTTGAGCCAAGAAGCTCATTCTTTACCAGTATCATTTTCTATCCCATTGTCCAGTCCAATCCTTCTCTGAAGAGTTGGCTTTGGGAATGGTTCCAGTCTTGGGCTAACAGAAGGTCTGGGGACCATGACCACCGGGGTCCTTATAGTCTCAGTCAGACCATTAAGTCTGGTATTTTTACAAGAATTTGGGGTCTGTATCCTACTGCTCTCCTGCTCCCTCAGGGATTCTCTGTTGTGTTGCCTGTCAGGGCTGTCATTGGTTGTAGCCAGGCACCAAGTAGTTCTTCTGGACTCAGGCTGATTTAGTCTCTGGTTTATGTGGCCCTTTCTGTCTCTTGGACTCATAATTACCTGATGTCTTTGGTGTACTTCATTCACCTTTGCTCCTCGTGAGTGGAGACCAATTGATTCATCTTAGATGGGCACTTGCTAGCATTTAAGACCCCAGACGCCACTCTCCAAAGTGGGATACAGAATGTTTTCTTAATAGATTTTATTATGCCAACTGACTTAGATGTCCCCTGAAACCATGGTCCCCAAACCCCACCCCTGCTATGCTGGCCTTCGAAGCATTCAGTTTATTCAGGAAACTTCTTTGCTTTTGGTTTAATCCAGTTGTGCTGACCTCTCTTGTATTGTGTTGTCTTTCTCTTCACCTAAAATAGTTCTTATCTACCATCTAATTAGTGAAAACCACTCCCCTTCTCTTACTCCCTCCCCCTCTCATAACCATCAAAGAATATATTCTTCTCTGTTTAAACTATTTCTTGTGTTCTTATAATAGTGGTCTTATACAATATTTGTCCTTTTGCAACTGACTAATTTTACTACACATATTGTTTTATGACATTGGTTAACAGCCTCACAACATGCAACATGTCGGCACTATCCCTTCTCGACTTTGGGTTCCCTGTTAGATGTTGGTCTTCTTTTTGTGTGCTCACTGGCCATTGTATATCTTCTTTAGAGAAATAGTTATTGAAATTCTTTGCCCACATTTTAATTGGGTTATTTGTCTTTTTATTGTTCAGTTGTAAGAGTTCTTTATATATACTGGGTACTAGACTGTTATCTAGTATTACAAGCAAGGGTTAATATTTATAAATATAATCTAACCTATATGCATTTGGACCTCAAAATAAAGGATTCCTCGTACTATTACTGGATAGATAAAACATTGACTGAGATCACAACCCCGAACTGGTAGAGTTGTAACATACTGATATTTTCATGCTTTTCAATGCCTCTGTGATAATTGGGAAGCACTGTGCTGCTATAGAAGAAGTTGATTAGTATTTAATAATAGAGAATTAGTATTTTAGGGGAAATTTCAGGGGGTCTTCATTAAAAACACTATGGACTTTAGGTTCTAATTGAAAAGTCAGTATTTTACAATAGCTCCACAATCACTCTATAGTTCTCCTTGGAATTTTGTAAATATCCACAGTTCTCACATTGAAACTCATAGGAGAACTCACAGTTCCTGATTTCAAAATATTATAAAGCTACAGTAATTAAAACAGTCTGGTAATGGCATAAGAATGAACATTTAGACCAATGCAATAGAATTGAGAGTCCGGAAATAAACACATATACCTATGGTCAACTGATTTTCAACAAGGGGGCCAAGTCCATTCAATGGGGAAAAAAATAGTCTGTTGAATAAATGATGCTAGGACTGGATGGCATATGCAAAAGAATGAAGCTGGACTTATACCTCACACCATATTCAAAAACTAGCTCAAAATGAATCAGTGGTCTAAATGGGAGAACTAAATCCATAAAACTCTTAGAACAAAATAAAGGGGGTAATGCTTTTGGACGCAGTTTTTAACAATGAATTCTTAGCTTAACACCAAAAACACAAGCATCTAAAGACAAAATAAATAAATTGGACTTCATCAAAATTAAAAACCTTTGCGCTTCAAAGGACTTTATAACCTTTGTGCTGCAAAGGACTTTATCAGCAAGGTAAAGAGACAACTTACAGAATGGGAGAAAATATTTGGGAACCATACATCTGATAAGGGTTTAAAATCCAGAATATATAATTTCTACAATTCAACAACAAGAAGATGAACAACCCAATCAAAAAATGAGCAAAGGACTTGAATAGACGTTTTATCAAGGAAGATATACATGTGGCCAATAAGCACATGAAAAGCTGCTCAACGTCATTAGTCATCAGGGAGATGCAAATCAAAAAACCACATTAAGATACCACTTCATCTGATTAGGATGGCTATTCTCAGAAAAATGGAGAATAATAAGTATTGGTGAGGATGTGGAGATATTGGAAACCTCACCCATTGATGATGGGTTTATAATATTACGCAGCCACTATGAAAACAGTTTGGTGATTCCACAAAAAGTTAAATGTACAATTACCCTAAACCCAGAAAACCAAACCCGTTGCCGATGAGGCAATTCTGACTCAGTGACCCTATAGGACAGAGTAGAACTGCCCCATACAGTTTCCAAGACTGTAATCTTTACAGAAGTAGACTGCCACATCTTTCTCCCATGTAGCAGCTGGTGGTTTGAGCTGCTGACTTATCAGTTAGCAGCTGAGTACTTAACCACTGCACCACCAGGGCTCTAGAATTACCCTATGACCCTAGATTTCATCCCTAGATATATACCAAAAAGACTTAAACGCAAGGATTCAGACAGATACCAATGTTCATTATTATTCACAATAGCCAAAAAGTGGAAACAAACTAAATATCCATCAACAGATGAATGGGTAAAAAAAATGTGGCATATATATAAAATGGAATATTATTCAGCCATAAAGAGAAATGAAGTTCTGATATAAGCTACAACATGGATGAACCTTGAAAACTTTCTGCTGAGTGAAATAATGCAGACACAAAAGGACGAATATTATGTGATCTGAAATGAAATATTTGAAATATCTAAAATAGGCAAATGCACAGAGGCCAAAGTTTATTAGTGGTAATGACGGGCGATGGGGAGAGGGGAAAGGGGAGTTATTGCTTAAGAGGCACTGAGTTTCTGTTAAGGATGAGGAAAAATTTGCAACAGTGATGAGAGTTACATAATATGGTGAATGTAATTAATGTCACTGAGTTGTACATGTAAAAATCGTTGAAATGACAGATGTTTTTTTAATATATTTTACCAAATAAAATTTTAAAAAGGTAATCTGTTTCCTGAGGATATCCTCTTATACTACTCGAAGTTACAAAATTATATAATTTACCTTGCAATCTAAAGAGCCCTGCTGTGGTTAATCGCTTGGCTGTTAATTGAAAGGTCGGCAGTTCAAACCCACCAGCCACTCCATGGGAGAAAGACGTGGAGGGCTGCTTCTGTAAAGATTTACAGACTTGGAAACCCTATGCGGCAGTTCTACTCTGTTCCATAAGGTGGCAATGAGTTGGAATTGACTAGACGGCAATGGGTATCTTGTAATCTTTACCTTGCATACATTAATCATTCAAAATCTCTATCCATTCTTGGATATTCTCTCCCTGAAACATCAACTCCCAGCCAGGGTATACTTCTTGTGATGGTTAAGGTTATGCGTCAATGTGGCTATGCCACTGAGGTGGTTTGGCAGATATTATGTAATCAGTTGCCGTTTTGTGACCTGATGTAAGCAGCAAATGAGTTGAAAGGGGAGTTTCCTCGGGGGTGTAGCCTGTATCCAATATATATGGAAGAACTGGCAAAGCTTGCCCCCCCTTTTTTTTTTAATTTTTATTGTGCTTCAAGTGAAAGTTTACAAACAAGTCAGTGTTTCATACAAAAATTTATATACACCTTTTTTCCTATATACCCCTGATTGCTCTCCCCCAAATGAGACAGCCCATTCCGTCCCTCCACTCTCTGTTTTCGTGTCCATTCTGCCAGCTTCTAACCTCTTCTTTCCTCTCATCTCCTCTCCAGATAGGAGATGTCAAGCTCATTCTTCACTAGCATCTTTTTCTATCCCATTGTGCAGTCCAATCCCTGTCTGAAGAATTGGCTTTGGGAATGGTTCCTGTACTGGGCTAACAGAAGGTCTGGGGGCCATGGCCACCAGGGTCCTTCTAGTCTCAGTCAGACCATTAAGTCTGGTCTTTTTACAAGAATTTGAGGTCTGCATCCCACTGCTCTCCCGCTCCCTCAGGGATTCTCTGTTGTGTTCCCTGTCAGGGCAGTCATCCGTTGTAGCCAGGCACCATCTAGTTCTTCTGGTCTCAGGCTGATGTAGTCTCTGGTTTATGTGGCCCTTTCTGTCTCTTGGACTCATAATTACATGATGTCTTTGGTGTTATTCATTCTCCTTTGCTCCAGGTGAGTTGAGACTGATTGATGAGTCTTAGATGGCCGCTTGCTAGCATTTAAGACCCCAGACGCTGCTCTCCGAAGTGGGATGCGGAATGTTTTCTTAATAGATTTTATTATGCCAGTTGACCTAGATGTCCCCTGAAACCATGGTCTCCAAACCCCTGCCCCTGCTACGCTGGCCTTCGAAGCATTCAGTTTATTCAGGAAACTTCTTTGCTTTTGGTTTAGTCCAGTTGTGCTGACCTCGGCTGTATTGTATGTTGTCTTTCCCTTCACCAAAGTAGTTCTGATCTACTATCTAATTAGCATATACCCCCTCCTTTCCTCTCTCTCTCCCTCTCTCCCTCCCCCCTCTTGTAACCATCAAAGAATATTTTCTTCTGTTTAAACTGTTTCTCGAGTTCTTGCCATAGTGGTCTTATACAATATTTCTCCTTTTGCAACTGACTAATTTCGCTCAGCATAATGCCTTCCAGATTCCTCCATGTTATAAAATGTTTCACGGATTCATCACTGTCCTTTATCGATGCGTAGTATTCCATTGTGTGAATATACCATCATTTATTTATCCATTCATCCGTCGATGGGCACCTTGGTTGCTTCCATCTTTTTGCTCTTGTAAACAGTGCAGCAGTGAACATGGGTGTGCATATATCTGTTCGTGTAAAGGCTCTTATTTCTCTAGGATATATTACAAGGAGTGGTTTGCTGGATCGTATGGCAGTTCTATTTCTAGCTTTTTAAGGAAGTGCCAAATCGATTTCCAAAGTGGTTTTACCATTTCACATTCCCACCAGCAGCGTATAAGTGTTCCAGTCTCTCCACAACCTCTCCAACATTTATTATTTTGTGTTTTTGGATTAATGCCAGCCTTGTTGGAGCAAGATGGAATCTCATGGTAGTTTGATTTGCATTTCTCTAATAGCTAACGATCATGAGCATTTTCTCATGTATCTGTTAGCTACCTGAATGGCTTCTTCAGTGAAGTGCCAGTTCATATCCTTTTCCCATTGCTTAATTGAGTTATTTGTCTTTTTGTAGTTGAGTTTTTGCAGTATCATGTAGATTTTAGAGATTAGGTGCTGATCAGAAATGTCATAGCTAAAAACATTTTCCCAGTCTGTAGGTAATCTTGGAAACCCTGGTGGCGTAGTGGTTAAGTGCTACAGCTGCTAACCAAGAGGTCAGCAGTTCGAACCTGCCAGGCACTCCTTGGAAACTCTATGGGGCAGTTCTACTCTGTCCTGTAGGGTTGCTATGAGTCGGAATCGACTCGAGGGCAGTGGGTTTGGTTTGGGTGGGTAAGTAATCTTTTTACTCTTTTGGTGAAGTCTTTGGATGAGCATAGGCGTTTGATTTTTAGGAGCTCCCAGTTATCTAGTTTATTTTTCTGCATTGTTAGTAATGTTTTGTATACTGTTTATGCCATGTATTAGGGCTCCTAATGCTGTACCTATTTTTTCTTCCATGATCTTTATAGTTTTAGATTTTATATTTAGGTCTTTGATCCATTTTGAGTTTGTTTTTGTGCACGGTGGGAGGTATGGATCTTGTTTCTTTTTTTTTTTTCCGCAGACAGATATCCAGTTATGCCAGCACCATTTGTTAAAAAGACTATCTTTTCCCCATTTAACTGTTTTGGGGCCTTTGTCAAATATCAACTGCTCATATGTGGATGGATTTATGTCTGGATTCTCAATTCCCTTCTGCTGGTCTATGTATCTGTTGTTGTACCAGTATCAGGCTGTTTTGACTACTGTGGTGGTATAATAGGTTCTAAAATCAGGTAGAGTGAGGCCTCCCGCTGCTCTTCTTTTTCAGTAATGCTTTACTTATCCGGGGCCTCTTTCCCTTCCATGTGAAGTTGGTGATTTGTTTCTCCATCTCATTAAAAAATGTCATTGGAATTTGGATCAGAATTGCATTAAATCTATAGATTGCTTTTGGTAGAATAGACATTTTTACAATGTTAAGTCTTCCTATCCATGAGCAAGGTATGTTTTTCCACTTATGTAGGTCTGTCTTGGTTTCTTGCAGAAGTGTTTTGTAGCTTCCTTTGTATAAGTCTTTTACATCTCTGGTAAGATTTATTCCTAAGTATTTCATCTTTTGGGGGGCTATTGTAAATGGTATTGATTTGATGATTTCCTCTTTGATGTTCTTTTTATTGGTGTGGAGGAATCCAACTGATTTTTGTATGTTTATCTTGTATACCGATACTCTGCTGAACTATTAGTTTCAGTAGTTTTCTGGAGGATTCCTTAGGGTTTTCTGTATATAAAATCATGTCATCTGCAGATAGATACACTCTTACTTCTTCCTTGCCAATCTGGGTGCCCTTTATTTCTTTACCTAGCTTGATTGATCTAGCTAGGACCTCCTGCACAATGTTGAATAAGAGTAGTGATAGAGGGCATCCTCGTCTGGCTCCCGATCTCAAGGGGAATGCTTTCAGGCTCTCTCCATTTAGGATAATGTTGGCTATTGGCTTTGTATAAATGCCCTTTATTATGTTGAGGAATTTTCCCTCTCTTTCTATTTGCCGAGAGTTTTTATCATGAAAGGGTGTTGAACTTCCTCAAATGCCTTTTCTGCATCAATTCATAAAGTCACGTGATTCTTGTCTTTTGTTTTATTTATGTGATGTATTATTAAAAAAAATTTTTTTTTTATTACATTAATTTTTTTCTAATAGTTGAACCATCCCTGCATACTTGGTACGAATCCCACTTGGTCGTGGTGAATTATTTTTTTGATACGTTGTTGACTTCTATTGGCTAGAATTTTGTTGAGGATTTTTGCATCTAAGTTAATGAGGGATATAAGTCTATAATTTTCTTTTTTTGTGGTGTCTTTACCTGGTTTTGGTATCAGGGATATGCTGGCTTTGTAGAATGAGTTTGGGAGTATTCCATCCTTTTCTATCCTCTAAAATACCTTCAGTATTAGTGATGTTAATTCTTCTCTGAAAGTTTGGTAGAACTCTGCAGTGAAGCCGTCCAGACCAGGGCTTTTTTTTTGTTCGTTGTTTTTTTGATTACCTTTTCAACCCCTTCTTTTGTTATGGGTCTGTTTAGTTGTTCTACCTCTGTTTGTGTTAGTTTAGGTAGGTAGTGTGTTTCTAGGAATTCGTATATTTCTTCCAGGTTTTCAAATTTGTTAGAGTACAATTTTTCATAGTAATCTGATATTATTCTTTTAATTTTATCTGGGTCTGTTGTAATATCGCCCCTTTCATTTCTTATTCGGGTTATTTGCTTCTTCTCCTGTTTTTCTTTTGTCAGTTTGGCCAATGGTTTATCAATTTTGTTGATTTTTTCAAAAAACCAGCTTTCGGTCTTGTTAATTCTTTCAATTGTTTTTCTGTTTTCTATTTCATCTAGTTCAGCTCTAATTTTTATTATGTGTTTTCTTCTGGTGCCTGTGGGTGTCTTTTGTTGCTCTCTTTCTACTTGTTCAAGTTGTAGGGATAATTCTTTGATTTGGGCCCCTTCTTCTTTTTGGATGTGTGCATTTATTGATATAAATTGACTTCTGAGCACTGCTTTCACTGTGTCCCAAAGGTTCTGATAGGAAGTGTTTTCATTCTCATTGGATTCCACCCTTAGTGTCTTCTATAATTCAATCTTTTTTGAGCGGGGTATTGTTCGGTTTCTGAGTGTTTGATTTCTTTTCCCTGCTTTTTCTGTTGTTGATTTCTACTTCTATGGCGTTATGGTCAGAGAAGATGCTTTGTAATATTTCAATGTTTTGGATTCTGCTAAGGCTTACTTTATGACCTAATATGTGGTCTATTCTAGAGAATGTTCCATGTGCACTAGAAAAGAAAGTATACTTGGCTGCTGTTGGGTGGAGTTTTCTGTATATGTCTGAGGTCAAGTTGGTTGATTGTGTCATTTAGATCTTCCATGTCTTTATTGACCTTCTTTCTGGATGTCCTGCCCTTCACCAAAAGTGGTGTGTTGAAGTGTCCTACTATTATTGTGGAGCTGTCTATCTCACTTTTCAACGCTTTTAGAGTTTGTTTTATGTATCTTGCAGCCCTGACATTGGGTGCATAAATATTTAATATGGTTATATCTTCTTGGTGTATTGTCCCTTTAATCATTATATAGTGTCCTTCCTTATCCTTTATGATGGATTTAACTTTAAAGTCTATTTTGTCAGAAATTAATATTGCCACTCCTGCTCTTTTTTGATTGTTGTTTGCTTGATATATTTTGTTCCATCCTTTGAGTTTTAGTTTGTTTGTATCTCTAAGTCTAAGGCATGTCTCTTGTAGGCAGCATATAGATGGATCTTGTTTTTTAATCCATTCTGCCACTCTTTGTCTCTTTATTGGTGCATTTAGTACGTTTACATTCAACATAATTATGGATAGGTAATAACTTAGTGGTATCATTTTGATGTGTTGTTGATAGTTTCCTTTCCCCACTTAATTTTTTTTGGCTCAGTAGATTTTCTTTATGTATTGTCTTTTCCTCACATTCGTGGTTGTTGATTTTGTCTCTGCTAAGTCTCCATTTTTTTCTTGTATTTTATTTTGATGTGTAGGATAGTTTGTGTTCTTTGTGGTTACCTTATTATTTACCCCTATTTTTCCAAATTTAAACCTAATTTTATTTCTTTGTATCACCTTATCTTCCTCTCCATACGGAAGATCTATGACTGCATTTCTTAAAAAAAAAAAAAATCTTAGTCCCTCTTTATTGTTTTAATGTTGTCTTCTTTTATATAATAACATCGCTGTTTCCCTGTTTTGAGTGGTTTTTTGTCTTGATTTATTTTTGTGATTTCCCTGTCTGGGTTGACATCTGATTGCTCTGCCCAGTGTTCTAGTCTTGGGTTGATACCTGATATTATTGATTTTCTAACCAAAGAACTCCCTTTAGTATTTCTTGTAGTTTTTGTTTGGTTTTTATGGATTCCCTAAACTTCTGTTTGTCTGTAGATGTCCTAATATCACCTTCATATTTGAGAGACAGTTTTGCTGGATATATGATTTGTGGCTGGCAATTTTTTTCCTTTAGTTTTTTATATAAGTCATCCCATTGTCTTCTTGCCTGCATGGTTTCTGCTGAGTAGTCAGTTTATTCTTATTGACTCTCCTTTGTAGGTGACTTTTTGTTTATCCCTAGCTGCTCTTCAAATTCTCTCTTTATCTTTGGTTTTGGCAAGTTTGATTTTAATGTGTCTTGGTGACTTTCTTTTAAAATCTACCTTATGTGGAGTTCGATGAGCATCTTGGATAGATATCTTCTCATCTTTCACGATATCGGGGAAGTTTTCTGCCAACAAATCTTCAGCAATTCTACCTGTATTTTCTGTTATCCCTCCCTGTTCTGGAACTACAATCACTTGCAGGTTATTTCTCTTGATAGAGCCCCACATGATTCTTAAGGTTTCTTCATTTTTTTTAATTCTTTTATCTAATTTTTCTTCAAATATATTGGTGCCAAGTGCTTTATCTTTAAGTTCACAAATTCTGCCTTCCACCTGCTCAATTCTACTCCTCTGACTTTTTATTATCTAATTCTGTAATTTTATTGTTAATCTTCTGAATTTCTGATTGCTGTCTGTCTATGGATTTTTCCACCTTATTAAATTTTTCATTATGCTTCTGAATAACCTTTTTAATTTTTTCAATTGCTTTACCTTTATGTTCCTTGGCTTGTTCTGTGTATTGCCTGATTTTCCTTCCTGATGTCTTGAAGGGTTCTGTATATTAATCTTTTGTATTCTGCCTCCGGTAATTCCAGGAAGTCACTTTCATCTAGAAGATCCCTTGATTCTTTGTTTTGAGAGCTTGTTGAGATGTTCATGGTCTGTTTCTTTATGTGACTTGATATTGACTGTTGTCTCTGAGCCATCTATAAGTTATCGTATTAGTTTATTTTATGTTTGCTTACTGTATCGTAGCTTCTTGCTTTGTTTTGTTTTGATATTCCCAGATGGGTTGCTTGAGTGAGCTAGCTTGATTATTTTCACGTTTGGAGCTCTGACATCCTGTCCGAGATGGCTAGAGCTATTATCAAGTATATCAGTCTAGGAGTCCATTCACTTTTCTTGTCTGAATTCACCCAGGTGTCCAGGTAGCTGATGATCAAGTGTGTGGTACAGGCTCTGTCCTACAGTCTTAGAGGGGCAGGGGTGATTGGTGTAGGTACTGGTATCTGATTCCAGCAGGGGGTCATGCTTTGAGCAAGGTAGGGGCTGAGAATCATCCCCCAAGTGTCTCTGAGGAAAGCATGTCCCTGTTCCCTAAAGTATACAGGTGGGTGGGTTCTGCAGATGGACCATAGGCACCCAGTATTTTTGGTTATAAGGAGGTACTAATTATCCTTGGACCCCTGTCATGGGTAGCTGGGTGACTGCAGTGAAGCCACCATTCCTTATGTGGGTTGGTGAGGACCCTGTTTAATAGGCAGAGCAGTGTCAAACATCAAACACCCACCTGTCCACCACACAGCTGAAGTAGTTGTAGTCTGCCAACAAGAGCCTATTCTCCTGAAGTAGGCCCACACAGGTCCATGCAGGGGGAAAGGTACTCAAAATCCACAGATTATTTATGCCTGGACAGGAGCCATTTCTGTCTTGAGGTCCCCCAGTTAGTGGAGCTGACAAATTATCTTTTTCCCCAGTTGCAAATTTTTTCCTTCTCCAGGGCCTGGAGGATGGCTCCAGGTGCTCAACAGGGCCTATCTCAAGTCCAGGGAAATGAACAGCCACTGAAGCCAGCTTGGGGGTGGGAGGAGTGTGGTAAAATATGCACAAGTACTTAGCTTTTGCCAAGAGCACCATTCTTCTCTGGCTCTGGAGGTGTGAGTAGGTTGTTTGGCTGGCTGCCTCTTCTTGAGGAAACTGTGGGCAAACACTAGTACCAGCCTGCTGCAGCCACTTCCGGGAATGGTGTCTGAGGGCTCCTGGTGATTCAGGTCCAGTAACTCCTCTCCACTTTTGAACCGCCCCTTCCTCCCCCTGCCCCTCAGTTCATTTTCTAAGCTTGCCTTTGATGCTCAGGGCTCTAGCTTGTCATAAATATACTTGTTTCACTTGTTTTTTTTTTTGGTCTTTGTCATAAGAGGGCTCACCAGAAGCATCTGTCTATTCTGCCAACTTGGCCCTGCCTCTGCTTGCCCTTTCTTGACCCTGCACTTGAGTCATCATCCTCTGACCTCCAGTTCTTGGGACTTGAGCCAGCAGCCTGCCATGTGACCTGCAGATTTTGGGATTCACCAACTCCCATAGCCCCATGAGCCTGCAGCTTGCTGTCTGGCCTTCTGTTTTTGGGTTTGTCAGTCCCTGCAACCACATGGGTCAGGAGAAGCCTCCAGCCTGATGCCTGACCAACAGATTTGGGACTTGCCAGCCTCCACAACTGTGTGATCCATTTCATTGAAATAAATCTCTCTCAATATATACATTTATATATATATACACCTCACTGGTTTTGCTCCTCTAGAGAACCTAGCCTAAGACACTTCTCTTTACAATTGTTCATTCGGATTTCTTTTCTCACAAACACATCTTCTTCTTGTTCTTTGTAAATTAAAAAAAAAAAAAAGTGTATTGTATTAAAAGAAACTATGAGGTAAAGGAAAACTTGTTTATCTCTTTAACCTTTCCCCAATATATTTTCTTTGTTTTGTTTCTAGAGAAGTAATACCAGTGATGTACTTGGAAGCCTGACTAATGATCAACTGAAAGAGAAGACTCAAACATCAGGTTAAGAAACTGATTTTTATTTATTTTTGTTATTTATTAATAAGATAATTGAGAATAAGGAAGTTATATCACAAAAACAAAATTAGTGATTTGCTTTAAATGGATTCTATTTTGTTAGGAAATAAATATGTACTTCATTGTAGTTTTAGTACATAGTATTTATATTTTAACATTTCCAAAGAGAAGACCTAGTCGAAGTAAGAGGTTTTTTTTTTCCAATGCTTTTTAAAACTTTTTGAAGGACAAAAAAGTTAAATCTTATGCATGAAAAGATATTTTTGTTATAGATTGTGAACTGTCTGCTTCTTTGATGTAGAGGTGCATGTATATGAGAGAAAGAAAGAGAACTAAATTAGCAAAAACCCAATTCAAGAACTTACTAAAAAGTATCAGTAAGAAATTTAATTAATGGAAAATACTGTTCATGCAGTCTTGCTGAAAATTTCTTTAAGAGCTTTGCTTAGAAAGCAAGTTAAAGTAGATACATAATACTGTATCTTTAATATCTTGGGTTCTTCACGTGTGGAATAATGATTTATTGTTAAGACTTTTCTTCAGTTTAATCATCCTTCTCTATGTCTACTTCCTTGGCTATATCAGGCTTTGGTTTATTCATATCCTAATGTCTGGGAATCAACCAGCCTAGCAGTAGCCATTGCGTTCTCACTCCCGCCCCCTTTACTTTTTTTCACTTATCCAAAGAGTTTATTTTGAGAACCATCGTATCATCTAGTGAATTCTTTCCTTTTGGTATTCCTATAGCCTCCTATAAAGAGCCCTGGTTAAGTGCTCAGCCGCTAACCAAAGCCACTTAGTGAGAGAAAGATGTGGCAGTCTTCTTCCGTAGATTACAGCCTTGGAAACCTATGGGGCAGTTCTGCTCAGTCCTATAGGGTTGCTATGAGTCAGAATCAACTCTATGGTACACAACAACAGTAGCCTCCTGTATATATATCTATATCTATCTCTTTATCTATCTATATCTATAGTCTACTACAATGTTATAGTTAACATTCATTTTTCATTGTGATCTAGGTACTTTATTGAATTATACGAGTCAGTCCTCACAACAATCCACTGAGGGATGTATTGTTCTCATCTTTACAGAGGAGGAACCAAAAACTCATTGCCATTGAGTCAATTCCGACTCATAGCAACCCTATAGGACAGAACATAACTGCCCCATAGGGTTTCCTAGGCTGTAATTTTTACAGTATCGGATCACCAGGTCTTTTCTCTCACAGAGTGGCTGATGGATTTGAACCACTGACCTTTTGGTTAGCAGTTGAATGCTAACCTCTGTGCTACCAGGGCTCCTTACAGAGGAGGAAACAGATTAAGTAATCAATCAGAGGCCGCACAGCTACTAAGTCAGTCATTAAAAAAAAAAAAAGACATTGCTGTAGAGTCAATTCCACTCATACTGACACTATAGGACAGGGTAGAGCTGCCCCATAGGGTTTCCAAGGAGTGGCTGGTGGATCTGAACTGCCAGCCTTTTGGTTAGCTGCCCAGTTCTTAACCACTGCACCACCAGGGCTCCTAAGTCAATCATAGGGGTGGAATTTAAACCCAGTCAGCTTGACCCAAGAACTCATGCATTTAAGCATATTGCCTCTCACATCTTGTATATACTTGTATCAGACCTATTAGATAAACTATTATTCCATTTTACACATGAGGAAACCAAGGCTCAGAAAAATGATCTGCCCAAAATCATGCAACTAATAAGGGACTGTAGTAAAATTTATTTTTTACTAGGCTTGTTGTCTAGATTTTGTGTCTCAACTCTTTATTCCCTGTTTCCCTCCCTTATAGGTTTTTCTTTTCTTTACTCACTAAACATGTATTCCTTACCTGTAAAATTTTCTAGGAAAGTTTTGTGTTTTATTCAGCCTCTTTTGAAATGGCCTTATTTTTTCTGGCTTCATACACTTTTAGCCTAGTCTTTTTTCCTAATTCCAAGCCTACCATTGACCATCTGGGATGTATTTTCTTTCATCTTGACTTTTAGCAAAATACAGTCTATATTTGTTTTTATGTCTTATATTGATGGATCTGAAATCTTATCACTTTTTGCATGTTTTCATTTTACCTCCATACATGTTCATTTACCACTGCTTCAGTTTTCTCAGAGACTCATCAGTCTTTTTACTGAAGACTTTTATTTTTGGATAGCTGCTTTGATTTAAAGAGCTCTTTTTTTGTTGTTGTTCTGGGTAAGGAAACTTATAATAGTATTTTACCAGTATACATACATATAAATGATGTGTTGTTTTATGTAAAATAAAATACTTTTATTAATTTTTTTTAACAGATGCCCCTCTTATAAACGAGGAAGTTGAAACTGTTCCAAAGAAGGTAAGGGAACTTTTCCTAAAAATTACTATCTTAAAAAGGAATAAAATACTTATAAATTGAGAAATATTTATAGATGGAAAGGGTAAAGAACCCAAGAAGTTATTCAAGTGTTTTGGGGTTATTTCTGTTATGGCAATATCTGTGGAGTTACAGAGTTAGTTTACATTAAATTACACTTTTGAAAAGGAGGCTTCAGTATATAATAGTAATATTTAAAAAGAAATATGAAGATAGGGCACAAAAGGTGTTGAGGAAGTGAGGGGAACAAGTAAGAAAAATGCCTGAAGCTCTGTATGAAATCTTAGAAATGGATGCCACAGACCAAACCACATTCTTTACTATTTCTCACCAAAAGCTTTTAATTTTACACATTGTAAACTTTTCCCATGAAGTGATAATAATCTTAAAATAGAAATCAATAGAGAAAAAGGAAAGACAATACAGAGATTTTTATAAAGATAAGTTAAAATAAATTTGTGATTCCTTTCTTTGTGGTATTTGCTATTAAAATTTCCTTTTATTTTATGGTACATTTGTGATTTTACGATATTGTTCTTCATGCTATTTTGCTATGAAAATTTCCTTTATTTTGTAATACATTGGTGATTGTAAAATGACAGGAACATGTCAGATCCCCCAGATTTTCTTTTTTGAGATGTTACTGATTTATAAACTGTGGACATATGAGAACTGCTGCTTTATTAAAAAGTATGGTCATCTTTATGGACAATATTTCACAGTCCATGATTTCAGGCAAGTAGAGAGCACGTGAACACAGGTCTCTAAATCTCTCAGCTCTTATATGTAATAAGGAATATAATAACTTACAAATATTAACAGTGATTTGTTATGATAAAAGATAAGGATACAATTGATTTTAAGTCCAGTTTTGTTAATCTGAAGTATTTTCTAGCCAATAGTGATTAATTGGTAGCTTTTTTTATTGAAATATTTTCTAGCTACTGGATAATAAGACTCTGCCAACCCTGACTCTGCCAACTTTGAAGCTATTGCACCAAGATGATTTAAATGCCATTCCTGCTAAAAGTGATGAATCAGAAAAACAAACATACCCACCACCCACAGACCCTCCATTGTTCACTATTCCAACAATAGAAGAGAAAAAAATACCATCTTCAGATGAACATCAATTTTCTCCACCAGAAGTAAAATTGGAAAATAGATATCCAAGCCCTGTTAAAACAGATTCATCTCCACCAGAGGTAAAGTTGAGAAGTATCTGTCTAAATCCAGGTAAAATAAGGAGAAGGAACTTAGATTGATCTTCAACAGAAATTAGGTGGCAAAGCAACAATGTAGGCTTAGCTAGAGGGGAGAGCACAAGCTTAGTTTCCCCAGATTCAAAAGCCAAGATCCAGAAGACCTTGAACTAAAGGTATCTTCCCTCACATTAGAGTTATAAAACTAGGAAAAACAAAATGATTAATTTTTAATGACAAATTAAATACAAATAAATTAAAAATGCATTCAAATGTCTCCAAGTAGAAGTGTGTTTAAATATATTAAACATTTCCCTGTTAGTACTGATCAAGTACAAGTCTCACAGGTTTGTACAAAATTCAGCTGAAAGTGTAACAACAATAATTAAATGTAAATTCAAAGAAAATTTAAAAGCCTGGGAAATTATTTCAATGGAAAGTTTTAATAAAAGTGCTGTACTATAGGAAATAGCATATGTTTTTCCTGTCACAAATAATTTTATAGTTAAAAATGAGAATAATGCGAATGCAAATTTAAGATACACGAGAGTAACGTCTTTCTCAAAATGCCAGTTATTTCACCTCGGTCTTTAAATCTTATCAAATCAGTGTTATAGGTAGCTCATAAAGCAGTGTAAAAAGTTGTACAGGTCAGAAGGTAAAGAATCTGAGTTCTAAGTAAGTCTCTGCCTCTAAATATTTTGACAGGCTTGGACATCTAAATCTCTGGACATATTTCCTTATTTTGTGAATGGTAGATTATACTCGGGCATTTCTAAGTTCTCTTCAAATAAGAAAAAATATATAATTTTATTAAATATATCTAGCTGGGAAATTATCCTTAATTACCTAGGTCAGTAGCTTGGTCAATGCAACTTAAAAAGACTGACTTGCTGAATGTGAAAGTGATACACAGTTACTACAGAAAATTTAGAAATGGAGAGGAGCATAAAAATGAAAATTCTTCCACCATGGTTAACATTTTTGTTTCCATTCAGTCTTTGTTATAGCATATATATTTTATTTATTTTTGAAAACTTTGTTCGAGCTATATATAATTTTATATTATGCTTTTTTAAAAAAACCTAACAGTATGAGCATGTTACCAGAATTAAAATTTTTCAAGGCAAAGACTATCCTCATGTATGGACAGTACATAAATCTTTTAAACATTTTCGATATTGTTGGACATTATGTTTAAAAGTAACATCTTTTTACCCAACTATTTATTTGGATGTATGATTATCTCCTCATACATTCATAGGAGGAAACCCTGGTGGAGTAGTGGTTAAGTGCTACAGCTGCTAACCAAAGAGTCGGCGGTTTGAATCCGCCAGGCGCTCCTTGGAAACTCTATGGGGCAGTTCTACTCTGTCCTATAGGGTCGCTATGAGTCGGAATCGACTCGACGGCACTGGGTTTGGTTTTTTTCGTTTATTTTCATAGGAATGGCGTGTTGCCAATTTGCCCTCCAGCGAGGTTGTACCACTTTACATTCTTGCCAAGATATTTCAGTATTAATCCTTTTTAAAAACAATGGTTTAAAGTTTTCCATGCTGATTAGCCATTTTGATTTTCTCTACTATGAGTAAGCAGATCATGTCCTTTCCTCCTTTTTTCTTTTGGACTTGGTGATCTTGTTTTGGTTTTATAATGAGCTCTTTTTATTTTAAGGCTATTAACCACTCGTATATTCATGGCATGTACTTTTCCATAGTTTGTAGTTTGGCTTTTGATTTCTATATTATTTTTAGTGTGACTTCCAAAATACTAGGTTTTCATTTGATAAGTGAGTTATTTATTGCTGTGTAACAAACCACCCAAGAATCTCAAGATTCTGTGAGATTAACTGTGTTTAGATGGGCAGCTGTTCTGCTCCACTTAATGTTGGCTGGGACCGTAGTCACCTATGAGCTCTATGGGGCTGGAATATTCAAGATAGCTCACTTATGTCTGATGACTTAATGGGGACAGATATAAGTCTGGGCTCAGCTGGGGCACATGGACATCAGGACTGATGTGTCTGTTTCTGTCCCTCTTTCATGTACTCTTAGCAATTCTCTCTCTCCCTATCCACGAAGTCTCATGTAGTCTCTTTACATGGCTTCTCTGTCAGAGCAGGTGAACTTCTTACGTGGAAGCTCAGGGCCCCCAAAAGGAATGAAAACAGAAGTTTCAGGCCCTCTTAAAACTTAGGCTTGAAACTACTTCCACAGCATTCTGTTAGTTAAAGCAAGTTACGGGCTCAGCCCTGATTCATTAACGAAGGGGACTGAAGAAGGGCATGATTCTCGGGAGGTGTTATTCATTGGAGGCCATATTTGGAGATTAACTATCATAGATTAAACTACCTGTAGCCCTGAGTGGCACAGTGTTTAAGAGTTCAGCTGCTAATCAAAAGTTCTGCAGTTCAAATCCACCAGCTGCTCCTTGGAAACCCTATGGGGCAGTTCTTATCTGTCCTATAGGGTTACTATGAGTTGAAAGCCACTCAACGGCAATAAGGTTTTTTTGGTTTTTAGCCCCAAGTAATTAATTCTTGTCCTTCCCACCTGAAAAATATCCTCACTTCCTTTCCAAGATCCTCAAGGTGTCATGCTATTGTTATATCAGACTCAGGCTTGAAGTACAGGGTTTCATTGTCTAAATCAGATCCAGACAGATGAGGCTCTTTGAGTGTGGCTCCTCTCAGTCTTAAAACCTGTGAATTGCAGAGACAAGTTATCTGTCCCCTATATACCATGATGAGTTGAGAACAGGAAAACTGGAATAGGCATTTGTATGGGTGAGGAGAAATGTGAGGCATGTAGCAGTAAGTGGAATATAGTGATTCTGAAGCCCTTGACCCTTCCCTTGGGCCTTGGCTTTATCTCTGAATAATCCCTCTTTTTTGTAAGAAAGGGATTATATTTGTAGCTGAGTAGCTTTGCAGTTTACATCCTGTCTGTAGGAAGGTGGGGCTTCAAAGACCTTATTTCATCTTAAGCTTCCCCTATTCCTTTCAGTGTAAGATGCTGTCATTCTCTTAAAGATTTTGTGGGCTTCCATGTATCAAACTGTGATCTCCTCAATTGAATAAATCTTACACCCCTAAATATCTTTTTTAAAATTTATATTGTGTTTTACATGAAAGTTTACGGCACAAATTAGTTTTTCATTCTGGTAGAGAGGATCTAATAGGTCACCCTAAGATTTTTAGAAGCCTTTTTGTGGGTCGACTTTTTTTTTTATGAGGTACCACCTTGAATCTTTCTTGAGGTCTTAACAACAGATCTTATAGCCATATACTTGTGGTTTTGACGCTGAAACCACATTTTACCTGCAATACTCTAGATTTTATCTTTGTCCTGAGGTCATTTCTTTCTTTAGAGTCTTTGATTGGCAGAGATGAGGATGAAAAAGTTATATTTTCAAATTCCAGCAAATACTGACTCAGAAATATTTCCACTAGAGTCTGCTTAAAATCTGAGCAGTTCCTTCTTTGGTTTGCCTCTCTATTTGTACCTAATAATACCCAACTCAAAGAAGCCATTTGGTACTTTCATCATTCTACCTGGAAATTTCCTTAGCCAAATACTCAAGTTCATTAGCTATACTTTCTCTTTTCCATGTTAACACAGGCAGTAGTGTTGCCAAACTTTTTGCCACTATATAACATTGGTTTTCATTTCTCCAACCTCCAATAAAGTTTTCTTCTCATCCTTCCAACATTCACTAACAGTGTCCTTGAGGGCCCTACAGCTTTTGCCCGCCACACAGCCCCCAAACCAATGCCACATGTTTTAGATTTTTGTTATGGCAGCAGCCTACTGCTAGGTACCAACTTCTGCTTAGTTGCATAACAAACCACCCCAAACCCTAGCATCTGAAAAAAACATTTTTACTCTTTCTCAAGATTTGGTGGGTTGACTGCACTTAGCTGGGCAGCTCTGCTCCACTCTTTGTCAGCTGGAGCTACAATCATCTGGGGCTCTGCTGGGCTGGCTCCAGGATGGCTCACTCACATGTCTGGTACCTTGATGGGCATTGCTGGAAATCTTATCTTAACTGGATTCTCTCACTCTGTGAGTCTCAGGGACTTTCCCTTCCCACGTGGTCTTTACAGTATAACCAGGCTGCTCATATATCAGCTTAGGGCTTTAAATGGAGTTGTTTAGGCCATTTACACTTAATATTATGTGTGTGTGTGTGTGTGTATGTGTGTGTGTATTTTAATCTCCTGTTTAGTATTCTTGTGGCACAGTGGTTAAATGTTTGGCTCCTAACCAAAAGGTCAGCAGTTCAAATCCACCAGCCAGTCCTTCGAAACCCTAAGGGACAGTTCTACTCTGTCCTGTAGGGTTGCTATGAGTTGGAATCGACTTGACAGCAGTAGGTTTAGTTTTGGTTTGGCAGTAGACTGAATAATATACCTTGGAATAATAATTTTCCCCAAATATATCATGTCCTAATCCCTGGAAACAGTAAATGTTACCTTATATGGCAAAGTTTTTGCAGATGTGATTAAGGATCTTGAGAGGGGGAGATTATCCTGGATTATCCAGGTGGGTCCTAAAGCCATCACAAGTGCCCTTGTAAGAGAGAGGTAGAGGGAGATTTGACACATACACATAGAGTGGAAGGCAGTGTGAAGACAGAATAGAGAGATTTGAAGACATTCTACAAAAGAACAAGCCAAGGAGCTAGCAGCTACCAGAGGCTGAAAGAATCAGGAAACAGTTTCTCCCCTAGAGCCTCCCCATGGCTCTGCTCACACCTCGATCTGAGCCCAGTGAAACTGATTTTGGATTTCTGCTCTCTAGAACTATAAGAGAATAAATCTGTTGTTATTTTAAGCCCCCAAGTTTATGGTAATGTATTACAACAGCCATAGGAAACTAATGCAGTGCCAAAGAAAACCATCATTCTTTTCTAGCAGTGTCTACTGTGGGCCGGGTACATCACAGTTGTTTACAGTGAGCACCCAGCTATTTGCAGACTGCCCTGCCTGTCTTTTGACAGTACTGAGGACCCCACCAGTTATATCAGTTTTCTTCAGTCTGGAAACCATCTGATTTTAAAATAGTGTGCCTGAGGCTGAAAATTTTAGGTAGTTCTGTGATCCCACAGGATGATAGTACTTGCTGAACTGTGGAGATATCAGGTTACCAATCAGACCATGAGCCAGGACTTTGAGGCACCTGGGTGTTCCCATCCTTTATGTCCTGGTTCTTGATGAGGGGAAACTTTTATCTTTATATAATCTGTCTCTTGGCTTCAGCTATCATGTATATGCTGATGAATTTTGAATCTCACTGGAGCTCTATAACTTCCTATTTGATTGTCTTGTAGACAGTTCCACTCGGATGTCTTATTTCTATATCTCTCTGCTCATCGCACAGTGACTTTGTAAAAGCTCAAATTACCATTATGACGTGAAAGTTCATAATGCATTTTTAAAAGTAATGAGTTGAAAATGATACATGCTTATTATTAAAAACTCAGGCAATACCAAAACTAAAGAATGAAAGAATGAGAGTAAGAGAATGAAAGAGAAAATGAGAGAGATAAAGATAGACAGTGCCTAAAATTCTACTATCCAGAAATTACCAGTGTTAATATTTGGTGAATATCATTCCATCAATCTTTCTAGATTGCTGAGAGGCAATTCTCCTTGATTCTCTCACACTTTTGCCCATCTCTTGAGTGAGGCACAAATTCCATTTCTGTATTGCAACCAATTGCTGCTGTAGTTGTTGTCTTGTCCTCTTTGCATTGCCTTATGAGAAATGGGGCTTGGGAAATCCATGCAAAATGCTGATACTCTGGCTAATGCAATTGCTCTGAGTAATAAATGGTCCATCTCTGACCCAGAAGACTCATGTCTTCTATCAGTATCCACAAAACTGTGGAAGGCTACCGTATGATTCTACTTACGTAAAACTCTAGAACACTGCAATGTAATCAATAGTGACAGAAAGCAGATCAGTGATGGGGGAGGGATGGGGTGGGGGGAAAGAGGAAGAGAGAGAGATAGGAGGGACAGGAGAGGAAGATTTCAAAGGAGCACTAGTAACTTTTTGTGGTGATGGATATGTTTGCTTATCTTGATTGTGGTGATGGTTTCAAAGATGTATATATTTGTGAAAGCTTATCAAATTGTGTAATTAAAAAAAAGTTGGCATTATCATTAAATAAGTTTGATTTTTGTTCGTAGTAAAAAAAAAACTGTGGAAGGCTAACTTGTTAGCTTACAAGCAGGGTAAAATATCAAACTCTTCACAGCTCTTGACAAGGATGGGATACTGACAGATAGGACTTTCTGAAAGAAGAAGAATCAGGACTTCATGGTTTGATCGGTTGGCTTTGAGGGAATCCAACGGGAATTAGTAGTGAACATGCTGACCAAAAATTCTGATCAATCAGGCAATAAATAGTCCTCCACATCATTGCCTGTTAATGAGGAGAAATTAGGAAGATGGTTACAAACCAAGTGTGGGGAAGTAGGTTGGAAAATAGCTAGCTGCCTGAGTAGTGCCCTGGTTGTTGCCAGTTCTCCAGGTGGGGAGACTTCCTTGTCAATCTAATGGTGCACCTCAGTCTGTCCCATTATAACAATTAGTACTAAGGTTCTGTCTGGGTGGAAATAAGATCCTGCCCCCTTTTTGGCAATAGTGATGGAAATAAGTATCTACGCCAACGGTGACAGGATAGAAATTCATGACTACTATGGACAGAAACCAGGTGAATCATTAGAACTTTGGCTGGTTTGCTTGAGAGATGAGGGTGCTTATATGAGGGTGCGTAATGCTTATAAAGGAAGAATGGCAATGGCAGGGGCATCTTATGGCCAAATCCTCTTTGCAGTCTATTGTGCCAATCTTAGATCCATTCAAGACAACAGTAAAATGTCTCAGAGTTTTTTTGCAATGGGTTCTGCGTTGCTATAAGGGAGTTTTGTCTGTCTTGGGGATATTTCCCTAAGACAGACAAACTCTTGTGGAAAACCATAGATAGGCATTAACAAAGCATTGGGTGTACCTTAAATTGGGTATAAAATGCTGATGAAATTGAACCACTGGAAAATGAGAAACTGACCCAAAGAAATATAGATAAATTCTTACAGTTAGCCCTGGCACCCTGGAAAACTCTTCTAGTCCTTTTGTTGAAACCAGGCAAGAATTTAAGAGATGTTGGGAAACCCTGGAGGCCCAGTGATTAAGAGCTGTGGCTGCTAGCCAAAAGGTCAGCAGTTTGGATCCACCAGGCACTCCTTAGAAACTCTATGGGACAGTTCTACTCTGTCCTGTAGGGTCACTATGAGTAAGAATCGACTTGACAGCAATTTGTTTTTTTTGTTTGTTTGTTTTTATCAAGGTAATAGGACAGCAGATTCTCTGGATTAGACTCCACAAAGAAACTCACTGTTGCAAAAGCCAAACTCAAGTCAGCCTGAGGGCACATAAATCCAGAAAGCAGAGTGGCTGTGACTGCTGAGTTAAGGAATTTCCAAAGCTGAAATAGATGGTGTTGGCTATGAGAACCTTGCTGCCTGCTATAGAGTGTTGGGCAGACCAACAACGTTAGAAGTTCATTTGGTTAAGCTGCCACCACACCACTCAAAACCAAAAGTTAACGAGAAACCTTATTTAATGACATATGGAGCTCCTTTTCCCTTCTGTGCTCCTGACACTTCTTTCTCCTATATCCTAATCTCAGCTACTATAAGGAGAAAGATGTTTAGAGGTAGGGCCATGTTCTCCCAGCCCCTAAAGGGGAGGGAAGACTATATACACAAATGCAAGTATGCTGGGGAATTTCAGGGAGAGAAAGAACCAAATCTCTTATGGTCCTGTTGGATATGAGTGCCTAGGTCACTATCTTACCTGAACCCATAGAAGGAAAAGCACTTGGATTTAAGTTATGGAGTTTGGGCAGGATTCACAATGGAGAAGGAAACTAACATAACCTTATGGATGGAGCACTTTAGATCAATTTAATGTACTGTTATTGTTGCTTCTACATCTGAATGTATAGTAGGAATTACTGTGTTATATGCTTGTCCTTCTCCACTCCTTAAGTACACACCAGAGAGAATTCTCCTAATTAGAAAGAATTACATGTAGAGAAGTGCTACCAGGATATGTCAATCACTCCCCAACGTGTCTCCCTCCTATATGGTCCAACAGGAACACTATAGAATCCTAGAAAGACAAAGGGAAATCACAGCCTTCATTAAGGACTTAAAGGCAGCAGAGAAAGCAAGAGATGAATTATCTCAATACAACACTTCCATATGGCCAGTGAAATTTGTTAATGGAGCTGGAGGTTTACAGTAAATTATCACCAATTGAATCCAGTTGTTGTTCCCATATCCCAGCTGTTCCAAACACTGTGACTGTAACATAGACTGATGACACATGGAATGCTATCTTGAACATTTCCAACACTGCCTTTGCTATACCATTGGCACCTAAGGAACCAGACCAGTTTGCAAGCATTTGTAGTACTCTCTTGTCACGGATTGAATTGTGTCCCCCAAAAATATCTGTCAGCTTAGCTGGGCCATGATTCTCAGAATTGCATGACTGTCCATCATTTTATGTGATTGTCCACTACCTTATGTGATTTTCCTATATGTTGTAAATCCTATCACTGTGTTGTAACAAGATGGATTAGCGGCAATTATGCTGATGAAGTCTACGAGATTAGGTAGTGTCTTGAGCCAATCTCTTTTGAGATATAAAAGAGAGAAGCAAGCAGAGAGACCTGGGGACCTCATACCACCAAGAAAGCACCACCAGGAGCATAGTGTGTCCTTTGGACCTGAGGTTCCTGAGCTGAGATACTTCCAGACCTAGGGAAGACTGATGACAAAGACCTTCCTCCAGAGCCGACAGAGAGAGAAAGCCTTCCCCTGAAGCCGGCGCCCTGAATTCAGACTTCTAGCCTGCTGGACTGTGAAAGAATAAACTTCTCTTTGTTAAAGCCATCCACTTGTATTTCTGTTATAGCAGTGCTAGATGACTAAGACATCTCCCAATACCAAAAACCCAAACCCGTTACCATTGAGCCAATTCCAACTCACAGCAACCCTATAGGACAGAGTAAAGCTGCCCCATAGAATTTCCAAGGAGCAGCTGGTGGATTCAAACTGCCAACTTATTGATTAACAGCTGAGCTCTTAACCACTGCACCCAAGGAGTGCCATTTGCCACCAGTGGGTGAGTCAGGATTTAGCATGAGTGCTTCTACCCTCTGATGTGTAAAGCTTTCACTATATGGATAATGTCCTATTCATTGGCAAGTGAAAAGCCTCAGTCTCAACAGCCCTGATTGCGTTTTTGTCACATCTCCACCAGCAGGAGTGGCTGATAAACTCACAAAATTCAGAGGTCTGCTTATCAGATAAAGTTTATTGGGACTATTTGGGAAGATTCACAATGTTCAGTGCTTCTGGCCATCAAAGTCTCATTAGCCCCACTTCCACCAAAAAAGGATCTTAATGGGCTCTGGGTATGGGAGTCAATAGGTGTCTCATTTGAGCATTCTTTCAGTGGGGCCCAAACCAACAGGCTGTGTTAGAAGCTGTCCAGCCAGCTGTGATACATTATCTTTGGGACTGTACAATCCTAATGACTCATTTGAGCAAAGTAGTAAACTCTGAGCTACAAATCTCTGTCACTAATTTGCTGATTGGAGCCTCTGACTAAAGAGATTTGATTTCTACCTAAAGACACCTTTGAGGGTTTTGAATTTGTTGCCTCCCTGACATAGCTACCAGGTACTACTACCCTTTTGCAAAACAGCTATTACTTTGGTATTGAGCTCTAGTCAAAAGTAAACACATTATCCATAGAGGCCTCGTGACTCTTTGGCTTGATATTCCCACTAGGGGTGGGTCAAGTTGGACTCAACAATTAACAAGGTGGAAAGGGCCTAATAAGCCTTGCTTGTCAAGTGGAAAAGTATGTTCAGGAACATAGACAGCCTGGCCCCAGCAGTGTCTCGGCTTTACATGGAAAGTGGTAGTTACCCATTCAGGGAAACCTTATTCCCTCCCTCTGCCTGCTGAAGAAAATTGCTGGCTCAATGGGACCTTTGTTGTGAATAACAAAGTTCTTCATCTCTGACTCAGAAGTCTTCTACCAGAATCTATAAAACTATAATAGGCTTACAAGTAAGGTAAAATCCCAGACCTTGCACGGTTCCTCATAGTTTTAGAAATGAGGTTGGGATGTTGATGCAGTCGTGGCTTTCGGGGGAGAAAGAAATAAGGGCCCCCATAGGCTGGGCTAAGGAGCCCTGGTGGCTCAGTGGTTAAATGCTCAGCTGCTAACTGAAAGATTGGCTGTTTGAACCCACCAGTCACTCCACAGGAGAAAGAAGTGGCAGTCTGCTTCCTTAAAGATCTCTAGCCTTGAATACCCTATGGGGCAGCTCTACTTCGTCATATGGCAGTGGGTTTGGTTTGGGTATAGGCTGGGCTAGGAGATATAAAAAGATTCTAGGTTTCAGTAGCAAATGCTCACCTTTTCTTTCAGCTCTACACATGCCACTATGGCTCCATCCTGCAGTCGTCAGCACCTATAAAAAGCTACAAAATTTTGTGTCCTTCCCGTCCCTGAAGCTCCCCAGCCTACTCAGCTTTTTTCTTAAAGCAGCTGAGGTCATCCCTTTCTTCCCCCATACAGAAAATAATGAGCACCATTTGGGTGGTTTGTTTTAGTTCTGCTTCTCACCACTCAGCCTCTAGACAATTATTAACAAGTAGAACAGTGGAAGACTCTTACTCCCCCACTCCCAGCCCCTTACTTGGGTGAGAGCACTCTCTGGAAGCTTGGGAGGTACACAGAAGAGGAGTTAGTACCAAACCTGAGGTGTGGAGCCAAAATACAAGAAAAAGCCTTCCTGCTGCTCCAGCCATCCCCCACAGGTGAGCCTCTCTGACCCATGGTCTAGGCTTCCAGTCAGAAAATAACAACCTCCTGACAGCAGCTGTTAAAGCCCCTAACGTGCAGCTTCGTCTGTGTTCTCATTAAAACCTGTTGCCGTCGAGTGGAATCCGACTGGTAGAGATCCACAGGATAGAGTAGAAATGCCCCATAGAGTTTCCAAGGAGCAGCTGGTGGATTCAAACTGCCAACCTTTTGATTAGCAGCTGAGCTCTTAACCACTGCACCACATTGTGTTCCAGTAGGGGAAAAAAGTACCTAAAGTCAACTGAAAGGGTTTGGGCAAAACTTGCAGAGGTAGTGTGGGGTGAGAGGGGAAGTGTCCTTCTGGATGGGGCCCTCTCAGGAAATTCAGCATACTGTTGTAAGTCGTTTCCACTGCTAATTGTATAATGAAATTGATGTACATGTTTGCACTGTAAATGCTCAGCAAGTGTCAGAGGACATTCTCCCATTTGGCACTGCCACGTGTAGAGAAGTGCTTGTGAGATAAATGCTCTTGCCATTTGCCACAAGTGGGTAAGTCAGGTTTTAGTGTTAGTGCCCCTACTCTCTGGTATCTAAAGATACACATGATACCCTGTTGATTGACTAGGCAAAAGCCTCAGCCTTGAGCGCCCTGACTGTGGTGTTTTCATACCTCTGTCAGCAAGGGTTGGCTGATAAACCCTGGCAAAATTCAAGGGTCTGCTTACCAAGTAAATTTTCTTGGGACTATGTGAGTGGCATTTAAAGAAACACTGCTGCCTCTTTGCTCCACTTGCCCAGTCCTCATCACCAAAAAAGAGGCCTAGCGTATTTTTTAATTCTTTGGGTGTGGGAGACCATGTACCTCACTTGAACATTCTACTTAGTAGTCCTCAATTATCAGCTAACTTGCAAATCAGCATCCTTTGACTGGGGCCTAAATCAGCAGGCCTAGAGAGTCAAATAGAAATAGTGTATTCAGGGATGCATCTGACCTTGTTCTAGCACCATTTGGTTTTACATGAATAAGTAGCAGCTTACCCCTTTAAGGGAAACCTTATTCTTATTATACTACCTGAAGCAAAGCTACTAACTCAATGGGACCCTGGATTCAGGGGTTCCCCTAAATGCCTGAGCCAGGTTCACTGATGGTTCAGCTAAGCTGAAACCTGGTGGTGTCCATTGGGCTATTGTGGCTGCTCACCCTAAGCTCCAACTATGCAGAACCAAAACCGAATGTGGTTACTCCACACAGTGGGCAGAACTCTAGCCGATAATCCCGTGAAGAATTTTGTTATATTTTTCACTTTTGGGTTGTTGTCAAGGGCCTAACTTGTCATTTGGAAAACTACAAACTGGCAGATTAAAGAAATTATCTGGGTCACTGTAGATGCCCACAGGAAGGGCATGTTCTCTGATGAGATTGAGTGGAAGCAAAACTGCTGATTGTACCCCTACCACCCAGATTGCCACCTTTGCTGCCTATATTATACTGAACAGAGCAACACATCCACCATCCACCATCACAGCCGGGTAGAGGTTTCTGATGCAGAGGCTACCATTGCATGCCAGATTTGACTCCTGCCGAAAGATGACCAATTTATCTTGGTGAGAAAAGTTGTATTATATGCAGCATTATCCCACTTTCTCTTAGTATTGGACATTTGACCCCCTTTGGGGGCTATTGGCTGACACTTTTTCAGGTTATGGTATTTCTGTTTCAATCTGATCGGATGACTCCTGATACTCTATTGTGGTTCTTGAAACTATTCCGGGTCACGTTTCTGGATTTCCAGACTATTTGAAAATGGTCTGATAGTGGTATGCAAAAGCCATTCAAAAATGGGTTGGTAGTCAAGGTATTTGATGGACCTTTCGTGCTCCCTACATCTACAGGCATCTGGTATTGATGAGCTTGGAACATCCTGCATGGGGTTGGGGGGGGATAACTCAAAGATTTCTGACTACTGTCCTCACCTCCAGGTCCACCCACCTTAGAGTGTGTGGCAGCCATTCCCAGAAAGAGATCATTTCCTCTCAATTACTCCATGGGTAATGATCAGGACAAAGGGGGTGGAGGTTACATAGATATATTTGAAAACTTGAGATTCCATCTTGACCATTTTGGGGCACCGTGCTTCTTTTTTCTACTAATAGCAACCCCAAGTTGGCCTGGTTTGTACTCGCGTGGCAGTCCAGCCTAAAGAGGCCTGGGAGAGTCAAACAATCTGGTTCAGCCACCTGTTCTCTTGTTTGATTGATATGGTGCTAGATCATAAGGATAATGACCACTCAGATGAGTACACTGCTTGTCACACCCCACATGGGCCAAAGTCGAGGACATAATGAGTCTCTGTAAGTTTTATAAAAATGCCTGTGTTCCCTCTTGGACCTGACTATTCTGGTTGAAAGGTCTGAGTGATATAAAACCCATTACCGTCGAGTCAATTCTGACTTATAACAACCCTATAGGACAGAGTAGAACTGCCCCATAGGGTTTCCAAGGAGCAGCTGGGGGATTTGAACTGCTAACCTTTTGGTTAGCAGCCTGAGCTCTTAACCACTGTGCCACCATAACTACTGTGATAAAACACAACAGCTTTGGAGTGGTCAAGGGAGAACAAGAAGCTCAACACCTGGAGGGGGATACCTCAGACCCCAGGATCTATAAGATAGAGAGGAATATTAATGATCTTTGTTTTTCAAAATTACCCCTGGTGCTTTCCTTACAAAGGAAAGTGCCCTGATGTGACTCCTGAACTACTGCAAGTGCCTAAAATTTAACTGACTGACTGGGTTGACTGTCCCTTACCAGATAGATTTGACCATGATTTGATCACCATTCCCCTTAACCTTACCATGAAGCCTATTGGAAACGGTGGGGGATAACCCCAGCTCCTCCAATTCCCATGCAAAACATCTGTCAACACTTCCAAATGTCCTCTTCACCTCCACTGCGATAGCCTTCACTCCATCATTCCATGAGGCCAGATGAATGCCACTTAGCTAGTGGCATAGACAAACAAAACACATTGGACTACTTCAAGTAGCTCCTCCAAAAACAAGGACCAGACTAAAGTTTTCTCAAATTGAGCTGGGAACTCTAAGTGCTTACCATTTGGCTGAGAGGTTACACTGGGGGCAATCTCAATTTCTTCCCTCACCAATTAATATAGGTCCTGCTTAAGGGGGTCCAGCAATTTTAAACAATACTTTCCAAAGGCACCATGTGTCTCCCCAGGGCTATACTTCTCATGTGGAACCCAGGCATTAACTTGCCTCCCTCCCAAAACCATAGTTATTGGCAACTTTGCTGTTAGTTGCTACTGAGTCAGCTTTGACTCATAGTGACCTATGTACAACAGAACGAAACATTGCCCAGTCCTGATGATCATTGGCATATTTGAGTCCATTTTTGTGGCTATTGTGTCAATCTGTCTCACTGAGGGATTCCTCATTTTCACTGACCCTCCATTTACCAATCACGATGTCCTTTTCTAGTGATTGGTCTTTCCTGATGAAGTGTCCAAAGTAAGAAAAAGTGTCACCATCCTCACTTCTAATGAACTTTCTGATTGTATTTCTTCTAAGGCTGATTTTTTCATTCTTCTGGCAGTTCACGGTACATTCAATATCCTTCACCAATAGCATAATTTGAAGGCATCGGTTCTTCTGTCTTCCTTTTTTCATTATCCAACTTTTGCATGCACTTTAGGAGTGACCCTAAGAAACCCTCAAGTGTTTAAGGAGATACCACCAGTAGATCATGTAGCCCTCAGGAAATTGTAGATACATCTTCAAAATGAGGCTACCCTTAGTTGATCATGAAAGTTTCCCAAAAGGATAACTGGCTTGTTATTTAGGTGCACCCTGTAGGCAACTATTCTTGCATTGAAAGCTATCCAATTAGAAATAGTGATATGACATTTTTCCCTTACTTCAGCTGAAGTGATCAGACATAGCATTCAGGTCAGCTACTACTCACTGGCCAAGGTTCTTATGGAAGATAGATTTGCTCTAGATTTCCTCCTTGTGGGCCAAGGCAGAGTTTGTGCAATCGTTAATGTATTCTCCTATACTTGGATTAAGGAGTCCTGATGGCCCAGTGGTTAAGCGCTTGGCTGTTAATCAAAAGATCAGCCATTCGAACCCACCAGTTGCTCTCAGGAGAAAGATATGGCAGTCTGATTCCATAAAGGTTACAGCCCTGGAAACCCTATGGGGAAATTCTGTGCCCTATAGGGTTGCTATAAATTGGAATAGGCTTGAGGGCAATGGGTTTGGGTATGCTTCAGGCCAAGTAGAAAAACCAATACCGAAACTTATGGAGAAAGCCACATGACTTTCTAAGTTAGACTCTGATGGTTTATTAGATTCATTCACTTGCTTGGGTCTGGGACCCTGGAGGACATCGTTCATGTCAATATTGTACTTTGGCCTCATCCTGCTGCTTGGAGTCCTGTTGCACATTATAATGTAGTAACTCTGGAAATGAGATGTTTCCCTTCCCCATGGTTTGCTGTCTTTAATTGTTAAGGGCTGTAGTCCTCTGTTTAGTGACTTTTCCAGACTTTTGGTGGATGGCAGATAAAGACTATATTCCTTGTTATGTAGGGTCACTGATGTTTCTATTCTGTTATCTCAGTGGTCATCAGGGACCTGACAAAGGTTACCTTAAACACTGAAATTCTGCGGCCCTTTACTTCATTATGCAATCCCCTGGTTGCTGTAAATTTTGATTGGATTATTTGTCTTTTTGTTGTAGAAAAACCAAAAACCAAAACCGTTGTCATTGAGTTGATTCTGACTCATAGCGACCCTATAGGACAGAGTAGAACTGCCCGATGGGGTTTCCAAGGAGCGGCTGGTGGATTCAACCTGCTGACCTTTTGGTTTACAGCCGTAGCTCTTAAACACTGCGCCACCGGCTCCTTTGGCTGTAGAGGTGTTGGATTTTCCCAAAGGTTCTAGAGATTATGCCATTGTCGGATTTGTCGTAGTCAAAGTTTTTTCCCAGTCTGTAGGTTCCCTTTTTACTCTTTTGGTGAAGTCTTTTCATGAGCATAAGTGTTTAATTTTTAGAAGATCCCAGTTACTTGGCTTATCTTCTGGTGTTTGTGTATTTTTAGTTATGGTTCGTATCCTGTTTATGCCGTGTATAAACCCTGGTGGCATAGTGGTTAAGAGCTGTGGCTGCTAACTAAAAGGGCAACAGTTCAAATCCACCAGGTGCTCCTTGGAAACCCTATGGGGCAGTTCCACTCTGTCCTAGAGAGTCACTATGAGTGAGAATCAACTCGACGGCAATGGGTTTGGTTCTGATTTTATTAGGGCCTATTTTTTTACCCTGTTTTTTCTTCCATGACCTTTATAGTTTTGGGTTTTATATTTAGGTCTTTGATCCATTTTGAATTAGTTTTTGTGTATGGTGTGAGATATGGGTCCTGTTTCATTTTTTTTGCAGATGGACATCCAGTTTTGCCAGCACCTTTTGTTAAAAAGACTGTCTTTTTCCCATCTGATGGACTTTGGGGCTTTGTCAAAGATAAGATGACCATAGGTGGATAGATTTACACCTGAGTTCTCAATCCTGTTCCTTTGGTCAATATGTCTGCTGTTGAACCAGTACCAGGCTTTTTAAATTACTGCAGCATTATAGTAGGTTCTGGTTGCTGTAAATTTTGGATTAGATTTCAGAGTTTTGAAAAATTGATTCAGTTAGTCTTTGCCAGGTTATGGTTGCTTCAGTGGAGGGACCTATTCTTTAAGCACCCTACTTTGTTATTTTCTGGACATTACTTCTATCTTCTCTTTTGTTATATGCTATTTTTGATGTTAACGTTATTTTTTTTTAATTTTTAAATTTTACCCTTTTGATTAATATTTTTGTTTCCTGGGCCTTACAAAATGAGAAGAGGCCAATGGTATACAAATTAATATCATGTATTTTCTTGTGATGCTTGTCTTTTCCTACTTTTTCTGTTCACTTTCTCTGCTCTGCTTTCATTTCAGAATATGCATTATGCCTTCAGCCCAACATATACAAATGGAAATTTCCCTCAATGGTTAGGTAAGTTATTATTTGCATTTAAATTATTATAATTTTAAAATATGTTTTCAATAAAACTGGCAACATGAACTCAAATAAAGTATTATTATTAAGCCTTTTCACAAAAGGCGAATTATTCTATGTTGTTTTATGATTATTGGCATGAAAAACCTATGGAATTACAATATAAAAGAAAAATTAAGCAAAGTGAAATACAATTGCCCTTAAAAATTGGAAACTTAGATATTATTTTTCATGTTTTATAAAGTTAATAAGCCATTTGTAATTTATCTGTGTTTCCAAACTTTTTGGCCACCCTTTAGATCTAGTGAAATGGTTTTTCTAATTCAAGGAGTCGTTCAGTGACATGGTTATGAGGACACATTCAACATAAAGTAAACCCAAAGGGGATAACCAGAATATTTAACAACCAGTACAGCATGGGCATAGACCAACCAGATGAGATAATACTGTTGGATCAGAGTTTTGGTGGCCTGTGCCGTGCCATGCCGGGGTTGAAGGAGAAGAAGGGATTCCTAAGGAAGTCAAGGCAGCCAGGGCAACGCATGTGAGGTGGGCACTTGGACGTCTTGAGGCAGTACCTTTTTACCAATTAGTACAATAGTATTGCAATATTTTAACAATTAGAATAGTCATAGCTATATATTAATTGAATATCCACCCAGAGGTGACTGCAATAAACTAATTAAAATGAAGAGAATATAGCTAGAAGAACATTTGAGAGGAAAGAAGAACAAGTGAGTGTATTTCCTTGCAATATGCAAACATCCTTGGATTGTAGAGAGTGCTCTCTGATTAAGGATTTATAGAATGAAGTACCAGATGAAAGCGTGATTGAGAAGTATGCTTTTAGAACAAAGGCCTGAAAAATGGAAATTTGGCCTATCTTGACTAATGATGATCAAAATTTAACACTTTATCCATGTGCGCATCTACACGTTGTTCTGCACAGTGACAACAGGTCTAAGAACGTATGTTGGAGTGCAGGAAGCTATTCTGGAACATAAGGTGTCAGTTCCAGGAACTAATGCTTTAAATACCAAGCACATTTTTAAAATACACTTTATTTATTCTGAAAGAAAACGTGACCATTTGGAATAACATTCAGAAGTAGTAAGACACTTTGGGAAGTAGAGATAGTTGGGCACTCCTAATTTGATACCTACAAAACCTTTTTTCTTATATCCTTTGGATTCTCCTAACCATGGAAGAACTTTTGAAGTAAATCTGATAGAACAGCCAGCTTCTTATTTCACTATTTCCAACTATTCCTTGGAAAAAGGAAATTATTCTATTAGGTAATAGAAAATATTATATTTTATTAATAGAAAATATTATATTTTATTATTTCCAACTATTCCTTCAAATGAGGAAATTATTCTATCAGGTAATAAAAAAAATTTTTTTTTTTTGTAATAGAAAATATTAATGAGGGATAAGCTGAAATCTCATCCCTGCTTGCCAATAACTGTCTCTGTGGACTTGGGCAATCATTTGTCTTATAAAATCCTTGATTTTACCGTTGTAAAAATGAAAGAGTGGAACTAGATACTAAGAATAAATATTTCAATAATTCTTTGCAGTTGCCTTTTATTGCTTTATTTAATCTTCCTAACTTTGTAAACAATTCACATATATTAACTCATTTAATCCTCATATATTCCTGGGAGGCTGGCACTGTTATCCTAGTTTTATGGATGAAGCAACTGAGGTATGGAAAGGCTGAGTAATTTGAAAATTCTGTAAAAGAAGTCTGTGGAACAAGCCAGTGGTCCAGTCCTCTCTGAAGAGTGAGAAGGCTTTGTAAGTAATGTCAAATCAAACACAGGATTGGAAAGAACATCTGTGGTATATCTAAAAGAACAAAAAAGTAAAAAGTAAATGCTTAGGAGAAAGCGCAAGGTTTACTTTCTCATTACCTACCACTATCTTGCTTGTGGGCGGGTCACTAACTTTTCTACACCTCAGTTTTTTCATCTTTTAAATGAAAGAGGCTGTTTCAAGACTGTTTCAGTCTCCTATTGCTCTAAAAGTCTATATTCCTAAATTTATATCTGAACAGAGCCTTTAAAACTACTTAAATAAAAAAATAAATAAATAAGATCCCTAAATATGTATTTAAAATAGTTTTGTAATACCACTATTTTTTTCAATTTGCTTATATAATTAGCCCAATAGCTTCTATAAATACATTCTGTAAAATGAAATACAGTGCATTAGGGAGTTTAATAGGGCTCACACGGCACTCTTGTTGAATTCCTTGAATTATCATTACCTGTAAGGAAATTGGACGCTGTGAGTGGTGCAAACAGTTAATGCAGTTGGCTGCTAACCAAAAGGTTAGAGGTTTGAGTCCACCCAGAGGCCTGGCAATCTACTTCTGAAAAATCAGTCATTGGAAACCCTATGGAGCACGGTTCTACTCTGACACACTTGGGGTTGCCATGAGTCAGAATCTACTTGGCATAAGCAAATTAGAGGCATGTGCCTAGCCCAGTTAGTTTGCAGCTAACTTTCTTACAGATCTTCTGGTTCCTGATACTTATTTATACACACATATTTTAGTTTACCACCACAGTTCATTGAAGATCGTGGTGATCAACTTCCTCCTTCATAATTTTTTTAGCTTATTACATAAGACTCCTCTCTAGGTTCATGAATTGATTTATTGAGGAAATAAGGGATTATTAATGAAAGGTGTCTAGAGTGTAGATTGTCTTTTTACTCAGCTTTACAGTGTTAGGGGAATCCTGGTGGCGTAGTGGTTAAGTGCTACGGCTGCTAACCAAAGGGTCGGCAGTTCAAATCCGCCAGGCGCTCCTTGGAAACTCTATGGGGCAGCTCTACGCTGTCCTATAGGGTCGCTATGAGTCGGAATCAACTCTATGGCAACGGGTTTGGTTTTTGGTTTGGTTACAGAGTTGGGTATGTATAACAAATGTATGATGGCAGATTACCCAAATGACTGCTACAGGATAGGCTAAAATTAAGTAGCTCCAAGAAGGATGAGTAAAAGCAATGTTTCAAAGACCCAGTGAAATACAGCTTTGAAAAATGTAAAAATGGCATGGCAGAGACGTCTGACCTTCTCTAACTTTCTGTGGGGGAGAGAGAATCGTTATCAGCATCAACAGCCCAAGGCTGATTCCCAAGAGATGGGGGTCAAACATACCTCTCTCTCCAAACTTTTATAGTAATTCTGACATTAGCCGTCCCTCCCATGGCACTCTTTATTTCTCTGCTGGGTTTGATAATTTGTTGCAATGGCCACACAGAACTCACTGACAATACTCACAATTATGGAGTTTATTAGGAAAGCAGCAGGTTACAATTCAGTATCAGAAATGACTGAGACACAATCCTTCAATCAGGACAGCCTCTTCTCAGCCGTGCCCACGTGCAGCCCTCCCTGTCTGGCCCTTGGCCCCTCAGCCCGGCCTCTGCCTTACTAGGGCAAGTGTTACACATCTCTGAATTCCACCAGTAAGTCCCCAGGGGCACCCCACTCCACTCGTAATCCTCGGCCCAAAGGTGCTCAACTCTCTCACTCTGTGGGTCTAAACAGCCACGGTAGCCACCTCACTCCATAGGCTGGGAAACTCACTGCACTGTCTTCTGCTGATCTGATTCTGTGGCTGCTGGTTCTCTGTCACGATTGCTACTGCTTCTTGCCATCTTACACGTTGTTCAGTGTTATAGCTTTCTGTCTCCTGGGTCTAGGACGTTCTCAGCTCAGGGATCCCAGGTCCAAAGGATGAGCTCCACTCCTAGCTCTTCTTCTCAGTGGAAGTGGCCACCCCCCCCCACTTCTCTTTCCTTTTATCTCTTGTAAGCTCAAAGGTGTGACTCAAATAGGGGTGTGACTTGAATAAGGGCGATAAAGGTGGTGACTGGGGGAAGGGTAGTGACTTGAGCCACACCATCTAGTAAGGTGGTGACTCAAGATACATCCTACCCTAATCCTGTTTCATTAACATAGCAGACAACTCATTCCCAAATGGAACCATAACCACAGGCATAGAGGCTAGGATTTACAACACATCACAAAATGGAGGATAATTATGTCAGATTTCAAAATGGAGGATGACTACATCATTACATATCTGCAACATTTAATTTTAATAATTTAATGTACATATATCAAAAAATTATTAAAGATAATAGAACCATTAAGTGACAAGTACAAGGGGATAAAGCAAAGGCGGTAGTAATGATGGTAACAATAACAACAGAATTTACATTCATTTTGTGCTTATTATGTTCCAGACACAGTGTTAGATGTTTTAGCGCATTAAATCCACACAACAACCCTAAAAGGAAGGATAAGGAAACTGAGGCTGAGAGAGGCAAAATAACTTGTCCAAAGTTTCATGGTTAGTTAGTTGCAGAGACTATTTGAGTCCAAGCAGCCTGGCTCCTAAGCTTTTGCTCTTAACCACTATGCTGTCAGTTAGAGACATGTCTGTAAAACACACCTGTCAATTGCCATAAGTGCCATGTTACTTATATAACCATTTTTTTCATTCTTCTTTTTTTAATGCTCTAATGCAAGGTAAGGCCTATGGACAGAAAAATACAAACAAAAAAGGAAAAACAGTAAGTAGATTGATATATCCTTTTAAAACCATTGTTATTATTTTATATTACTTTGAATTAATTGATATTTATTGACAGTATTCTGCTTAATCCAAGACATTGGAACATCATACTAATACTCTTTTGTAGAGAACAGGATTTGTTATAAGAGCTTCCTGGACTGCATACAAGAGTATTCAGTTACCTTAAAGACAGCAATCCCAAATTTTCCAAGGCATTACTGATTCTACTATTTAGTCCAGTTGTCCCAATGAGTCATTAAAATGCCCTAAAAATTTTAATGTTTTGGTATTTAAACATTCTTCCAGATTGACTCATGCATCTAAAAATAGCACAAAAATTTCATCTGCTTAAAATTTTATTTAGAAGAAAATCAGCATGATATATATATATATGGCATCACGTTGTTGGAGAAGGAGTGGAAGATTTCAAGTCAGACCAGTCTCTTCACTTATTAGCTGGAGGTTAAATGGGGACTAATTCATTTAACAAACATTTATTGAATAACTACTATGTGGCAAGCACCATTTTAGTTAATATTTAAAAATATTTAGTTAATATGATAGGCACCATGTTGAGTTTTTTATGTGCTTTATTTAATCCTCACAACAAAGTATTGTTATTACATATTTATATTTTGCAGATGAGAAAACTGAGATTCAGTGAGATTAAGTAGCTTGCACAAGGTCACACAATTAGTATAGGAGCTTGTGCTAGTATAGGAGTTAGTACTCCCAGTATAGGAGTTAGGATTTGACCTTTAGAGTTCATATGATTAATCACTTTTGCCTGCCTCCCTGACCTTAAGGAGATAAAATTATATTAGTGAATGTGGTTGACAGATAAGCAACAGAATTATATTACAGCTCTACTCGATGAATATGCAGGGGGCCTTGGGAGCAAATCTATCTCCTGTGAAAAATACACTCAATACAGACCTGGGGCAGGAGAGGGTGGGTGGAGATGGGTAATGAAAGGCCTTTTTAACCAAAAAGAATCATTGACATAATATATGTAAAATATTGTCCAGTGCCTTGCACATACAACTTGTGTTATCTTGGTTGAATTAAACTGAGTGGTCTTCTAGGACCATTCGAGCAACTCATATTGTGGTAGGACCAATGAGCCGGAGAGCTGGAGATTTTAAATCCACTCCAGCTCAAAATATTTTTACATAGATAAATTTTATCAGAAATTTGCAGCCTTAAGGGTCTCCAACGGAGTGCTGGTGTCACAGTGGTTAATCACTCAGCTGCTTACTGAAAGGTTGATAGTTCAAACCTACCAGCAGGTCCGCGGGAGAAAGATGTGGTAGTCTTCTTCCATAAAGATTTACAGCCTTGGAAACCCTATGAGGCAGCTCTGCTCAGCCCTATAGGCTCGTTGTGAGTTGGAATTGACTCAGTGGGAAAGGGGGGAAGGGTCTCCAAGGAACCCACTTAGAGACTCCGAAGCAAAGCAAACCATCTCCGAAATGTTAGTGTACTAAAGTCTTTAATCATAGTTGTCCATCTCCTCCACTAGAAGGTAAGCTTCTTGAGTGCAGGGAGTTTGTATGTCTTGTATTCCCAGCATCTGGAACATTGCCTGGCACTTAGGTGCTCAATGGATACTTTTTGAATGAGTACCTACTATGCGTCAAGCAATATGGATACAAAGATAAAAAGAATACAGCCCTTGACTTCAAAGACCTTATAGCCAGGTAGAGGAAAAGACTTCCTTAGAGTAAACCTTTATATCACAGTAATGTAACTGTTCTAAAGGAAATATACTTATGAAGTAGGCATAGGCAAAGTAGCACTTGACCATTAAAGGCAATCTGATGACTGGCTAGAGATTAGGCTTGACTCTATGGCACATCACTACCAGAGCAACATCCCACCCTTTATAACTGATTGTGTTACCATAGCCTTTACTAGATTGGGGTAAGGGACTTAGCTCCCTCATCTTTCTATCTTCTGGCACCTGGCACAGTGGTCTGCAATAGTCACCCAGTAGATCTTGTATTTTGTCCATTTGCCATGTGAGCTTTGGCTTATTGTTACTGTTAATAGTTGCTGTCTCCGTGCTCTGTGACTTCTTCCTAAAGGTGTTAGTAATATTAGGCAAATGCCTGCAAGTATTCTCTATATTCTCCTACTCCCAGGTATACTACGCTTCCCTCCTCCAAGATCACTAGCCACCTGTGGAACAATAACAAGAGAGTTAACATTCATATCATCAGTGTCCTAAAAGGAGAGGAGAGACAGTGGGAGGGAAAAAAGTATTTAAAGAAATAATGGCCAAAAATTTCCCAAATTTGGTGGAAGACATAAACCCACAGATTGAAGAAGTTGAGCAAAGCCCAAATAGGATAAACCCAAAGAAACATACACCAAGACACATCATAATTAAACTTCTGAAAATTAAAGACAAAGAAAAATCTTGAAAACAGCCAGAAAGAAACAATGATTACCTGCAGGGGACTATCAATTTGAATGAGTGGGTTTTTTCATCTAAAACCATGGAGTCCAGAAGGATGTGTCACAACATTTTTCAAGCACTGAAAGAAAAGAACTGTCAACTGTGAGTTATATATCCAGTGAAAATATCTTTCAGGCAGAAAGAAAATGATTAACTGGAATAAATGAGTTCAGCAAGATTGCAGGATGCAAGTTTGACTTAAAAAAAATCAATGTCATTTTTATATACCAACAATGAACATGTGGAAACCAATATTAAAAACACAATGGCATTTACAACCATTCTAACAAAATCAAATCCTTAGGTACGAATCTCATAAAACATGTACAAAATTTGTATGATAAAAATTTTAGGAGGAAGGGCCAAGATGGAGTAGTTAGACACTTCTTGTGGTCCCTCTTACAACAAAGACCAGAAAAAACAAGTGAGTTGATTATATATGACAATCTAGGAGTCCTGAACATCAACAACAAAGTTGAGGAGTCAGACTGATGGGCGGGGGGAGAGAGAGACAGTTCAGAAGCAGCGAGGATTTGCCAGACCTGACCTGACTAGCACCCTGCAGGCCGGACTGGCTGGCGCATGTGGGCTGAGGCAACCGGTAGCACTCGGGACACATTTTCCACACTGGGAGAAACCAAGTGGAGGAGAGTCTGCACAAGCCTGTGGAACCAGGGGAAAGCTGTGTTAAGTGCAAGCATCTAACCTACCATGCAGGATCAAAAAAACCCCTTCCCCTCTGAGAAGCACTTCTCTCCCATTCACTCACCCTGTCCCCACTTTGGTCTGGTCCCAGGCCAGCTTCAGTGATTGCTGCACCCTGTGGGCCATCACATGCACCGAGCCATTCTCCCAGCTTTAGAGATGGAACAAATTAACATATAACAAACAGGAAAAATAATCTGTCAGCTCCCCTAAGCTGGGACCTCAGGGCAGGCACAAACTCTTTGTCTAGGCACAGACATGAGGGATCCACAGACTCTGAATGCCTTTCACTCCTACCTAGACCTGTGTGGGCCAATTTCAACAGTGAAGGCCCTTATTAGGATACTACAACAGTGTATATACCTGAAGCTGATTTTCAACTGCAACAGCTAAGGAGGAGTGGCAGATTCCTGATATTTGACACATCCCTGCCCATTAAGCAGGGTCGTCACCTACCCACATTAGGGGCCTGAGAACTGGTGGCTCCACCCAGTCCACCTAGCCACCCATGACAGGGGTCCAAGAATAAATGGTGCCTCTCAGTCCTTACAGCCAACAGAATTGGGTACCCAAAATCTGGCTACAAAACCCACCCACCTATGAGCTCTAAGGAACAGGGACATGCCTTCAACCCAGGCACTCAGGGGCAGCCATCAGCCCCTTGCCTTGCTCAGCACATAATCTGCTACTGCAGCCAGATAACTGTGTCAGCGCCAATCACCCCTATGTAGCCCTGCACATCTAGGACTGTAGGTGAAAGCCTGCACCAAACACTCTGACTGACGGCCTGGACACCTGACCTGAATCCACCCTAGAAAAGTAAATGGACTCCTGGGCTCCCATACCTAGTGGCAGCTCTAACCACCTGGTGACAGGATAAGCAAGCTTCAAAGACACCAATAATCAAAGTAGCTCACATGACCAGCCTATTTGGACGTATCAAAACAAAACAAGAAGCTAGGACACAGTAAGCAAACATAAAATAAATAAATATAATAGCTTACTGATGGCTCAGAGACAAGAGTCAATATCAAATCACATAAAGAGGCAGTCTATGATGGCTTCAGCAAGTGACCCAAAAAAAAGAACCAAAAAACCTCCCAGAGGAAGATAATGTCTTGGAATTACTGGAAGTTGAATTCAAAAGATTAATATACTGAGCTTTTCAAGATCAAGCCAAGAAACATGCAAAGTAATAGGAACTTAAGAAGGCTATACAAGAGCATAATGACAAATTTAACACGCTACAAGAATACACAGAGAGACAGCAAATAGAAATCCAAAAAGATTTAACAATAAAATTTCAGAATTAGACAATGCAGAGTAGCAGAATTGAGGCAATGGAAGTCAGAATTAGTGGTATTGAAGATAAAGCACTTGACACCAATTTATTTGAGGAAAAATCAGATAAAAGAATTTAAAAAAATGAAGAAACTCTAAGAATTGTGTGGGACTCTATCAAGAGGAATAACCTACAAGTGATTGGAATACCAGAACAGGGGAGTATAACAGAAAATACAGAGAGAATTGTTGGCGGAAAACTTCCCTGATACCGTGAAAGACTAGAAGATACCTACCCAAGAAGCTCATCAAAACCTACACAGGGTAGATCCCAAAAGAAAGTCACCAAGACATATAACCAAAGTTGCCAAAACCAAAGATAAAGAGAGAATTTTCAGAGCAGCTAGGGATAAATGAAAAGTCATCTGCAAAGGAGAGTCAATAAGACTAAGCTCTGACAACTCAGCAGAAACCATGCAGGCAAGAAGGCAATGGGATGACATACAGAAAGCCTTGAAGGAAAAAAATTGCCAGCCAAGAATTATATATCCAGCAAAACCATCCCTCAAATATGATGGTAAAATTAGAACATTTCCAGATAAACAGAAGCTAACATAACCACAAAGGAAACTAATAATCCTACCCATCAAAATAAAAAAGAAGAAAAACATAAAGACTCAGCAAATACAAAATCAACAAAGATGAAAATACATAAAGAAAAATGACTCAGCACAGAAAATTAAGTGAAACAAAGAACTGTCAATAACACACACACAAAAAGAAACTTCAAAATGACAGCACTAAACTCATACCTATCAATAATTTCTTTGAATGTAAATAGACTAAATGCACCAATGAAGAGACAGAGAGTGGCAGAACAGATTAAAAAAATACAATCCATCTATATGCTGCCTACAAGAGACACACCTTAGACTGAAAGGCACAAACAAACTAAACTCAAAGGATGGAAAAAAAATATATCAAGCAAACAGCAATCAAAAAAGAGCAAGAGTGGCAATGTTAATCTCTGACAAAATAGACTTTAAACCAAAATCCACCACAAAGGATAAGGAAGGACATTATATAATGATTAAAGGGTCAAAGGAGGACATAACCATAATAAATATTTATGCACCCAATGACAGGGCTCCAAAATACACAAAACAAACTTTAACAGCATTGAAAAGAGAGATAGATAGCTCCATAATAATAGTAGATTTCAACACACCACTTTTTGGTGAAGGACAGAACATCCAGAAAGAAGCTCAATAAAGACACAGAAGACCTAAATACCACAATCAACCAACCTGACCTCATAGACATATACAGAACACTCCACCCAACAGAAGACAAGTATACTTTCTTTTCCAATGCCCATGGAACATTCTGCAAAATAGGCCACATATTAGGCCACAAAGCAAGCCTTAACAGAATCCAAAACATCGAAATATTGCAAAGCATCTTTTCTGACCATAAAGTCATAAGTGTAGAAGTCAACAGAATAAGCAAGGAAAAAATATCAAATATGTGGAAAGTGAACAACACCTTGCTCAAAAACTACTGGGTTGTAGAGGAAATCAAGGACAAAATAAAGAAATTCACAGAATCTAATGGGAATGAAAACACACCCTACCAGAACCTTTTGGACACAGCAAAAGCAATGCTCTGAGGTCCATTTATAGCAATAAATGCATACATTCAAGAAGAAGAAAGGGCCAAAATCAATACGTTAACCCTACAACTAGGAAAAATAGAAAGGGAGCAGCAAAAGAAGCCCTGGGGCACCAGAAGAAAGAAAATAATAAAAATTAGTGCAGAAATAAAGAGAATAGAAAAACAATTGAAAGAGTAACAAGACCAAAAGCTGGTTTCTTGAAAAGATCAACAAAATCAATAAGCCACTGGCCAAACTGACAAAAGAAAAACAGTAGAGGAAGCAAATAACCCGAATAAGAAATGAGATGGGTGATATCACAACAGACCCAACTGAAACTAAAATGGATCATAACAGAATACTATGAAAAATTGTACACCAGTAAATTTGAAAACCTAGAGGAAATGGACAAATTTCTAGAAACACATTATCTACCTAAACTAACACGAACTGAGGTATAAAAGTTAATACACCTATAACAAAAGAAGAAATTGAGCAGGTAACTAAAAAACTTCCAACAACAACAACAACAAAAAAGGCCTGGCCCTGATGGCTTCACTGGAGAATTCTACCAAACTTTCAGAAAAGAGTTAACGCCACTACTACTAAAGATATTTCAGAGCATAGAAAGGATGGAATACTCCCAAACTCATCCAGCATAACCCTGATACTAAAACCAGGTAAAGACACCAAAAAAAAAAAAAGGGAGAGAAAATTACAGACCAATATCCATCATGAACATAGATGCAAAAATCCTCAACAAAATTCTAGCCCACAGAATTCAACAACTTAAAAAAAATTTTTTTTTTTTTCCACTGTGACCAAGTGGGATTTATACCAGTTATGCAGGCATGGTTCAACATTAGAAAAACAATCAATGTAATCCATCACAAAAATAAAAGATAAGAACCACTCGATCTTATCGACTGATGCAGAAAAGTCATTTGACATAGTCCAACACCCATTCATGATAAAAACTCTCAGCAAAATAGGAATAGACAGGAAATTCCTCAACATAATAAAGGGCATTTATACAAAGCCAACAGCCATCCTAAATGGAGAGTCTCTGAAAGCATTTCCCTTGAGAGCGGAAACCAGACAAGGATGCCTTTTATGACCACTCTTATTCAACATTGTACTGGAGGTCCTAGCTAGAGCAATAAGGTGGGAAAAAGAAATAAAGAGCAATCCAAATTGGTCAGGAAGAAGTAAAAGTATCCCTCTTTACGGATAATATGATCTTATACACAGAAAACCCCAAACAATCCACAAGAAAACTATTGGAACTAATAGAAGATTTCAGCAAAGTATCGGAATACAAGACAAACATACAAAAATCAATTGGATTCCTTTACACCAACAAAGAGAACATCATAGAGGAAATTACCAAATCAATACCATTTACGATGGCCCCCAGGAAGAATACTTAGGAATAAATCTAGCCAGAGATGTAAAAGGTCTATACAAAGAAAACTACAAGCCACTACTGCAAGAAACCAAAAGAGACTTACATAAGTGGAAAAACATACCTTGCTCATCAATAGGAAGACTCAACATTGTGAAAATGTCAATTCTACCCACAGCAATCTACAGATACAATGCAATCTGATCCAAATTCCATCAACAATTTTTAATGAGATGGAGAAACAAATCAACTTGATACGGAAGGTAAGAGTCCCTGGATAAGTAAAGCATTGTTGAAGAAGAAGAACAAAGTGGGAGACCTCACACTACCTGATTTCAGAACCTATTATACCACCACAGTAGTCAAAACAGCCTGGTACTGCTACAACGACAGATACAGAGACCGTGGAACACAATTAAGAATCCAGACATAATTCATCCGCCTGTGAGCAGATGATTTTTAACAAAGGCCCGAAGTCCAATAATTGGGAAAAAGAGAGTCTGTTTAACAAATGGTGCTGGCATAACTGGATATCCATTTGCAAAAAAACGAAATAAGACCCATACCTCACACCATGTACAAAAACTAACTCAAAATGGATCAAAGACCTAAATATAAAATCTAAAACAATAAAGATAACGGAAGAAAAAATAGGGACAATGCTAGGAGCCCTAATACATGGCATAAACAGAATACAAAACATAACTAACAATGCAAACACCAGAAGAGAAACTAGATAACTGGAAGCTGCTAAAAAATCAAACAGTTATGCTCATCCAAGGACTTCACCAAAAGAGTAAAAAGACAACTTACAGACTGGGAAAAAAATTTTGCTATGACATCCGATCAGGGTCTAATCTCGAAAATCTAAGATATTGCAAAACCTCAACAACAAAAAGACATATAACCCAATTAAAAAATGGGGAAAAGATATGAATAGACCCTTCACCAAAGAAGACGTTCAGGTGGCTACCAGATACATGAGGAAATGCTCACGATCATTAGCCATTAGAATAACGTCTCACCCCAACAAGGATAGTATTAATCGAAAAAGCACAAAATAATAAATGTTGGCGAGGTTGTGGAGAGACTGAAACACACACTGCTGGTGGGAAAGTAAAATGGTACATCCACTTTGGAAATCGATTTGGCACTTCCTGAAAAAGCTAGAAAAATAGAAGTACCATAAGATCTAGAAATCCCACTCCTCGGAATATATCCTAGAGAAATAAGAGCCGTCACATGAATAGATATATGCACACCCATGTTGATTGCAGCACTGTTCACAATAATAAAAAGATAGAAACAACGTAGGTGCCCATCAGCAGGCGAAAGAATAAACAAATTATGGTATATAGGCACAATGGAATACTACACAACAATAAAGACCAATGAGGAACCGCAAAACATCTATGGATGAATATGGAGGGTATTAATGTGAGTGAAATTAGTCAGTCGCAAAAGGACAAATATTGTGTGGGACCACTATTCTAAGAACTCAAGAAAAGGTTTAAACACAGAAGAAAACATTCTTTGATGGTTATGAGGGTAGGGAAGGGGGGACAGGGGAATTCACTAACCAGATTGTTGTTATTGTTGTTGTTAGGTGCTGTTGAGTTGGTTCCGACTCATAGCAACCCGATGCACGACAGAACGAAACACTGCCCAGCCCTGCACCATCCTCACAATTGTTGCTATGCTTCAGCCCATTGTTGTAGCCATTGTGTCAATCTACTTCATTGACAGTCTTCCTCTTTTTTGCTGACCCTCTACTTTACCAAGCATGATGTCTTTAGAGACTGATCCCTCCTGACAACGAGTCCAAAGTAACATAGTCTCACCACCCTTACTTCTAAGGAGCATTCTGGTTGTACTTCTTCCAAGACAGATTTGTTCGTTCTTTTGGCAGTCCATGGTATGTATATTCAATATTCTTTGCCAGCAACACAATTCAAAGGCGTCAATTCTTCAGTCTTCTTCATTCATTGTACAGCTTTTGCATGCATATGAGGCGATTGAAAACACAGCTTAGTCCTCAAATGACATCTTTGCTTTTCAGCACTTTAAAGAGGTCTTTTGCAGAAGATTTGCCCAGAGCAATGGGTCTTTTGATTTCTTGACTCCTGCTTCCATGGGTGTTGATTGTGGATCCAAGCAAAATGAAATTTTTGACAACCTCAATCTTTCCTGTGTTTGTCATGATGTTGCTTATTGGTCTATTGTGAGGATTTTTGTTTCCTTTATGTTGAGGTGTAATCTATACTGAAAGCTGTAGCCTTTGATCTTCATCAGTAAGTGCTTCAAGTCTTCTTCACTTTCAGCGAGCAAGGTTGTGTCACCTGCATAATGCAGGTTGTTAATGAGTCTTCCTCCAATCTTGACACCCTGTTCTTCTTCATATAGTCCCGCTTCTCGGATTATTCACTCAGCATACAGATTGAATAGGTATGGTGAAAGGATACAACCCTGATGCACACCTTTCCTGGCTTTAAACTGTGCAGTATCCCCTTGTCCTGTCCGAACAGCTGCCTCTTGATCCGTGTACAGATGCCTTATGAGCACAATTAAGTGTTCCGGAATTCCCATTCTCTGCAATGTTATCCATAATTTGTTATGATCTACGTAGTTAAATGCCTTAGCATAGTCAGTAAAACACAGTTAATCATCTTTCTGGTGTTCTCTGTTTCACCCAGAATTCATCTGACATCAGCAATGGAATCCCTGGTTCCACATCCTCTTCTAAATCCAGCTTAAATTTCTGATAGCTTCCTGTTGATATACTGCTACAGCTGCTTTTGAATGATCTTCAGCAAAATTTCACTTGCATGTGATATTAATGATATAGCTCAATACTTTCCTATTCAGTTGGATCATCTAGATAGTAGATAAGAATTATCTCAGGTGAAGGGGATGACAAACACAATACAGGGGAAGTCAGCACAACTGGACTAAACCAAAAGCTAAGAACTTCCCTGAACACAACTAGATACTTCAAAGAACAGAGTAGCTGGGGCTGGGGTCTAGGGACCATGGTTTCAGGGGACATCTAGGTCAATTGGGATAACAAAGTTTGTTAAGAAAATGTCCTGCATCCTACTTTGGTAAGTGGCATCTGAGGTCTTAAGAGCTAGCAAGCAGCCATCTAAGATGCATCCGTTGGTCCCAATCCATGTGGAGCAAAGGAGAATGAAGAACACCAAAGACACAAGGAAAATTTTAGCCCAAGAGACAAAAGGACCGCATAAACTAGAAACTCCATCATCCTGAGACCAGAAGAACTAGATGGTACCCAGCTATCATCAATGACTGCCCTGACAGGGAACACAACAGACAGTCCCTGATGGAGTGGGAGAAAAGTGTGATGCAGAACTCAAATTCAAGTAAAAAGTCCAGACTTAATGGTCTGACTGAGACTGGAGGAACCCCAGAAGACATGGCCCGTGGACTCTCTGTTAACCCAGAACTAAAACCATTTTTTAGGCCAGCTCTTCAGACAAAGATTAAATTGGAGTATAAAACATAGAATAATACTTATGAAGAGTGTGCTTCTTAATTCAAGTAGATACATGAGACTAAATGGGCATCTCCTGTTGGAGGCTGGATGAGAAGGCAGAAAGGAATAGGAGCTGGTTGAATAAACACAGGAAACCCCGGGTGAAAAGGGGGAGTGTGCTGTTACATTGTGGGGATTGCAACTAGGGCCACATAACAATGTGAGTATAAATTTTGATATGAAAAATTAACTTGAGCTGTAAACTTTCTCCTAAAGTACAATAAAAAATTTTTTTTAATTATGATTAAAGAAATCAAAGAAGACCTAAATAAATGAAGAGACATACCATGTTCAGGGCCTGGAAGACTCAAAATAGTAAAGATGTCAAATCTCCCCAAATTGTTCCATAGATTAACACTATTTCTATCTAAATTCCAGATTTTTGTAGACATAGACAAACCAAAAAACCAAACCTATTGCTTCCAAGTCAATTGCAACTCATGGTGATCCCATATATTTCAGAGTGGAACTGAACTCCACAGGGTTTTCTTGCACTCAGCTGCTAACTGAAAGGTCAGCAATTCCAACCCTTCAGCCGCTCCACAGGAGAAAAGACTTCTTAATCTGCTCCTGTAAAGATTACAGCCTAGGAAATTGAATGGGGCAGTTCTACTATGTCATGAGTTCCTATGAGTTTGAATTCACTCGGCAGTACACAACAACAACAATAATCATTACAGAAGCAGATTGCCAGATCTTTCTTCCATGTGTTGCTGGGTGGGCTTGAACTGCCAATCTTTATGTTAGAAGTAGGGCGCAAACCATTTGTGCCACTAAGACAAGATCACTCTAAAATATATATGGAAATGCACATGCCCTAATAGCTAAAGTTAACTTGAAAACTTAATAGCTAAAGTTAACTTAAAAAAAATTAAAATGAAGTGAGGAGACTCCCTTTACCAGTTATTGAGGCCTACCACATAGCTGTAGGAACCTGAGTGGTGCAAGCAGTTTGTGATCAGCTGCTAACCTAAAGATTGGTAATTTGAACACACTCAGTGGCTCTGTGGAAGAGATGCCTGGTGAACTGTTTCTGTAAAGATTACAGCCAAGAAAACCCTATAGAGCAGTTCTACTCTATAACACGTAAGGTTGCCATGAGTCAGAATCAACTCGACCCCAATAGGTATATAGCTGTAGTAGTCAAGACAGTGTGGTATTGGTGGGGAGGTGGACACATATAGCAATACAACATAATAGACATCCCAGAAATAGACCCACAAAAATACGCCCAACTGACTTTACAATGGTGCGAAAGACATTCAGTGGAGGAAAGATAGCCTTTTCAACAAGTGGTGCTGGAGCAAGTGGACATCCCTGGGGGGTGGGGATGGGGACAAAACAAAACAAACGAACCTTGACCTAAATCTCACACTTAAAATAAAACAAAACAAGCATTAATAACCCCAAATGCTGGTGAAAAGGTAGAGCAAATGCTGAATAATTTAAAATTACACAGCCATTCTGGAAAGCAGCTTGGCAGTGTCTTTAAAACTCTGCATGCAACTGCCATATGACCCAACAATTGCACTCTTGGACATTACCCCAGAGAAATAAAAAACTTGTGTTAACACAAAAATCTGTGCACAAATGTCCATAGCAGCCTTAGTCACAATAGACAAAAACTGGAAAGAATCCAGCTGCCCTTCACTTGACAACTGGTACATCCGTACCATGGTATACTACCCAGCAAAAAAAAGTAATGAACTGTTGGTTCACACAATAACCTGAATGAATCTCTAGAGAATTATGCTGAGTAAAAAAAGTAAATCCCAAAATGTTATGCATGGCATGAAAAGTTATATAACTTTTTTTGTTTGTTTGGTGTACTTTAGACGAAACTTTACAGAGCAAACTAGCTTCCCATTAAAAAATTAATATACATATTGTTTTACGACATTGGTTGCAAACCCTGTGACATGCCAACACTCTCCCCACCTCAACTTTAGGTTCCCCATTACCAGCTTTCCTGTCCCCTCCTGCCTTCTCATCCTTGCCTCTGGGCTGTTGTTCCATTTAGTCTCATTTCGTTTTACCAGCCGGTCTAATCTTTGGCTGAAGGAGGAGCCACAAGAGTGACTTCAGTACCGAGTTAAAAGGGTGTTTTGGGGGCCATGCTCCTTGGGTTTCTCCAGGCTCTGTCAGACCAAAAAGTCTGTTTTGTTTTGTTTTTTTCTGAGTTAGAATTTTGTTCTACATTTTTTTCCAGCTCTGTCTGGGACCCTCTATTGTGATCTCTCTCTGTCAGAGCAGTCAGTGGTGGTAGCTGGGTACCGTCTAGTTGCGCTGGACTCAGTCTCGTGGTGGTGTTTGCAGTCCAGGTCCATTAGTCCTTTGGACTAATCTTTCCCTTGTGTCTTTGGTTTTCTTCATCCTCCCTTGCTCCAGACAGGGTGAGGCCAGTGAAATATCTTAGGTGGCTGCTCACAAGATCTTAAGATCTCAGACACTACTCACCAAAGCAGAATGTAGAACATTTTCTTTATAAACTGTGTTATGCCAATTGAGCTAGATGTTCTCCAAGACCATGGTCCCCACTGCCCTCAGCCCAATAATTCGGTCCTTCAGAGAGCTTGGTTGAGTCTATGGAACTTTCATGATCTTGCCTTGGTCAAGTTGTGCTGGCTTCCCCAGTATTGTGTACTGTCTTGCCCTTCACCAAAGTTACCACTTATCTGTTGTCTGTTTAGTGTTTTTCCCTCCCCTCCTCTCTCCTTCCTATAACCATCAAAGATTGTTTCTTTTTGCGTGTAAATCTTTTCATGAGTTTTTATAGTAGTGGTCTCATACATTATTTGTCCTTTTGTGATTGACTTATTTCACTCAGCATAATGTGCTCCAGGTTCATCCATGTTGTGAGATGCTTCACAGATTAATCATTGTTCTTTATCATTGCATAGTACTGCATTGCGTGTATGTACCATAGTTTGTTGATCCATTCATCTGTTGATGGGCACTGTCATGGATTGAATTATGTCCCCCAAAAAATGTGTGTATTAACTTGGTTAGGTCATGATTCCCTCATATGATTGTCTACCATTGTATCTTCTGTCGTGATTTCCCTATGTGTTGTAAATCCTATCACTATGATGTAATAAGATGAATTAGAGGCAGTTTTTTTTTAGTTATACTGATGAGGTCTAAAAGATTAGATTGTGTTGCTATGAGTCGAAATCGACTCAATGGTAATGGGTTTGGTTCAGTTTTTTTAATATTCATGAGAGATATTGGTCTGTAATTTTTTTTTTGTGATGTCTTTGCCTGGTTTTGGTGTCAGGGTTATGCTGGCTTCATAGAATCTGGAAGTATCCCTTCCTGTTTTATGTTCTATGTTCTAAAATAGTTTGAGTAGTACTGGTATAAATTCTTCTCTGAATGTTTGGTAGAATTCTCCAGTAAAGCCATCTGGGCCAAGACTTTTTTTTTTGGGGGGGGGGTTATTTTTATTACTTTTCAATCTCTTCTCTTGTTATGGGTCTCTTCAGATTTTCAACTTCAGTTTCTGTTAGTTTGGGTAGGTAGTGTGTTTCTAGAAATTTGTCCATTTCCTCTAGGTTTTCAAATTTGTTGGACTGTAGTTTTTCATAGTACTCTGTTATGATCCTTTTTATTTCAGTTGGGTCTGTTGTAACATCCTCCATTTTATTTCTTATTTGGGTTATTTGCTACCTCTCCTGTTTTTCTTTTGTCAGTTTGGCCTGTGGTTTGTCGATTTTTTTGTTACTTTCAAAGAACCGACTTTTGTTTTTGTTGATTTTTTCGATTGTTTTTATATTTTCTCTTTCATTTATTTCTGCTCTGATCTTTATTATTTTCTTTCTTCTGTTGGCTATGGGCTTCTTTCGCTATTCCCTTTCTATTTGTTTGAGTTGTGTAGCTAAAGTTTTTATTTTGTCCCTTTCTTTTTTGATGTGTGCATCTACTGCTATAAATTGACCTTGGAGCACTGCTTTTGCTCAGTCCCATGGGTTTGGGTATGATGTGTTTTCATTCTCGTTTGATTCTAGGAATTTTTTGATTCCATCTTTGATTTCTTCTATTACCCAGTGGTTTTTAAGCTGGGTGCTATTCAGTTTCCATGTATTTGATTTTTTTCCCTTGCTCTTCCTGTTATTATTTTATGCTTTTATGGCATTGTGATGTGAGAAGATACTTTGTCTTATCTCAGAGTGTTTTGGATTTTGTTGAGGGTTGCTTTGTGGCCTGAGATGTAGTCTATTCTGGAGGACATTCCATGTGCATTGGAAAAGAATATGTACTTTGCTGCTGTTGGGTGGAGTGTTCTAAATATATTTATGAGGTCAAGTTAGTTGATTGTGACTTTTAGATCTTCTGTATCTTTGTTTTCTTTCTGGATGTTCTGTCCTTTATCAAGAGTGGTGTGTTGAAGTCTGCTATTTCCGTGGAGCTGTCAAATTCTCTTTTCAGTGCTGTTAGAGTTTGTTTCATGCATTCTGGAGCCCTATCATTGGGTGCATAAATATTTATTATGGCTATGTCTTCATGATGGATTGTCCCTTTAATCATTATATAATGCCCTTCTTTGTCCTTTATAGTGGATTTTATTTTAAAGTCTGTTTTATCTAGGATTAGTATTGGCACTCCTGCTCTTTTTTGGTAGCTGTTTGCTTGCTATATTTTTTTCAATCCTTCTATTTTTAATAAGTTATGTCTTTGTTTTTATGGTGTGTCTCTTGTAGGCAACATATTGATGGGTCCTGTTTTTTGTCCATTCTGTCACCCTCTGACTCTTTATGGGTGCATTTAGGCCTTTTACATTCAGTGTGCTTATTGATAGGTATGAGTTTATCTGCCATTTTGTAGTGCTTTTTTTTTTTTGTCATGTAAACATTTTCTTTGTTCTTCTTACTCTCCTGCGCTGAATTCTTTTTGTTTGTTTCTTTCATATTTGTAAATTTTGTGTTTACTGAGACTGTGTTTTTCTTCTTTGTCTTATTTTAGGTTTGTTAACTTTCTTTGTGGTTACCTTGAAATTTACCCCTATCTTCCTAAACGAGTCTTTTATTACTTGTTATCACCTTGCCTTCCTCTCTGTTAGAAAGTTCTATACCCACAGCATTTATTCCCTCTTTTATTGTTCTGATGTTTTTGTCATTTACAGATTAACTCCTCTAGTTCCCTGTTATAAATATTTTAGTTGTGTTTTATCCTTGCGAGTTCATTACCTAGGTTGGTATATGGCTGATGTGGTCTTGTGTCATAGATTCAGGCAGTTGTCTGATGTTGATTCTGTAACCAAAGGACTCCTTTTAATAGTTCTTTGAAGTTTGGTTTGGTTTTTACATATTCCTTTAATTTTTGTTTCTCTGGAAATGTCCTAATTTCACAATCATATTTGAGAGTTTTACAGGATGTGTAATTCTTGATTGACAATTTTTTTCTTTCAAGTTTTTGTATATGTCATCCCATTACCTTCTAGCCTACTTAGTTTCTGCCAAGTAATCAGAGCTTAGTCTTATTGTTTCTCCTCTGTATGTGACTTTTCGTTTTTCTCGAGCTGCTCTCAAGATTCTTTCTTTGTCTGGTTTTAGTGAGTATGCTTGATATGTCTTGGTGATTTTCTTTTGGGTTCTATCCTATATGGGGTTCTTTGAGCTTCTTGGATGGTCAGCTTTTCATCTTTCATGATATTCAGGAAGTTTTCTGTTAGCAATTCATCAATGATCCTCTCTGTGTTCTCCATTTTCTCCCCTTGTTCTGGAACTCCAATCACTCACAAATTTTTGCTTCTGATTGTATCCCACATTGTTCTCAGGGTTTCTTCATTTTTCTTCATTCTTTTCTCTGGTTTTTCTTTAAACAAAATGGTATCCAAGGATTTGTCTTCAATTTTGCTGACCCTGGCTTCCATTGTTTCAAACTAGCTCCTCAAATCTTCTATGACTTTTTCCATTTTTGAAATTTTGTTTATCTTTTAGATTTCTAATCTTTTCTGTGATTTCTAGTTGTGTGTTTATTTTGACATTTTGTTCTTGTTTATTTTTCTGAATTCTTCCATTGTTTTGTCTGCCTTTTCCATGATTTTGTCTATTTTTTCCTTATTTTTGACTGTATTTTCAGTCATTTCTTGGATAGCCCTGAATATTAGAGCTTTGAATTCCCTATCAGGTAGTTACAGTGCCTTTTCTTTTACCAGGAGGTCACCTGGTGTTTTATTTTGGACACCTATTGGAGGCATCCTGTCTTTTTTTTTTTTTTTTTTTTAATGTATTTTCATATTGTCTGCTGTTTTGGGACATTCAGTAATTATTTTCTCCATTTATTGGTTGTAGATTTGTTTGTTTCATCCAGCTTTTTTGTTTTATTTGCTTATGTCTGGGCAGGTGGGCTGGATATTTTTGTTTGCTCATCTGTGGACACAATATTTCTCACCACCTTCTTCAATGGGCAGGGCCAGTCACTTGGCTATGGTGTAACAGGGCAGGTCCATCGAGGGGGGGGGAGGGATGGGGATGGGTCATTTTTGGCATGTACTGGGGCCAACAGAGCAGGACCGGGGGCAGTGAAGTGCTGGGTCTGATGGTCCACGCCTGTGCCTCTCAGGGGCATGGTGCTGTATGCACTGAGCAGACAGGCAGGAGGGAATGGGAAGATGTGATATGTGGAGCTAAGTGGGTGTGAAGAAGAAGAGAGAGAAACAGAAGCCAAAAAACAAAACAAAAAAAGGTGCTGTGGAAGCCTGCCATTGGAGTGGTGCAGACCCAGGGAAGCTGTGTGCTGATGGCTTCTTAGCCGGGAAGTGTGGCACAGCCCATCAATAAGGGGCAGAGTTGGCACATGTATCTGGGTGGGTGGGAGAAAGGAAAGGAAGGAAGGGGGAGAGAGGTATAAAACTGGGGGAAAAAAAAGAGAGAGAGACAGACAGACAAAGGCACATGCAGCCAGGTAATCGGGAGAAGGAAAGGTAGATAGAAGGAGACTAGAAACTGAGAAAAAAATGTTGTGTGGTCATGAGGAAGGAAAGGAAGGAAGATAGGCAGAGACAAGAGACCAAGAAAAAAAAAAAGGAAAAAATCCCAGAGAGAGCCCACTGGAAGTGACTCCCCAGCTGAGCAGTGCTGCACAGCCTGTCTAGAAGGAGCAGAGGTGGCACACTGGCACCAGGTGTTTGGGAAAAAAGAAAGGTAGTAAGGCTGAGAGAGACAAGAAACTGAGGAAAGAAAAAAAAATTCGCTAAGGGATCCCACTGGCTTGGTGACCCAGACTGGGGAAGGGGTTTCTCAGCCACATGGCACTGCATAGCCCATTTAGAAGGAGTGGAGATGGCACATGGCACCAGGCGTTTGGGAGAAAAGGAAGGAAGGAAGGTAGAGAGAGACAAGAAACTGAGAAAAGAAAAAAATGCCCCCAGGGACCCCACCAGCATGATGACACAGACCAGGGAAGTGGCTTCCTAGCCAAGTGGTGCCGCACAGCCTATCAAGAAGGAGTAGAGATGGCACACGGCGCCAGGTGTTTGTGAGAAAGAAAAGAGGTGAGAGAGAGAAGAAACCAAAAGAAGACAAAAAACCAAAAACCGCAACAAAAAAAATGGCACTGAAGTCGCTGGCCAGTGGGGACCGGGTGAATCCAAGTGGCAAGGAGCTGGCATCTCCCCTGCAGAAGGACAGCGGTCTGCCAGTAAGTGGTGAAGGTTTCACAGAGGGAAGAAGGGTGAGGGGTGGGAAAACACGTATCCCTGGTTACCAGGTGCTCTGTCTCTTGCTAGGAGCTCCATGAAGCTGCCTTCTAGTGCTTCCTGTCTGCCATTCTTGGTGACTAAGGAGTCCAAGATGGCAAATCTGTGGCATGTTAGCTAATAGGGGAACTCCACTCTGTAGATCTCCTTGTCCTCTGTCAGTTTCTTATTCCGTTCAGTGCTTGGATGAGTTCTTTATCCCTTCATTTGACACTTAGGGTTCCAGATTTATATTTATATCTGTTTTACAGATCTTTGCTGTGAAGGTACTGTGTGGTGCTCCTTTCTATAACGCCATGTTGGCTCCTGTATAACATTCATGAAATAACAAAATTATAAAATGGAAAATACAGTAGTGGTTGCCAGGGGCCAAGAAAGTATTGGAAGCAGGAAGGAAAGGGTGTGACAGCATTAGGGATCCTTGTGTCTGTGGAAACATCTGTGTCTTGGCTGTATCAGTGTCAGTATTCTGATTGTGACATTGTACTACAGATTTGCAAGATGTTACCATTGGAGGGTACTGGGTAAAGGGTACAGGAGATCTCTCTATTATTTCTTACAACTGCATGTGAATTACAATTATTTCAAGATAAACAGTTAACTTAAAAAAAGCTTACCTTAAATATTTTTCTTAGGAATGGTAAGTCAACCCCAATGGATAAAACAAAATTAAACTGAACAAGATAAATTCAGTTGGTAACCCCTAAAATATGATTATATACAATCAACAGCCTAAGAAAGCTGAAAGGATCTGTCACCTAGGGCAACAGGTTTGTAAATTGAAGACATCGCAAAGTTCTAGAACAAAGCCCTGAAAGTCCAAGATAATTACTTCACAAACAGGAATCAAAATCTTCAGAATTCCATGGGAAAATAAACTTTGAGGTTGTTTAAAGTTAAAAGAGTGTTCTACTAACCAAGGTAGACAGTGTGTTAAAGAAATGCAGTATTTCGAGACAAACTTCTGGAGTGCTAATCTGAATTGGAAAGGACTGATAACATCTCTTTCAACTCATAGCTGATTCAGGTGATAGTCCTTCAATAGTTCCTTTACATTTTTAGAGCTCCTTTATAAATCATGACTTTCCAGATATAGCTTAATTGGCTTCTACTTGAGCCCTGACATTGACTAGACCCTACATCATTTCCCCAAAGGTTGGGATACAGGAAGGTGGGGAGATATGAGAAATTTAATTTAATTTTACCTGTCATTGAAAGCCAGCGCTTGGTGATGGAAAGTGAACTAGTATGATATAGTAAAAGCAAAGCAAAACAAAACAAAACAAAAAACCCTTGAATTTTTTAGACAGAAATATCTAAATTCAGATTCTTCCACTTCTATGGTCACATGACTTTGGGCACTTTACCTCTGGTTTCAGTTTTCTTATCTGCAAAATGAAAATACTATCACCTATTTCAACAAATTTTAAAGAGATTGGAACATAATAGACACTTGATAAATGACAAGGATTATCCTTACCTATACAGTATTTTATAGGATAAATATGAGAAGTACAAATGTTGGATCAAAGGGTATGAGGTATGATAGGTACTTTCAGATTACCCTTCAAAACAAATTTAATAATTTGTATTTGCACCCAAAATGTAAAATGACACCCTAGACATGTTTTGTTAATTTGATGAACAAAAATGATATTTCAATGATGTTTTAATTTGCATTTTCTGGGTTATTATGAGAATGAACTATTTTCATGGATTTATTATCCATTTGAAAATGCTGGTGGCATAGTGGTTAAGTGCTATGACTGCTAACCAAAAGGCCAGCAGTTCGAATCCACCAAACACTCCTTGGAAACTCTGTGGGGCAGTCCTGCTCTGTCCTATAGGGTCGCTATGAGTCAGAATTGACTTGACAGCAATGGGATTGGTTTGGTTTGGTTTTTATTATCCATTTGTATTTCTGTTGTTTGATTATAATCTTTGCCAATATTTTTATATTGGGTTGTATGTTTTCTTATTTATATGTGAGAATGTATTATATATTTTGCATAATAATACTTTGGTATCTATGCTCTTTGCTATCTATATTTTTAACTTCTTTGGAGTCCTTATAGAAGTTTTAAATGTTTATATGGTCAATTCTGTCACCTTTTCATTTGTGGCTATTGGTTTTGTCTTGTTTAGAAGCTCCTTTGTGCCCTCCAAGATAATCTAAGTATTCTCTTAGATGTTTTTCTAGTACATTCTTTTCTAGTATATGCCTTTTATGATTAAGTATTTAATCTGTCTATGCTTAATTTTGTTTTGGTATGAGGTAGGAATCTATTAATATATTTGTTGAAATGGATAGGCAATTGTCTCAACAATATTAAAATATTCATGTGTAATCAGCATATTTTTTATCTGCCAACATTCATTCACTAAGATATCATCCCCTCCCCAACTTCAATACCTAGTGGGTTTGGCAATCTCAACACTGTTTCTGCAGCTACAATGATGAGTATATGATTTAATGTAAAGATATTAGGAGAGAGGGTTTTTTTTTCCCCTTTATATTAAGAACTAGAAGTGATCATTTTCCTGCCAAGTGAAGAGAGAATGACTATGAAAGTCAACAGAGAAATGAACAAAGAGGTGGAGAGACAGCTTCTTGATGACATTGAGTGCATTAAACAATAAGAAAACTGGACAAATATATGGAAAAATGGCTTTCAGATACTGAACAACAGGCAGCATGGGACTATGCTTCCTTAGAGAAGGGAACAAACAAGGTGAGCCCTACAACTGCACCAGTTTACTGCCTAAAGGCAGCAGTACCAGCAAGGCGAACAAAATAAAGCTTCAGAGTCTTCTTGAGCTGAGAAAATAGAGACTGGAGTTTGGTGAGGCAGAGGCAGAATTTATGGAGTAGAATACCAGAGAGGAAGGAGCTACAGAGGAAGAAATCTCCAGATAACTGTGAAGGAGTTTCCCTGGAGTTTTGATTGAGTACTGATCAAAGTAGGAAATTACAGAAGGCAAGGAAAAGATCCATTGAAAAGGATTAGGTAGAAAAATTTTAGCAGCTCACATAGGGCTGGAGGAAATTCCTATTCCCATTAGCCACAATTGAAAGACTTAGAACACATGTGACAGCAGGTAGAATCCTTAGAAGGTATGACCTTGCTAGAGAGGTGAAATCACCCGTACACTAATGACTTCTCTGGACAACTTCTTCCCAATAAAGCTTAAAAGCAAGCCTCAAAAGGAGCAAACTTATTCCAAGCAACTTAACTGTGTACCAGACCAAAATCAAACACTATTTAAAAGAAGAAAACAAAATCTAACAACCAATAATGCAAAATATACAATTTCTGATATCCAATAAAAAAAAACTACCAGACATACAAAAAAAAAAAAGAAAATTTTACCCATCATGCAGAAAAAAAAATCAGTCAATATAATAGCACTAACAGAAAAGATGTTAAAACAGTGATTACAAATGTATTCTATATGTTCAAGAAGGAAGAGGAAACATGAGCATGATGACTGAATGGGAGGTATAAATGAAATAGAATTTTTAGAGATGAAAAATACAATGTCTGAAATGAATGATAACCTATAAAGGGATTAACAGCATATTAGACAATACAGAAGATCAGTGAACTTGAAGACCTAGGGTTAGAAATTATACAAAATGAAGCATTTTCTTAGTCTGGGTTCTCTAGAAGAGCAAAACCAGTGAAGAGTATATAACTATATACAGAGAGAAATTTACTCCAATGAAATGGCTCACAAAATTGGGGTGGGGAGGTGCGGCAAGTCCCAAATCCATGGGTCAGGCAACAGGCTGAAGACCTCTATTGGCTCAAGTGGTTGCAGGGGCTGATGAACCCAAAATCTGCAGGTCAGGCAGCAGACTGGAGGCCTTTGCTGCCTCATGGGGTTGTCAGGATTGGCAAATCAAAAATTTGCAGGTCAGGCAGCAGGCCAGATTTCTGCAGGCTTACATCCCAAGAACTAGAGGTCAGGTGAGAAGAAGGGCACTAGGTCGAGAGACAGCAAGCTTTGCCAGAGCATCCATTTATATACTGGGGCCAGGCCCCACCTCCAAGGAAACTCCTCTTTCATCTGATTGGCTGCTTATAACACATCACAAAAAGGAAAATGATTACATAATATTTACCAAACCACTGAGAATCATAACCTAGCCAAGATGACACTTGACATTAACCATCACAAGCACAGATAGAAAAAAGATTCTAAGAAATTAAACATAGCATTAGAGACTTATGTAAAAATACCAAGTGGTATAACATATATACAATTGGAGTCTCAGATGGAAGGACAACTGAAAAAAATATTTAAAGAAATAATGGTCAATGTTTTTCCAAATTTGATGAAAATTGCAAACCCACAGATACAAGAAGCTCAATCATCCCTAAGGAGAATAAACCTAAGGAAACTCATGCTAAGGCATATCATAATTGCATTGCTGAGAACCAGTGGTAAAGAGAAAACCTTAAGAGCAGCCAGGAAAAAATGACACATTACTTACATAGGAACAAATATAAGAATAATAGCAGATATCTTTAGGGACTATGCAAACCAGGAGGCTGTGGAATAACAGCTTTAAAGTACTAAAATAAAAATTTAACTATTAACCTAGAACTTTTTACTCAGTGACATCTTTCAAAATAGATTGCAAAATAAATTTGTTTTCAATAAACAAAAGCTGACAGAATTAATTTCAAGCATAGCTGCACCACAAGTAATGTTAAAGTTCTTAAGGCAGAAGGAAGATTATACCTTGGAAATTTGGATTTGTATGAAGGAATGAGGAGCACCAGTAAATATAAAAGGTTTTTTTTTTTTTTTCTCTTCTTCTCATTTTAGTATCTTTAAAGGAAAAGTAACTGTTTAAACCAAAATTAATAGCAACATATTATAGGATTTTTAGCATATGTAAAAGTATAATGAATGACAATAATAGTGCAAAATATGAGATGGGGAGAATGAAAGTATACTGATATAAGGTTTTTACTCTATATGTGAAGTGGCATAATATTACTTCGGACTGTGATAAGTTAGTACTATAGATTGTAAATCTTAGAGCAATCACTAAACTGTCAAAATAAAAAGGTAGAATTAATAAGGCAGTACCAAAAAACCAAACTCACTGCTGTTAAGTCAATTCCAACTCATAGCAACCCTATAGTGTTTCCAAGGCTGTGAATCTCTACAGGAACAGACTGCCACATCTTTCTCCCATGGAACCTCTGCTGGTTTCAAACCACTGACCTTTTGGTTAGCAGTTGATTGCTTAAAGACTGCACCATGAGGGCTCCTTAATAAACCAATTGTGGAGATAAAATGGGACACTTATTAAAACTAAATTTATCCAAAATAATGCAGGAAAAGAGGAGAGAAGAACAAAGAACCAACAGGATACATAAAACAAGTAGAATATGGGAGACATATTAATTTCCTGTGACCTGATGTAACAAATTTCCACAAACTCGTTGACTTAAAACAACAGAACTTTTTTCTTTCATTTTTCTGGCAGCCAGAAACCTGAATTTTTTATCTTTGGGTCAAAATCAAGGTATTGGCAGAACTACTTTCCCTCCAGTGTCTCTATGGGAGAATTTCTTGCCTCGTCAGACTCAGCTGGCTGCTGGCATTCCTTGGCTTGTGGCTGCATCATTTCAGTCTTCAAGGCCAACATCTTTAACTCTGTTTTTGTTCCATCTTCGTATCACCTTCTCTGTGTGTGTCAAATATCCCTCTGCCTCCCTCTTATTAGAATACATGTAATTGCATTTAGGGCTCACCCAGGTAATTCAGGATAATCTCATCTCAAGATCCTTAACTTAATTACATCTGTGAAAAAAAAAATTATCTTTTTATTTTTTGCCATATAAGATAACATTCACAGGTTCCACAGATTAGGATATGGATGCCTTTGGAGACCATATTTGGCCTACTAGAGGAAATTTAAACATTATCTATCTACCTACCTACCTACCTATCTATAATGAAATATAGATGGTCTAAACATCCCACTGAAAAGCACAGATTATCACAGATAATAAAGCAAAAGGCTACTACTATATGCTGTCTACAAGAAACCCACTTTAAATATAAAGACATACAAAAGCCAAAAGTAAAAAGATGGATAAAGATATACTATGAAAACACTAATAAAAAAGAAACATGGAGTGAACATATTATTCTTCAAAAAAGGGCATATTATCAGGGATGGGGAACAACATTTCATAATAATAAGGGGATTAATTTAGCAAAAGGACACAATACTAAATATGTATGAACCTAATAATAGAGCTTCAAAATAAATGAGGCAAAAACTGACAGATCTGAAAGGAGGAATAGACAAACTCATAATTATAGTTGGCTATTTCAACACTTGTCTCAGTAATTGTAGAGATAAAGTCAACAAAGATATAAAAGACTTGAACAAGTTCAGCTAACTGATTTGTATAGAGCATTTCACCCTCAAAGTGTAAAATATACATTCTTTTTAAATGTTCATGAAAAAGTTAACAAGATAGAGTATATTATTGGGCACAAAACAAATCTCGATAAATTTAAAAAGAGTGAAATCATACTGTGTGTTTTTTCATCATAACAGAATTAAACTAGAAATTAATGATGGAAAATCTTCAAATATTTGGAAATTATTCAGTATACTTCTAAATGTTCCAGAACAAAAATGTGAAAACAAAAGGAAATTTAGAAAATATTTGAAATGAATGAATATGAGAAGACATCATATCAAAGTATGTGGGATGCAGCTAATGCAGCACTTACAGGCAAATTTATAACATTGATTACATTAGAAAAGAAGAAAAGTTTCAAATCAATGATTCAAACTTCCACCTTAAGCAACTAGAAAAAGAAGAGCTAATTAAATGAAAAGTGGATGGAAGAAAGATCAGGGTGGAAATCAATGAACTATGAAACAGAAAAACAATAGAAAAGCAATGAAATAAAAATCCGTTTCTATTAAAAAGATCAATAAAACTGACAAAGCTCTAGTTAGACTGATGAGAAAAATACAGAAGACAAAAATTAACAATATCAAGAAAGAGGGGCATCACTACAGATCCTACAGAGATCAAGAGAATATTGTGAACAACTTTTTACCAATACATTCAACTATTTAGATAAAATGAATAAGTTCCATTAAAGGCACAACTATCAAAGCTAACTCAAAGAAACAGATGGCCTGAATAGCACTGTGTCTATTTAAAAACATTGTATTATTATTTAAAAACCTTACTGTAAAGAAAACTGCAGGCCCAGACGACTTCACAAGGGAATTTTACTAAAAATTTAAAAAGTAAATAATACCAGTTCTACACAAGTTCTTCCAAAAAACACAAGAGGAGGAAACATTTTCCTGCCTCATTTTTTGAGGTCAACATTACCCTAATAGCAAAATCGAGGGGGTGGGGAGAGAGACATTACAAAAAAGAAAAGCCCAGACCAATATTTCTCATGAATATAGTTACAAAAGCTCTTAACAAAATTTTATAAAACACAATTCATGAACATCTAAAGGATACTACATCATGACCAAGTGGTGTTCATTGCAAGAATGCAAGATTTGTTTAATGTTTAAAAATCAATCACTGGAATTCACTATATTAGCAGACCAACAATAAACACCATATGATTATTTCAATAGATGCAGAAAAGGCAATTTACAAAATTCAATGTCCATTCTTGATATTAAAAAAAAAAAAAAGCTCAAGAAACTAATAATAGAAGAGAACTTCATCAATATGATAAAGGGAATCTACAAAATTTAAGCGCTTGGCTGCTAACCAAAAGGTCGCTGGCTCAAATGTACCAACCGTTCCTCGGGCGAAAGATGTGGCAGCCTGCTTCCATAAAGATTACAGCCTTGGAAACCTAGAAGCAGTTCTACAAGGCCTCTATAAGTCAGAATCAACTCAACAGTAGTGGGTTTAGTTCAGTTTTTTGGTGAGGGGAAAGGGGAGTAATGTCATATTTAATAGTAAAAGATTGAATGCTTTGACTCTAACATTAGGGAAAAGACAAGAATAACTGCTCTCAGCACCGGCAATTATAACCTTGAAATAAAGCAAGAAAAGGAAATAAGAAGCGTGCATATTGGAAAGGAAGATATAAAAATGTCTTTATTTGCACATGACATCATCTGTGTAGAAAATCCTAAGAAATATATAACAAGTTACTGGAACTAATTGGTGAATTTAGCAAGGATTCATGTATTTCTATACACTGGCAATGAGCAATTGGAAATTGAAATTAGAAAAGCAATAGCTTCAAAAATATGAAACACAGCGCTAAAAACAAAATATGTGCAAGTTCTGTGTACTAAAAACTATAAATATTACTTTGAGAAGCTAATGAAGATTAAAGAAAACCTAAATAAACGGAGAGATATGCCGTTTATGAATTAAAAACCTCGATGTTAAGATGTCAATTCTCTTCAAAGTGACCTACAGATGTAATGCAATCCCAGTCAAAATCCCATCGGGGTTTCTGTAGAAATTAATAAGCTGATTGTACAATTTATCTGTAAAAGCAAAGGACCTAGAATAGTTATCAATTTTCAGAAAGAAGAAAAAAGTTGGAGAACTTACACTACCTAATTTCAAGACTTATTTTAAACTACAGTAATCAAGACAGTGTCACACTGCCGTAAAGATATACATATGGAACAGAATAAAGAGTTCAGAAATAGACTCACACAGATTTGGTCAATTGATTTTGACAAAGTTGCCAAGGTAACTTAATGGGTAAAAGATGGTATTTTCAACAAATTGTAGTGTAACATCAAAAAAAAAAAATCTAAAAACCTTTTCCTTACATATGCATGAAAAATTAACTCAAAACTGACCATAAACTTAAATGTTAAAGCTAAAATTGTAAAACTTTTAGCAGAAAACACATGAGAAAAAATTTTAATTTGACTAGTCAAAAATCCTTTAGATTTTGCACCTCTTTGACCTGTTTTTCATGACTCCCTATAGAAAGCAGGGACCATAAAAGGAAAATAATTGATAAATGGGAATTCATCAAATTTTAAAAAGTTTGCTCTTGAAAAAGCCCCATTAAGAGAATGAAAGTCAACCTCAGAACATACTATACAGCTGCTGTAGTTAAAACAGCCTGGTACTGGTACAATGACAGATACATTGACCAATGGAACAGAATTGAGAACCCAGATGTACATCCATCCACCTACAATCACCTGATCTTTGACAAAGGCCCAAAGTCCACTAAATGGGGAAAAGACAGTCTTTTTAACAAATGGTGCTGGCAAAACTGGATGTCCATCTGCAAAAGAATGAAACAGTACCTATATCTCACACCATACACAAAAACTAATTCAAAATGGATCAAAGACCTAAATATAAAACCAAAAACTATGAAGATCATAGAAGAAAAAAATGGGATCAATGCTGGAGGCCCTAATACACAGCACAAACAGGATACAAACCATAACAATATACAAACACCAGAAGATAAGCTAGATAACTGGAATCTTCTAAAAAGTAAACACTTAATGTTCATCAAAAGACTTCACCAAAAGAGTAAAAAGAGAAACTACAGACTGGGAAAAAAGTTTTGGGTATGACAAATCCACAAAGGTCTAATCTCTAAAATCTACAGGAAAATCCAACATCTCTACAACAAAAAGACAAATAACCCAATTAAAAAATGGACAAAGGATATGCACAGACACTTCACCAAAGAAGACATTCAGGTGGCTAACAGACGCATGAGGAAATGCTCACAATCATTAGCCGTTAGAAAAATGCAAATCAAAACTACAATGAGATACCATCTCACCCCAACATTACTAGCACGAATCAAAAAAACAGAAAATAAATGCTGGAGAGGCTATGGGGGGATTGGAACTCTTATGCACTCCTGGTGGGAATGCAAAATGGTACAACCATTTTGGAAAACAATAAGGCACTTTCTTAAAAAGCTAGAAATAGAAATACCACGTGTCCAGCAAACCCACTCCTAGGAATGTATCCTAGAGAAATAAGAGCCATCACAAGAATAGGCATATGCACACCCATGTCCATTGCAGCATTATTCACAATAACAAAATGATGGAAACAACCTAAGTGCCCATCAACAGATGAATGGATAAACAAACTATGGTATATACACACAATGGAATACTACACAATGGTAAAGAACAGTGATGAATCTGTGAAACATCTCACAACATGGATGAATCTGAAAGGCATTTCGCTGAGTGAAATAAATCAATCACATAAGGACAAATATTGTGAGACCACTATCATAAAAACTCATGAAAAAGTTTACATACAAAAAGAAACAATCTTTGACGGTTACAAGGGAGGGGATTGGTGGTAGGGGAACACTAAATGGACAATAGATAAGTGATAACTTTGGTGAAGGGTAAGACAATACACAATATAGGGGAAGCCCGCACAGCTTGACTAAGTCAAGGTCATAGAAGCTTCACAGACACGTTCAAACTCCCTGAGGGACCAAATTACTGAGCTGAAGGCTGGGGACCATGGTCTTGGAGAACATCTAGCTCAATTGGCATAACATAGTTTATAAAGAAAATGTTTTACAACCCACCTTGCTGAGTAGCATCTGGGGTTTTAAAAGCTTGTGAGCAGCCATTTAAGATACTCCACTGGTCCCACCTTGTCTGGAGAAAGGGAGAATGAAGAAAACCAAAGACACAAGGGAAAGATTAGTCCAAAGGACAAATGGACCTGGACCACAAGTACCACAGCCTCCACCAGACTGAATCCAGTACAACTAGATGGTGCCCAGCTACCACCAACTGCTCTGATAGGGATCACAACAGAGGGTCCCAGGCAGAGCTGGTGAAAAATGTAGAACAAAATTCTAACTCACAAAAAAGAAATCAGACTTACTGGTCTGGCAGACACTGGGGAAACCCTAAGAGTATGGCCCCAACCACTCTTTTAACTCAGTACTGAAGTCATTCCTGAGATTCAACCCTTAGCCAAAGACTAGACAGGCCCATAAAACAAAACAAGACTAAATGGGCACACCAGCCCAGGGGCAAAAAGGCAGGAAGGGACAGGAAATCTGGTAATGGGGAACCCAAAGTCAAGAAAGGGAGAGTGCTGGCATGTCCTGGGGTTGGCAACCAATGTCACAAAACTATATGTATATTAATTGTTTGAGAAATTAATTTGCTCTGTAAACCTTCATCTAAAGCACAATAAAAAATGGTAATAATAAGAAAACAAAATGAAAGTCAAGCCACAAACTGGAAATTAATATTTGCAAAACATATATGCAATGAAGGATATTATGATAAGTAGGAAAAATAATATATCACATCCCATCACAACATAACATAATATGATATATAACTCTATAATAAATACACCAAAAAAAAAAAGAAAAAAGAAAAAAACACCCTACAGAAAATAAGCAAAGGATTTGAATAGATACTTCAGCAAAGAATATTTACAAATGGCAAATAAGCACATGTAAAGATGCTCAAAATCATCAGTCATCAGGGAAATGCAAATTGAAACCACAATAAGGTACCACAGCACACCCACTAGAATGGCTGAAACAACTGACAATATGACAATACTGAATGCTGGTGAGACTGCTGAGTAACCGCAACTCTCAGGTGATTGTGGTGGGAAGGCAAATTGGCACAGCCATGTGGGAAGATAGTTTGGCAAATTTTTACAAATTTAAACATACACTTATCATATGACTTACCAGTCCCACTCCTGGGTATTTACTCAAGAGAAAGGAGAACTTGTGTCCCCACAAAGGCCTACATGTTAATGTTCGTAGCAGCTTTATTCATAATGGTCCCAAACTGGAAACAACCCAGATATATCTATCCACTGGTGTAAGGATAATAAAATATGGCATATCCGTACAATGGAGCAGTAAAAAGAAATAAGCTACTGACACATGGATGAATCTAAATGAAAGGAGCCAGACACAAAAGACGGTATGTTTCCATTTATATGATATTCTGGAAAATGCAAAACTCTTGTGACAGAAAGCAGACCAGTGGCTTCAAGGGGCTGGGGTGGAGAAAGGTTATTCTGCAAAGGGGCATGAGGGAATTTTTCTGGGTGATGAGAATGTTTTCTATTATGATTGTGGTGGTTGCTACATGACTGTATACATTTGTCAAAACTCACCAAGTTATACACTTAAAACTGATAAGTTTTATTGTATGAAAATTATTCTTCAATAAAACTGATTAAATAAATAGTACATCATAAAGCAAATGTCATATTATGACTGTAAACTACTGTTGAATGAGGCAGACTCCCATTCATCAAAGGCCAATGAAATTGCTTATATATTTTTTTATAGTCTGCTTCCTCGAAGGCAGACTTTCCCAAATTTCAGTCAGTTGTATAACTCTTATTTTTTTTTTTTTTTTGCTGTATTAGAGTATTATCAGCACTATTATTTATTTAATATTTTCCTTTATATTGATGAACTGTTTTTACTTATATAATTTAACACTTAACTTTAGAAGTATACATTCAATGAAAACTATTATCATTGTCATAAGCAGAAGGTAATTCTAAAAATAAATATAAACTTATTAAATAATAATATCCATCCATGTAGCACCTCAAATCATCTGGACTACTATTTTCAAGTCATACTCAATGCTCATGTTTTTTATACTCCTTGTTGTCTTCTTTCTTAGATAATATTTTCATTTTTGCGGGGTAGGCCCTGGAATAACTTTTTTATACACTCTGCATTGTTAGTATATTTTTTGAGTCTTTAGATTTCTGAAAAGGTTTTGTACGTTCCCTCAGTGGTTGATAGTCTGAATTCTAGCCAACCTTAAAGGCATTGCTCTGTTGTTTTGTATTGTTCAGTGGCAGTGATGAAAAGCATGATATCATTTTGATATTCTTTTGTAGGTAACCCATTTTTTTCCATCTGAAAGCCTTTAGGATTTTGTTTTCAGCTTTGGGACACTGGGCCCTTTGGATCTGAACACTTGTTACTTTCCTTGACTCATGTTGATTTGCTTTTATTTAAGAATAGAGTCACGTTATCTACTTATTAATATTAATGAAATTTTAGAGTAATCCGGAAGTATCTCTTATGTGAACATCATTCATTGGATTGTTATTTTAATCAACTTTTTGGCATAATATGAACCCTCTCCAGACTAAAGGAGAAAATGCATAGAAAAGCAGTTTCAAGTACTGTATTCTCTATAAATAGGTGGTATCAGGTTTTCTCTAGATGAGTAGGCAGTGTGAATGCATATTAAGATGCTTCTAAAGCCACCCAGGCTCCCTTACTGCAGTCCTGATTGTATGGTGGAAGGAGCACCAGATGGGAATTTAGGACACCTAGGATTTTTTTTTTTTAGATTTAGGTATCTAATCTTCTGTGTGACTTGGAACCAGAAATTTTAGCTTCGGATTCTTATGTAAAATAAAGAAAAGGACTAGATTATTACTAAAGTGTCATCTAGCTCTAAAAATTTGATGATTCTGTATAGAGTCTCTATGAGTTGGAATCGACTCAATGGCAATGAGTTTGTTTTTTTTGTTTTGTTTTGTTTTGGTGATTCTATAATTGTTCCTCTACACCTTGATTTAGTAACACCGTTTCAACACTTTTAAGTACACATTACCAATGACAGATTGAGAGTCATTGAAAATGCTATCTTAATATCAAAACCTGTTGCTGTCGAATCAATTCTGACTCATAGTGACTCCACAGGGCAGAGTAGAACTGCCCCACAGTGTTTCCAAGAAGCGGCTGGTGGATTCGAACTACCGACCTTTTGGTTAGCAGCCTAGCTCTTAACCACTACACCACCAGGGCTCCTACCAATATAACTGCCACTTATCTAAAATATTTCACAACCTTTTAAAAACAGGTTACATTTGTTTGACAACTCTTTTTCTTTTCTACCTTTTTTTCTGCTTGAGGTCAGTGTGTATTATTTTTTGACTTTTCAAATACCCATAAACCTGTTGCTGTTGAGTTGATTCTGACTCATAGCAACCCCATAGGATATCAAGGAGCTAAGATTATGCACAGCGGGTATTTGTAGTTCAATGGTAGAATTCTTGTCTTCCATGAAGGAGAAAGGGGTTCAACTCCTGGTCAGTGCACCTCAAGCACAGCTACCACCTGTCTGTCACTGAAGGCTTGCATGTTGCTATGATGCTAAGCAGGCTTCAGTGGAGCTTCTAGACTAAGACAAACTAGGAAGAAAGGCCTGACAATCTACTTCCAAAAATCAGTCAAAGCAAACCCTATGGATCACAACGATTCAATCCTGTTGTGCATGTGTTTGCCATGAGTCAGAGCTGACTTGAAGGCAGCTAACAAAGTTTATGAAAATACAGATTTCTTTGCTAATTGGCAAAGTGAAGTAGTAGTTATTATGAGAAAGATATTTATTTAGGTTTTAAATTTTTTATATTTTTAATAACTGTTGAAAGAATAAAATCATCTTGCAAAATATTCTTGCATTATAAGTAGACTAAAATTAAAACTTCTTTTTTTATTAGGTGTTTTTTTCACCAGAACAACTCACATCACCATCTCTCAGACCAAGACATATAGAAAGCAATACACAATATCAGGTGAGTCCTGAGTTATTCTATCACAAAATCAATCATATTTAACTACGTTGTTTCTCCAATAACCCACTGCTGTCAAGTCAATTCCAACTCATAGTAACCCTACAAGACAGAGTAGAACTTCTTCATGAGGTTTCTAAGGCTGTAATCTTTACAGAAGCAGATTGCCCCATCTTTCTCCTGAGGAGCAGCTGGTGGGTTCAAGTCCCAACTTTTCGGTTAGCAGCTGAGCACTTAGCCACTGCACCACCAGGGTTCCTTGTGTTTTCTCTGATACTTTAAATAATTAAATAGTTCTGAAACCTGGCTCGGAGATCCTGGGTGGTTTTACGTGCTCAGCTGCTAACTGAAAAGTTGTGGGTTCTAGTCCACTCAGAGATGCCTTGGAAAAAGGCCTGCTGATCTACTTTCCAAAAAAGTCAGCCATTGAAAACCCAATGGGCCACAGTTCTACTCTGACACACATGGGGTCACCATGAGTTGGAGTTGACTTGACAGCAACTGGTTTCTAAAACCTGGCAACCCATTAGAAACACTTGGCTATCTTTTAAAAATACATATTCCCAGGTCCCACCCTTGACCTACTGAATCATAAATCTGGAGATGGAACCTGGGAATCTGTATTTCTCAAAAAACCTAGGGGATTCTTACGATATCACCTTGGTATCAACTAGCAATCAAAAAACCAGCTATACCCATTAAAATGAACTTTGAACTACTAAACTGAAATCAACTAAAACAAGCATTAAGCTGATTATTTCACATTTTGTTTTTTTTAATTGGATACTGTAGAAGTTGTATAAGCAAAAGGTTTGAATAGAGACTTCATTTTGCAGGCAGTTGCAATAATAGAATAGCTGATCTCAGACCTATAAAACTACCTGTGGATATTATACTAAAATTTCACTGTAATGCAAAGTTTTTTTGTACTGGTCTCTCTTAACCATTTCTTTCATAATGATTCATCAAAATGCAAGATTTTACTGTGACATGTTAAGTGCTAGGTGGAGCTTATCATTGTTGAAACTTCCAGACTGAAAGGCAGTTGATATATGCCCCAAGTCAGTCTTTAGAGAATGTTTATGATACTTTTAATGGGACATCTACTACTTTTTCTACGCTGCTACTAAAATGGTAAATACATGGATAGAACTTAGATCCTGAAGTTAGTTACCATTTCAACAAATACAGCTAATGCTGGAAATTGAGCAGTTAAAACAAACATACAAACACACGACTATTTATGGATGGCTTTAAAAAATATTCTAGGTAGTGAAAAGCACATAGATAAAAAAAAATAGTGTTAAAATTAAAAGCTAGAGAAAATTTTGCATTGGAATTTTCATTTTTATTCCGATTTCAGATAATTTAAAAGAATTAAAATAGGTTTTCTCCTCCTTGTAGATGGTAGGAGGATGAATAGATACATTGACAGGTTGCTCAAAGAAAATTAACTTGAAAATTCATTATAAATTCAGAATAAATGCTACAGAAATTCTTACCTTTTTTTTAATATTACAATTCCAGACATTCAACATCAAGGACGGTTTTGATCCTTTTTTAAGGAATATAAACAACAAAATGTCAGTCAGAAAAAGGAAAGACCAAGATATGCCCAAATGTAGAAACATTTTAAGTGCAGAGGTTATAGAGCATGAAGACCAAGATCCTCCTTACCCAGCACATTCAGAAAAAACTGCAGAACCTACTAATAAAATCTGGGCTTGTTATCCTGATATCACAATAAAGCCTTTAGACACTAAATTAAAAGGAAGACCACCAAATGTAACTTTACCAAATTTTGAAGGAGAATCATCAATGACTGCAAATGTAGATACATGTCACCTCTCAAAGTCATTAAATCTTAGCTCCCATGTGGAAAATTTAAAACAATCAATGCTGCTTAAGTCAATTTTAAGTAAAAACCTACAGGACCGTTTAGATGAATTATTTTCTAAACCAGAAGTTCCTATGGACATTGAAGCAAGAAAGAAAAGCCACAGATCTCAATTTCTGAGTGTTCATGATAAACCAACAAGTAGTTTAGAAGACAAAGTATCAGAAAAAAGCCAAGACTTAAAAAGCTGGCTTCCAGAAAAAGATATTTTAAATTCAAAGTCTCTTTTAAGTCAAATAATTAAAGACATGCCTACAGATTCACTTTCAGAAGGTGGATCAGGAAAATCTACAGAGGTAGAAAGGGAACACAGCTCTGCAAAAGACTTAGAGGCTGGCGTACCAGACTATGTTATAAAGCAAATATTCACCTCAGCCATCTTCTCAGAGACGGAGAAAGGAGTGAAAGTGCCAGGTGGGACGAAGCTGAATGTGCACGATCAACTACCCACAGCTTGGGAGAGAAGTTTGCCTTCGCATAATGGGGCTCAGTGTGAAAAAAAAGACGATGACCAAGAATTGTCAGAGTCCAAATCTGCTATAAATCGGATAATGCAAGCATTTCCTGTAGATGCTCTTTTAGAATCTGGGTTAATCAAAGTGACAGAATTAGATAAAGAACACCAAGAGAGTTCTTCGGGGGACTCAGAAAAAGGCTTTCCTGATGAAAAGCCAAACTATTCCACAAAGGAGTATTCAAAAATCAAAACAGAACCTCTTTCAGAGCAGAATATACCCTCCATTCCCAAAGAAGCCACTTGTGCTCTCAATACAATTGAATCTGTAGAGGAAGGTCAAAATATACCCCCACAAGATTCAAAACATCATTCAATATCAGATATAAAAACAGATTTGCCAAGGAATGGTCAGAGGCTTTATAAAGAAGAAAATGATCTTAATAATACTTTGGAAAATTTAAGCAACTTGTTAATGGATAAGCTTAGTGAGTCAGATACAATAATATTAAAATCCTTTTTAAAATGCATCCTCAATGTTTTTTTCAAATATGGTCAGTCTGAAAGAAGACAACCAGAAAGAGAATTACAAAGATTAATTCAACATTCTTTTACAAATGACACGGAAGACCCTGAAGAAATCAGAGAGAATTTTGACAAAGTCGACAAATTAGACAGAAAACCTATTTTGAACCCAAAGCTGCATGTATTTCTAGAAGAACTCTCAGAATCAGAAATAAAAAATTTTAAAGCTGAATTAAGTAAACATATCCAGCATTACCTTGTAGAAAGACTTGCAGAATCAGGACATATCACCGAGGACGACTTACCAAAAATCCATCAAAATCTTTATTTGCTTAATGAGAAATCAGAACCAAGAGGGCAAGACATTTTTCGAGAAAAATATTCAGAAACTGTGAAAGAAATCATGTCTTTTATACATAATTTTCATCATCATTTCATAGATAAACATTTAGAAATAAAGCTATGCTCCTTTTTAAGTGAAATTCTTCAAAACTATTTCCTAGAAAATCTTTCAGAAAGCAAGTTATTTAAAGAGACAGAACCTGTGAGTATACTCTCAAGCACATCTTCTCTCAGAGCTAAAAGTGCCTCAATATCTTTACAGGACTCAGGACAAGATATTTCAAGAGGGAGTTTTGGTAGAAGGCTTGAAATAAACACGAAATTTCCTTTAAACAAATCTCTTCAAAATTATCTTACAGCTTTATCAGAAAATGAACTATTAAATCTAAAAGCTGATTTAAGCAAACACCTCCAGAGCTTTTTTTTTGAAAAACTTTCAAAATCCGGACTAACCACAAAAAGGCAATTAGAGAAGATCGACCAGCATATAAATTTGATTAATTCCAGTTCTACGCCATTAAAATGTATAAAGACAGATTGGCCTTTTAGAGATGAAAGTAAGCTTATAGAGGAGCACTCGGAGAAGCAAACTAAATACTCAAACATTGCTCAAAAGAACACTTTACAAAAGGTTCCTGAGGGTAGACTTGTGGAAACAGAACTGATCAGAAAGGAAGAAAAAGAATATTTTCCTTTGCACAATCTTAAAGAAAATCTGTCAATAATTAGGGAACAGAAAAGATACTACTCTAAAGAAGGAGCTAAAACACTAAGTTTAATAAAAGTTCATTCTTCTTCCAACAAAAATGTACCAGAGATTCCATTAAATAAGTCACCAGAAAGACTTACAAATATAACGTTTAAGAATCAAAGGAAAGAACATGACTTCATACAGTTTCCTCGAGCAGAAAATTCTATTTGTAAAGCAGAGACTCAAGACCTATATAGCTGGGGTGGTAAATCAAAAATAATTCAATCAAACACTTGCTTTGAAAGGACACTGAACATGATGTCCCTTGAAAAAAAGGAGCATGTTAACATCTATAAATTGACCTCAGAGGAAAAACCTGAAGCAGGACTGTCACCATATCCAAGAGTTCCTAATTGCAAAATGCCAGATGAAGATGAGTACTCAAACAGACTCACTTTTCCTTCACGGCAGAGTCACACTCTAACACAGTTCAACTCAGAGGCGGGGGAGACATCAAAATTAGAAGACCGGTATTGTCAGAGATTGAAAGGAAATAATAACAATAAAAAACAACATTCAGTAACATTTGCAGAATACAAGAATGAAATGCAAACCCATTATAAAAAAACAGCTGAAATTTGCAGTGAAAAATGTGCCAACGTCCTTGAATCACAATCTTTTCAATATAATGTTTTAGAAGTTGACAAGTTCTCAAAACTATCCCTATTCCCAGAAGTATTAAAGAGAGACAGTCTGAAGCCCAAGATCAGAAAAGAAAGAGATCATGCTGGCAAACAAAAGAAGTCATTTAGCAAGATAGTTAAGATACTACCAACCACACTGCCCCCAGCAAAAATCCATCTAAAGAAATCTATTCCAAGGACATTGCTTCATTGGACTGCAAGAACAACAACACATGTAATAATGTTTTTCTAAGTCTTGTACTTCTGTATTTGGCAAAGTTCTATAAATAATTTACTTTAGGGTATATATGTCTGCATGCAAGTGTGTGTATAGCCTTAATTGCCCCAAGACATACACACCTCAAAATTTAAAAAAAAAACAAAAACTTCTTAAATTCAAATATCACCTCAGCTGATTCAAAATGCAATCACAAAGCAGAGGGACTATTAACAGACCTGGTGACTTTGTGTGAATTAGATCAAGGAAACATTGTCTCAGGCATGCATTAGAAAAGGCACCCTTCCTTCTGGGCAGGCCCTCCAGCCTGACACAGCCTGGGGCCAGGGCACGCGGCCCTGCCTAGGAAAACCTGGCTGAATTTCAGCCCTAACTCATCCCTCAGCCAGAGGTTGTGTAGGCACAACTTGTACAACCATTGGCAGAGGTCACAGAACTGGAATTTTCTTTTCATGTAGATAGAGGTATAAATATATAGTTTTTTTTCCCCAGATAGTTGGATTATCTTTGTCTCAGTAAATAAATATGAAGCTCCTACTATGTGCCAGTTATTTTTTAAGACTTAAGGATATGCAAAATTTACAATCTACTGGATTATGAATTGCAAAGTTTTGATTTAACTTCTAGTATTTTCATTACCACCACTCTGCTATATCACATGCTGTGAGAAATGCAGGAATTCAAATCTATTTTTAATATCAACATAAATAAAACAAATAGAAACACAAATTTGCTACTAGACTTTAAACAAACCATTCTAGGAATGCAAGAGACTTAATTTTCTGGATCACTATTCTTTGTTAGTATGGACATGACCCGCAATTGGGAAAACTTCTGAGTTCTAAAATTGATGTTAATTTGATAATTTGATGTGCATAATTCTGCCTTTAAATGAAAAAATAGATTAATTTCAGAATAGTAGCTTTGAATTTGTTTTCTACAGTAAAGTAAATTATTAGCTTTAAAGTGTCAGGGTAAATATTATCAGTATAGCTTATCCTCTAACTTGGATTTTTCTTTCCTAAAAATAATTTGGTATTGAAGTGTATATGTATGTGTGTGGGCGGTGTGTGTGTGTGTGTGTGTGTTTACAAACAAGGAAAAGAAAAGATAATGGGCTCATAGTTTTTGGAGGACAAAGACTTTCTAAAGTTCATTTTAGACAAATGGGATCTATAATGTCACACTTTAAAAGAAAACAAGAAATTACATTTGTGTTAACCAGTATGAGATTATGTAGGATCTCAGAACCACTACTTTGTTGCTAGGTACTGAGAAAAAATGCTTTTAAGCTTAGAGTAGTCAAAGGAGAGCTATATTTATTTCCTTCTCTTGGTAAACTACTTAAACTTTTCTGTCTAGTAAAGTTGACAACAGGAATTGAGTGGTCTAAGAGGGCATTTGTCAGATGATCAGAAAAGCTTACTCATCTGATTTTCTCAAATCCAATCATCTCTGAAAGGAATCAAAACAGAAGACAGAAAGATTGAGTTGTAGGAGCACCTAGAAGACAATAACCATTGCTGTAGGCCTCCGTGCCCTTCCACTGGCACCCCAGAAAGCAATTATATCAGCTCTGAAGCTAAAATTACATATTATTCAATAATATATAAGACATTCTCTTAAGAACATGGCTTACCTAATTATGCCATGTACTTAAGAGAGAAGAGAAACAATGTTTCCTTGCCCTCTCCAAAACAGGCAAAAATGTAAAGTAGATGGAATTTGTCTTTAGATTCTTCCTACCTCCTTTTTATAACTCTTCTCTTTTGAGCTAACCTAATTCTTCTCAGTGCTGCCAACCTCCTCCCAGTCCCCAGTTATATTATTTTACTCCCACCCCCTCTCTGAATTAAAGTAGCTTATTCCTTTTGTGTGACAGTCTCTGCAAGGTGTTGAGGCAACTGCTCAAACTGCTGAGTAAACTAAGCAAAACCCATTGCCAATTAGTTGATTCTGACTCATAGCAACCCTATAAGACAGAGTAGAACTGCCCCATAGGCTTTCCAAGGAGCAGCTGGTAGATTCAAACTGCCTACCTTTTGTGTCAACTCGTCTACACTAATTTGAGAATGATTCCATACCCTTAATATTTCATCAAATTAGGTATACTAATCTAGGTTAACCACTTCTCTGTTATTAGACATTTTTAAGTAGCATTTCAAAGTACAACTTAATACAACTTTTTTCCCATAGTTTGAGTTATTTCTTTAGACTAGATTTCCAGAAGTGGGATTACAGGATTAAAAGAGATTTGTATATACACACACACACGTCTATATATTTATAAGTATAATATATATTTACATAGGTAAAGAATATGTTAAGTTAACTTAAAGAATGAAAGCTTAGGTGACATAAAAAGTAAAATACAAGAGTTTGTAATTCATATTTGGGGTTGGGGAAGAATATTTTTGTGCAGAAGAACTACAGAGTAGGCTGGCCAGCTTTGTCTAAGAGTCTGACCTCTGAGGACAGCTCCCCTAAGTTTTTCTGGTTTCTAGCTTCATGTCTTCCATCTGTTTTGAAACAGCAGATCCTTTGAAACAAGTTTTTTTTTTTTTTTTAAGCGCAGTTTCTAAGGGTAGTAGCTAATGGGGCTGCCTACAATACATTTGATGCTGTCATTCTTTAACTATTAATATTACAAACTTTAAAGAAAACTTTAGTCCTTGTAAATTTAAAATGCACTTTTAAGAAACCCAACTTACTGATGTGATCTTTTATTTTAATATTTAGGATTGTTCGGATAAATTTGAGGATTTACCGGTGGCCTCATTTAAGCCTCTTGAAAAAACAAAATCAAGGACAAGGCTTTTAGGGAAGAGACCAGCTGATAGCCCAAATCAATCAAAACACTCTGCCAGACCGCATACTGCTCCAGGGGTTAACAAACGACAGGAAGGCTGCAATGGAAAACTTGAAAGTCCTCGACTGGTTTCAGCAGGCTTAGTTCATATAAGTGATACAATCTCGAATTATGAAAAGCGTAAAGCGCGGCAAAAAAATCAATTAAAAGAGAATGTTGAAAAATGTTCGCTTATTTGTGATATTATCCAAATGTTAAACACTTCAGAGTGACATATGAGGCCAACAGTCATTAAGAATATGATTTCTCCCCTTAACAAAATGGTTTGAAGATCTGCCCTTCTGTGTGATAGAAGTCAGCAACCAAATTCCATCTTGTTAGAACCACTTTGTTTTGATTAAAATGAAAAATAAGCACTTTTGATGTAAATGTGTTTTTGTTTATAAGACCTTAGGGAACAAACACAGAAATACATATTCAGTTCATGTAAGATTTGCTTCCCAGCTCTTTCCTGTTTTCATTACGTAATAGTGTCTCAGACTTTCTAAACACTTGTTATGCTCTAAATGATGCTTGTGTGCTGTTTTCAGGTTTTTTATTTGTATTCATAGCTCTAGATCTCTTAACAATCTGCAATTCTTAAGGCCAATAAACCTTCCATTAATTTTAACATCATTTGACAGTGCAACTTTTTACACTATCATTAGAGATAACAAAGAACAGATGCCTAATTCCCAAGGCATTTTCTACCCTGGAGTGATTTTCTAACTCACTCCAAAAATTGCGAAGGGGTGTTTTTAATAAGACCAAACTCAAGAAACTGCATAAAATTGTAGAAATTGCACAAAATACAATTATTTAACTAAATCAACATAGGATTTAAATCAGAGACTTCTGAGAATTTGTTCTGTTTTTATCAAGTATCATATCTGGGTCTTGTTGAACTTTGCTCCATTCTTGAGAAGCTAACACTTCAATTTATAGAACTTTTGTCAGTTTCAATTTTTCTAAAAATCAGAAATATGATGGGGTTTAAATAGAATTGGCTGATGGAAAACAGAATTCCTGATTATTCATTCTATGGTATAATTATAGTAATTTTTTTATGGGGACCAAGAATTTCCAGTAATTTTCAAAGTGACCCTAACCAGGAAAACACAGATAACTTTAGATCTTTCCAATTGAAGGAATACAGTGTATTGGTTTCACTGGTGATGGAGCCAAGACTAAGAAGCCAAAAGGGAAGGTGAGGCAACCCAGAGATAAGCAAGACCAGGAAGTGCTACCCCACTCAGGTGGAAGGGACAGTAGGGAGAAATGGTGTTACCAGAGTTCTGAAGCCATAGGACAGAGAAGACACAGCTACTAGCAGGGATGCCACTACAAACGGGAATGTGAGAAGGGGCGAGAAATGCCGTGTTTCTTCCCTCCTCCTCCCGCCCTCTGATCTTATGCTATTCCCTCCTATTAGGCACACCCACCTGAAAACCAGGAAGAAGGGTGTGTGAAAAATGTAGTTTCCAGTGAAGCAAAGCAAGGGAAGAGTGTGGAAGTGGATTTGAGAGCAAATAGGCAATTCACCAACAGTACCTATGAGGAAAACCAATGATCTAGTTTCTTTCCATCTATTTCTTAGATGGAAAAATCTCAAATCCTTTTGCCTCATTAAATGTTTTTGTGTGCGTGTGAAAATATGCACCACATTTGCCAATTCAACAATTTCTACATGTATAATTCAATGACATCGATTACATTCTTCATGTTATGCAACCATTGTCACCGTCCTTTTCCAAATTATTATACTACCATTAACACAAACTCAATTCCCTAAGCAAAATCTTCTCGGCACCACCCCCTCCTCCCTGCCCATTCCTGGTCAACCACTAATAATTTTTGGTTCCTACATATTTGCTTACATCGTATATGTGAGACTTACCGTATTTGTCCTTTTATGACCGACTTAATTTGCTCAGCATGTTTTTAAGGTTCATCCATGTTGTGGCATGCATAAGGACTTCATTTATCCTTGTGGCTGAGTAACATTCCATGGTATATTTATACCATGTTTTGTTTATCCATTCATTTGTTGATGGACATTTCAGTTGTTTCCAGGTTTTGGTTATTGTAAAAAGTGCTGTAATGAACATTGGTGTACAGGTTTCTGTTTGTGCTCCTGCTTTCACTTCTTCTGGGTACATATCTAGCTTTGGGAACCGTCAAACCGTTTTCCACAGAGGCTGTACCATTTTACATTCCCAAGAACAATGGATTAGGACTCCTCATTAAACTTTTAATGGCAATATTGTGACACACAATGAGTTAAAAGTATCCCGTCATGGAAATCGCTCACATTTGCTTTGCAAAAGTCTTTTTTTTTTTTCTTATATATTTTATTCAAGGAACATTTCCTTAAGTATTTATTAAAGATCTACAATATGCCAGATACTTTGCTAAACACTGAGAATATAGTAGTGAATAAGACAATATTCTCAAGCAGTCCACAGTCTACTGGGGACGTAGACACAGAATTCTAATAGAGTTGTGAAAGTACAGGTGTTTTGACGGGAAAAGCACTATTGAAGCTCACAGGAAGGCACTTTAGCTAAGGCCACTGTGTTATTTTGGGTCCTTCCAGAAGCAGACACCAAGCACGATTAGACATATGGTAGGCAGAATAAAGGCTCCCTCCGAATGAGTATGTTCTAATTCCCGAATCCTGTGAATATGTTACCTGCAAAGGAACTTTGCAGCTGTGATTAAGGATCTTGAAATGGGGAAAGCTTTTGAAACTAAAAAGTGAGTTTAGCAAAGTCGCAGAACACAAACCCAATATAGAAAACTCACTTGTATTTCTGTATGTTAGCAACAAACAATTGGAGATTGATAAAAATAATACCATTTACAATATCATAAAATATGAAATACTTAAAAATAAATTTAACAAGACTTGTACAGTGAAAAGTGTAAAACATTGCTGAGATAAATTGAAGAAGACCTAAATAAACAGTATTTGCCCTTTTGTGAAGGAGCCCTGGTGGTGTAGTGGTTAAAGAGCTCAGCTGCTAACCAAAAGGTCGGCAGTTCAAATCCATCAGCTGCTCCTCTGAAGAAAGATGTGGCAGTCTGCTCCCATAAAGATGTACAGCCTTGGAAACCCTATGGGGCAGTTCTACTCCATCCTACAGAGTTGCTATGAGGTGGAATCAACTTGACAGCAGTGGGTTTAGTTTGGGTTTTGGTCCTGTTGTGACTAATTTATTTCAGAAGACAGTATTTTTACAATGTCAATTTCCCCTAAATTGGTCTATAGATTCTATGTAATCCCAATAAAAAACACCCAGTAGGCTTCCTCATAGAAATTGACAAATGATGCTAAAGTTTATATGAAAATGAAAACAATCTAGAATAGCCAAAATAATTTTGAAAACAATGAACACAGTTGGAGGATTTTCACCATTTGATTTTAAGATTTACTACAAAGTTATGGTAACTAATAAAATGTGGCATTTGTATATGGGTATACTGGTAGGGGCACTGGTGGTGCAGTGGTTGAAATGCTCAATTGCTAACCCAAAGTTCGGCGGTTAGAATCCACCAGCCACTCTGGGGGGTAAAGATATGGCAGTCTGCTTCCGTAAAGATTTACAGCCTTGGAAACCCCGTGGGGTGGCTATGAGGCGGAATCAAGTCGATGGCAGTGGATTTTTTTTTTTTTTTATACAGGTATATGGTATTGGTACACCGTTAAATAGATCATCTGAACAAAATGGAGTCTAGAATTAGAGCCACATTTTTTTAATCAGTAGCCCTGGTGGCACAGTGGTTAAGAGATTGGCGATAATCCAAAGGTTGGCAGTTTGAATTCACTAGCCCCTCCTTGGAAACCCTATGGGGGCAGTTCTATTCTGTTCTATAGGGTCGCTATGAGTCGGAATTGACTTGATGGCAAATGGGTTTTACAGGTTATATATAGTCAATTGATTTTTTAAAAAGGCACTAAGGCAATCCAATGGGGAAAGGATAATCCTTTCAACTAATGGTGCTGGAAAAACTGGCTATCCATATGCTAAAAGGGAAAAAAAAATCTTGACCCTTACCTCAAAATTAATTTGAAATGGATCACAGACCTGAATATAAGAGCTAAAACTATAAAACTTTTAGTGCAAAACAGAAGAAAATCTTAGTGGCCTTGGGTTAGGCAAAGGTTTCTTAAATAAGACACAAAAAAGCATGAACTAAAATAGAAAAAAAGTGGGTCCACTGGATTTCACCAAAATTAAAACCTTTCAGATCTTTAAAAGACACTGGTAAGAATATGAAAAGGTGAGTGACTGAGAAAATCCTTGCAAAACACATATTTGTTTCAAAAGAAAACCAAAAACCTTGTATTCCAGAATACCTGTTGCCATTGAGTCGATTCCGACTCAAAGGATAGTAGAACTTTCACACGGGGTTTCTAAGGCCGTCAATCTCTACAGAAGCAGACCCACATAGCTTTCTCCCATGGAGTACCTGGCAGGTTTGAACCACCACTCTTTCCGTTAGCAGCCCAGAGCTTAACCACTGTACCACCAGGGCTCCTTTGTATTCTGGAATCTATAACATTAAAAAAAAAAATTTACAACCCTGTAAGAAAACACACCACCCAACAGAAAAACAGGCAAAATGTTGAACAGACCCTTCAACAAAAAAGATACACAAATGATAAATATGCTCATGAAAAGTTAGGAGAATGAAAATTAAAACCACGAGATATCACTACAAACCCACTAGAGTGGCTATAATAGAAAAGAATGACAGTATCATATATTAGCAAGAACGTGGTACAACTAGAAATCTCATACATTGCTGGTGGAAACATAAAATAGCACAGACACTTTGGAAGATAGTTTGGCAGCTTCTTTATATCTAAACATACATTTATGAGTCACTATATGACTCAGCAATTCCACTCCCAGAGAAATTAGAACACATGTCTATACAAAGTCTGTACCCAAATGTTCCTACAGCTTTATTCATAATAGCCCCAAACTAGAAACAACTCAAATGCACATTAACTGGTGAATGGATTAAATAAACTATGGTATAACTACCACAAGGGAATATTCAGCAATAAAGAGGAATGAACAAGTAATACATGTAGCAATGTGGATGGACTGAAGTGAAAGATACATAAAATCCATTGCCATACAGTTGATTCCGACTGATAATGACTCTATAGGACAGAGTAAAACTGCCCCATAGGGTTTCCAAGGCTGTAATCCTTACGAAAGCACACTGCTACATCTTTCTCCTGTAGTGTGGCTGGTGGGTTCGAACCGCCAAAATTTTTGCTAATAGCTGAGTGCTTAATCACTGTGCCACCAGGGCTCCTTGAAGTGAAAGATAGTAGGCACGCACACACACACACACACACACACACACACAAAATACCTCATACTGCATAATTCAATTTGGATCAGGTAAAATTATAGCGACACAAAGCAGATGAGTGGTTGTCAAGGGGCCATGGAATTGAGGAGAAGAGATTTATTCAGGGGGGCATAAGAGAACATCTTGTGGTGATGGAAATGTCCTGTATCATGATTATGGTGGTTACATGACGTATATATTTGTCAAAACTCATCAAATTGTACACTTAAAATTGGTGAATTTTGTTGCATGCAAATTATACTTCAATAAAGCAAGGGGAAAATAATGTGGAAAATGGAAAAGGAGAAATAGGAGGAAAACCAGGAAGATAATTGTATCCTAGAAGACCAGAGAGGACTTAAAGGAGCAAGGAGTGATCAACAGTGTCAAATGTCCAGAGGAGTAAAATAAGGAGAAGGCTGAAAATTGATCTGATTAGCAACAAGTTGGTCATTAGTGATCTTGGCAAAAGCATGTTTCTGTGTAGTGGCAGGGGAGGACCAGGTTGCAGTGAATAGATTTAGGAAATGAGAAAGCAACATAGGTATGAACTATTTTTTTCAAGTTTCCTAACAGGACTTCTGGAGAGCTGTTTGCTCTACTTTATCCACTCCTCATTCTCCCCATCCCGTTCTGTGCCCCAAGAGATTGACTTTGCTTGTGGATGCTTCTGGTTGGTTTGGTAAGTGCTAGCACAAGGAGGAAGGAGAAGTTGGCTTATTTATTTTCTTGGCTCCCTCTACTTGCTGGCTTGGCTTGTGTTGGTTTCATCCTCTTTCAAAGGCCACAACTCATATATCAAGCAGTGCTTTTCATCAGCCACTCTCAAGATGTTCCAGTAAGTACGCCATTCCTTTGGCTTAAACAAGAGGTAATAATGTTTTCTCACTAATCTTGGCCCCCAGGTATTATATACCAAGCTCTCTTCAGTTAGCCAGTTTGAATGCATCATCTATTTTCTATTGTATTGGGCCTCCGGCTAATATATTTATTGGTATCACAAGTGGCTCCATGAAATAGAGCCCCAAAATGGGATCAGGAGTTGGCCTGCTCATATATCTGCTGGATCACTACACAAGAATTATAAAATATTGTTGAGAGAAATTAAGGAACATAAGTAAATGGAGACATGCCATATTCATAGTTGTTGTTAGATGCCATCCAGTCATCTCCAATTCAGAGAGACCCTACGTATAACAGAACAAAATGTCACCCAGTCCTGCACGTTCCTCACAATAGTAGGTATGTTTGAGTCCATTGTTGCAGCCACTGTGTCAATCCATCTCGTTGAGGGTCTTCCTCTTTTTTGCTGACCCCCTACTTTACCAAGCATGATGTCCCTCTCCAGGGATTGGTCCCTCCTGATAATATGTCCAAAGTAAGCAAGATGAAGTCTTGCCATCCTCCCTTCCAACGATCATTCTGGCTGTACTTCCTCCAAGACAGATGTTTGTTCTTCTGGTGATCCATGGTATATTCAGTATTCTTTGCCAACATCATAATTTAAATGCATCTTCAGTCTTTTTCATTGTCCAACTTTTGCATCCATATGAGGCAATTGAAAAGTCTATGGCTTGGGTCAGGGGCACCTTAGTCATCAAAGTGATATCTTTGCTTTTTAACACTTTAGAGAGATCTTTCGCAGCACATTTGCCCAATGCAATATGTTGTTTGATTTCTTGACTGCTGCTCCCGTGGACATTGATTGCTGATCCAAGTAAAATGATATCCTCGACAACTTCAGTATTTTTTTCGTTTATCGTGATGTTGCTTATTGGTCCAGTCGTGGTTGAGGTGTAACCCATACTGAAGGCTGTAGCCTTGGATCTTCATCAGTAAATGCTTTAAGTCCTCTTCACTTTCAGCAGGCAAGGTTGTGTCATTTGCATATTGCAGGTTGTTAATGAATCTTCCTCCAATCCTGATGCCACATTCTTTTCATATAGCCTATCTTCTCAGATTTGCTCAGTGTACAAATTGAATAAGTATGGTGAAAGGATACAACCCTGATGCACACCTTTTCCGATTTCAAACCATGCAGTATCCCTTTCTCTGTTCAAATGACTGCCTCTTGATCTATGCACAGGTTTACGGAAGACACAAAAAATTAAAGATGAATTCTTCCAAAACTGATCTAAAGAGTCAAGGCAATCCCAATCAAAATCCTAATAGGTTTTTTTTTTTTGATGTAAACTGACAAGCTCATTCTAAAAATTATAATGAAATGTAAAGGAGTAAGAATAGTTAAGATAGTCTACAATACAAAGGACAAAGGAATACAACCAATTATTCTACTAGTAATTATTCTACTAGTATAAAAGCGATTTTTCCATCCATATGCTGTCTACAAGAGATAAATCTTAGGCCCCAGGAAACAGACTGAAAATGAAAGGACAGAAAAGAATAATTCATGCAAATAGTAACCAAGAGAGAGCAGGGATGGCCCTATGAATATTAGACAAAATAGATTTTAATCCTTTGCAGTCCCAATTATTTTCTCCTTTGAATTTTTTGTTGATGCTATGTGTTTTCACTAATGGAAAGCACACTGCTTGAAGGACCAATTCAGATTTTTTTGTTGAGTTATGGATTTTGATACCCATTACCTGGGATCACCCAAGTCTTAGCGAATACTGGACGTAGTAAATTCTACTGATATGAGCCAATGATAAAAAAATTTTTTTTTAATTTGTTGCAAATTTGCAAAACTTGAGGTAAAACACAAAGGCACCTAGCAATGACTATACATTTTATTCTAGTCTCCTTCTTTATTATTTTTCATAAAATTTTTCAAAACATGGTACAATGCACTCTTCTTTACTGCAAAAGCATTACAGCCCAAATAAATAAAGCCAAGGGATTTTTTTTTTTTTCAATCTCAGGAAAATTACCACTACAATGCATTCTTCATTACTACAAAAGCAGTACTGACAGGCCAAATAAATAAAGGAATTTGAATTTCAGGAAAATTACCACTACTATGTATTCTTCATTATAACAAAAGCAGTACTAACAGCTAAGAAGCAGAAACAGCTGCCCTGGAATACCGCAGAACTGCTCATAGCAGTGCATTATAGCTGCTACACTTGGAAGTAATGATTGGGCCCTGATATAGGGTCACTATGAGTTGGAATTGACTTGACGGCAATGGGTTTGGGTTTAATGAATGCAGGGTAAGAATAACTTGTAGAAGTCTGAGTCTCTTGAGAAGCACCACTGCAATGCATTATTCCTCATTGCAAAGGCATTACATACTGTTCAAAAGCTAGAAAGGGAGGAAGCCAGTAATACCTGGAAGCAATGAATGGCATCAGGGAGAAAATGGCCACTATGACCAAATGAAGACGGGAATAGCTTATTCCTGTGATAAGTACATTCTCATGAGAACATAGTAACTGGGAAACAAAGTGAGGAGGCTTATCTCATAAAGGTAAACCTGTCAAAAGTTTAGGAAATTCACACATCCAGGAGACATCACCTAAGACAATGATCAATCTACCCAAAATTAGGCTCCAACTCAGGGTTCTTGAGTTTCATGCATTTCAAGGCTCCCACCTTGATGCTAAACGTGTTAAAATTGTGCTACCTCCTTCCCAAAGAACTCCAAAGGCATAAAAAGTGGTTGGGATACCATATGTACCACAAGGCAGAAAAGGGTTAAGTCAAAATCTGTTACAAGAGGCAAACCAAAAAAACCTGTTGCCACCCCGTTGATTCCAACTCACAGTGACCTTACAGGGCAGAGTAGAACTGTTCCACAGAGTTTCCACAGAGCAACTGGTGGATTTGAATTGTTTACCTTTTGGTTAGCAGCCATAGCTCACTGTAGCTGTTAACCACTGTGCCACCAGGGCCCCATAAGAGGCAAAGAAAGGCAAACTATAATGATAAGAGGGTCAGATGAATTCATCAAGAAGCTATAACAGTTATAAATATGTATACACCTAACATCAGAGCTGCAAAATACATGAAGCAAACACTGACAGGGCTGAAGTGAATAACAGACAACTCTACAATAATAGCTGGAAACTTCCATACACAACTTTCAATAATGGATAGAATACTTAGAAGATTAGTAAGAAAACAGAGGACTTGAACAACACTATAAACCAACAGACCTAATAGAACACTCCACCCAACAACTGAACGATACACACTCTTCTCCAGTGCACATGGGTCATTCACCGGGATATATCATGTGCTAGGTCACAAAACAAGTCTCAAGAAATTTTAGAAGTTTGAAATCATACAAAATTTCTTCTCTGACCACATATGAATGAGACTAAAAATTGCAGAAGGAAAACTGGAAAACACACAAATATGTGGAAATTAAACAACACACTATTAAATAACCAATGGAGCAAGGAAGAAATCAACAGAGAAATTAAAAATGCTTAGAGTCGAATGGAAATGAAAACATATACCAAAACCCATGGAATGCAGCAAAGGCAGTGTTCAGGTGAAAATTTACAGTAATAAATACCTACATCAAATAGCCTAACTCTTCAACTTGAGGAACTACCATATTTTTACACAAATAACATGCACCTTCTATGTTTGTTTGTCAACTGAGCCCTCCTTGCAAGGTATTTTCACAAGTGCTGCTGCTATGCCAATTTTTTTACATGTTGCTGTAAAAAAAATTAGCATAGTGCACTTACAAAAATACGCTGGGAGGGAGGGCACAGTTGGCAAACAAATGTAGAAAGGGTTCATTATTTGCATAAAAATAAGGTAGACAAAGAAAAGCAAACTAAGCCTAGAGCTACCAAAAGAAGGAAATAACAAAGATCAGAGCAGAAATAACCAAAATAGAGAACAGAAAAACAATAGAACCAATAAAACCAGATGTTGGTTTTTTGAAAAGATCAATAAAATTGACAAACCTTTAGCTAGACTGAAAAAAAAAAGGAGAGAAGTTGAAAATAACTAAGATAAGAAATGGGGACATTAAAACTGACCCAATAGAAAGACATATTATAAAGCTGTAATAATTGTGACAGTATGGCACTGAAAAAAATGTTTTAAAAATTACAGAACCAAGTTCAGAAACAGACATACACATGTACGAATATTTGAATTATGACAAGTGTTACTACAGAGCATTAGGAAATAGATGGCCTTTTCAGTGAATATCGCTGGTCAGTTCACAGCCATATAGAAAAGGCTGAAACTTGATCTCTTCATCTCACACACACACACACACACACACACACACACACACGTCAATCCCAGGTGGATTGTACATCTAAATGTGAAAGACAAAGTAATAAAGCCCTAGAAGATAATTTAAGAAAATATTTTTGAAAACCAAAGCTATTTCTTTTTTTTTTTTTAATTATGCCATAGGTGAAAGTTTATAAATTAGTTTCTCATTAAACAATACACAAATTGTTCTGTAACACTGGTTGCCAACCCTGTGATATGTCAACACTCTCCCCTTCTCCATCCTTGGTTCCCTGTTTCCATTTGGCCAGTTTCGCTGTCCCTTTCTGCCTTCTCATCTTTGCTTTTGGGCTGTTGTGTCTGTTTAGTCTCAAATACATGACTGAACTATGAAGCACTTTCCTCATGTGTGTTATTGACTGCCCTGTAGGCCTGTCTAATCTTTGGCTGAAGGGTGAACCTTGGGTGTGTCTTCAGTACTGAGTTAAAATGGTATCTGAGGGTCATACTCCCAAGGTCTCTCCAGTCTCTTTGAGACCAGCAAATGTGGGGTTTTTTTTTTGTGTATGATTTTGAATTTTATTCTACATTTTTCTTCCACTCTGGTTCAGGACCCTCTATCGTGATTCCTCTCAGAGCAGTCAGTGGTGGTAGCTGGGCACCATCTGGTTGTTCTAACTATTTCTTAAACAGGACTGAAAAAGAAGAAATATAATGAGAAAGATTGATAATTTGGGCTAGATTAAAATTAAGAACTTTTGTTGATCAAAAGACATCACTAAAGAGGCTGGGAGAAGATACTTGCAATACATACAGCCAATAAAGTGCATGTATCCAGAATATATTTAAAAAATTAATAAAAACATAAAGAATCCAAGAGAAAAATCGGTAACAGAATCAAAGAGCTAGATCATGAAAGATGATATTCAAATGGCCAATAAACATGAATAGGATTGTGTTTCAAATGCCTATTAATATGTGTATTATTTGTCTCATCGGTTTTAGTATTTTCAAGACAATCATCTTTAAATAACTTTTATTGCCATGTTAAATAAGATTGTACCCAGCGAAAAAATCTGAGGTAGGCCGGGATTTACTACAGCTGAAACTGCATACTTTTTGAGACATAACATCTCTCTTTTGATAAGGTAATACCATCAATTAGGATCTGTGCTTTAAATCTGTCAAGTCATACAGGGAAATAAATAAAAGCATAAACTCAATTCAATAAATCTTTATTGAGCTCCCACAGGGTGCATGGATTTAGGATTGATAATGTACATAGAAAAGTGTTACTTTAACTAGCCCCTTTTTAAAAAAAAGCAAATTATAACTTCTCTATGTATTTCAAGTGAATCATTTGATGTGAGTGAGGCTCAGTTTGACATTACCGTAAGTATTAATAGAAGAAACAGGAAAGTATAAACGTTTTCCCTTCTACCAAACAGAGTTTGGTGCCAAGATAAACTAGCCTGTTGGTCTAACAATAGCTGATCATACAGGCTAGAGAACCTGGAAGAAAAAGATGTACTTGGAAGCACTGTCCTCCGAGGGCTCATTCCCCTGAAGGCAGCAAACTGCTGAAGAAATCAACTGGCTCAAAAGTTATACTGAAAAAAATCAAGAGAGGAGTTAGTCACAGCTTGGGAAAACAATTCAAGAATAGAAGACACTACATTAATAATTCTGAAGTTTCCCTGGAGTTGTGATAGCACTCTGAACTAAGCAAAGGAGCTATAAGCTCAGGCCCCTTTGGATGGAAGTGCTTTAAAATGATAAGATTCTCCAGTGCGCCAACTGTATTTTCAAGTATAATTCTGGTATTTGTACCTAACAATACAGAAGAAAAAGCAGCAAGGAGAAAATGTCAAGTATATAGGACGTAAAATGATTTGGCAGCCCTAGAATTCCCAGTTTGAGTCTTTTTCTTCAGGAAAAATACATTCTGGCTCGGTCCAAGGTAACACAGGAGGCACTGCTACTGATGGCTTGTTATAAACAGGAGGCAACAGTGAGAGTATTGAATCCTGGCTTTGTTCTTTCATCTGTTAAAGAAATTTAAAATAAGGCTACTGGTACATAAATTCAATACATTAGGTTTTTTTTGTTTGTTTGTTTTTGTAATAAATAATGTTTAAAGAAAATCATGTTAAAAGTGTTTAAAATTTTCTTTGGGTATTCTTCCCAAAGATGGCTTTGATTCTGGTCATCTGAAAACAGGAAGAGGTAAGAATCAAATAAAGTGATGTTTATCAGAATTATTTTGTCCTTTCACCATTTCTGACCAATACAGAAAAATCAAATGTTTTTAAAATTAATAAAAATATAATGAGGCTACAGTAACACATGATGACACTCCAGTTTGTTTTTGCTCATTTTGTTGCGTTATTGTGCAGAATCGAAATATTGTAGGAAGTTAAAAATTGAGCTACCAGAAGAGTTGTTTTTAGCTTTATTTTGTAAGAAAGTTATTATTAAGAATCTTGGTAATCTGAAGGTCTCATTAAGTCAACGCAATTAAGTAATTATTTTATAGTATTTAAACACATCTAGACAACAGAAGATAGATTAGCTCACCTGTTTAAAGAATACATGGGACAATAAACTGCTTGCTGATGGTCTGAAATTTTAAAAAAAAATTATAAAAGAATAGAACCACATATTAGAATGTAGATTTTAAGTGTAAAACTAAATTAGAAAATAAAATTTATAGCTATAAAGCCCAATACTAAAACATTAAAAGGAAAAAGAATATTACATCAGGAAGCCCAATTCTCAGATTCAATCTTAACTAACGGGAAGAATTCATTCTAAAGGTATCCTTCAATTAATCCACACCCAAACATTTACTGGGCATTCATTAGACACTAAGAGGCTGAAAAAAGATAAATGAGACACACCTTGTTTTCAATAATGCTAACACTAATATATACTTATAATAATGATTTATATTATTATAGTTGCAGCAATTTACATTTTTATACTGCTTGGAAGTTTCCAAAATGTTTTAACATAATATAGTAATTATGTCTAGAAAGATTAAGTGACTTTTACAAGGTGACTTGGCTAGCAACTGGGATAACTGTGACTGGACCCAAGTTTTCTGACTTTGAATCAAGTGTTCTTCCTATCTCCTCATTGTCTCTACTTGCTTTTAGCTTTGATATTTTCTAGATTAGACTATCATTTTTTGACCAAAAGATTAATAAAAGATTTCAATTACTCTGGAAGGGCAATATCAGAAAGTTTCTATAAGATATACAACACATATGTTTTGTGTTGCTTAAAGGCAAAATATTACCTTTTCTCAGGATCTTGTTGCAAACAGAGTTGTACCAAGTTGAAGAAGGCAGGAGAGAAACTTTTTGAGGATGGCGTCTGCAGTCTGTCACTGTTCACTGTGCGAGTGCCACTGGACACAAGTACACTTTCTCCAATCCCAGAGTCTATACCTGATCGGGAATTTTTCATTCTGGATTCTGACTGAGGGAAAATACTGACATCCAATGGGCTATAAGGAGGACCTTTCAGTTTCTGTAACAGCATCTAAAACAAAGAATATTTTCCTTCAATGCCTTTTTGGCAAAATACTATAATCAACAACAAAGATCCTAATAGTATACAGCAGAAATTACCTGCAGTAAAAGAGATCTTCTGAAAGAAAATTAGTAGTTTAGGGATTTTAGTAGATGTTATGGATTGTTGTGTCCTCCAAAAAGATATGCTAAAGTCATAAATCCTAGTACCCATGAATATGACCTTGTTTGGAAATAAGGTATTTGAAGATAGATCAGTTAACATGAGGTCACACTGGAGTAGGGTAGGTCATAATCCAATCTTAGTGCTGCCCTTACAAAAGAAGAGAATGGACACAGAAAGACAGACACAGGAGGGGAAAATGCCATGTGTCCTGTAGCTGCAAGCCAAGGAATGCCTGGAGTTACCAAAAGCTCAGAGAGAGGCATGGAAGATTCTCCCTCAAAGTCTTGGAAAGAATCAACACAGCCAATACCCTGATCTCAGGCTCCCACCCTCCAAAACTGTGAGATAATTAATTTCTGTTCTTAGAAACCACCCAGTTTGTGATATTTTGTTACAGCAGCACTAGGAACTTAATACAGTAGCATTTACCTGAGTCCTGTGCATGTCCTGGAAAGGTACCCGCCCACTGGCTAATTCACATGCTGTAATCCCAACACTGTAAATATCTGACTTCACATTATATCCATGTAAATCCTGTAGAGATACACAATTAATTTGAAGTCCTTTAGTGTAAATACAATTTTTAAATGTGCTCTTTTAATAAATGAACAACAATGGGAAAAAAAAAAAAACCCTAAGAGACAAATTAAGATATATCTAATGTATGGTATATATTTTAAAAGTCCTATCAGGATATTTTTGACAAGAAAAAGGAAAATGTCTCACAGTAGGTTATACACCAATCTGAATATAAGGGCATGATTGTCCTTTAATGAAACTGAGAAGACACTTGAGACGCACAGACAACCCAATGTAACGGCCACATCTGACCTGTCTCAGTAGTTCTGGACTCAGCCACGGCTGCACTGATGTGCTGAACTGTGGGAAATCATACACAGCCCTATGCCTCTGTCCGTGCTTAACCAAACTATGCAGATGGGACAGGCCAGAGAGGGTCACTAGGCCATCACCAGAAATGAGGATATGGCTGGCTTTAATACTCCTAGAACAAAAAGAAACAATCCTAAATACTAGGAAATTGGCCAATGATGAAAGAATAAAACTCTAGTCAGAACAAACCTGTTATTCTCTTAGAAATTAAATATTCTTTATAAAATAGCAGTACACTGCTATATATATATGGGAAGCATCCAAGGAATTAAGAAATTCTTTCAGCTATTTAACATAGCATTAGAACAAGGAAAAATAAAACTGAAAGCTACATGTTTAGAATTGATAAGATTTTTCAAACAAGTAACAGAATCAAATTATTAATTATACTATTTTAGGATGCTGTTACAAAATACCTAAGGAGAAGTCTATAAAAGTTACTTAAATAATATTTGAAGCACGAGGTCATAATTTAAAGTTAAATGCAATGCTATCCAATAAAAGACAGCCTCTCTGAATAGCATCATTTATAAAGATATGTCTTATAAAAATTTTTTCTTAGTCAAATAAATTATAAAAGAGCTTTGTTTATTTCATCTAAAACAATGAACCTGGAAACTAAGAGGGTGCGGTGGCCAATAGTCTGGGAAAGTATAATAAAACCTCGATTAATTAGAGCACAATCTGTCGGAAATCCTCAGTTAACCAGAATGCTGTTGAAAACATCAACAAAAAGCTTTAAGAAGACTGAAACAAACAATAAGAAAACAAGCTTATCTAAAAGCAACTTAATTAAGAAGCAAAACAAGGTTTTGGTATATCTTAGAACAGCACTGTTTTTAACATTCAGCCAATTACTTCTGCATCTACAATTTGGTAACAAGACGATATTTAGTATAATAAGCTCAAGGTGCTGCAAAATATTTAAGAAATCAAAGAAAGGTTTAATTATAACGTGTACATACAAATATAATATAAACCTAAAGCAGATAAAGAAACTTTTTATTTGCTTACAAAAATTGGCTACCTAGGATCCCATTCCCTACAGTTTATACCCTGGGCAGGCTATGACATCTCTCATTAGGTTGAAGGTTGAGGGTAGGCACCCACCCCAGCACCCGGCACAGTGCTTGGCACAGAGGAGGTGCTCTGAATCTTCCTGGTGAATGAACATAAAACGTCAGCAACCAATGCACCTTCTGGCCTCTTCCTTCTTCAATCTTTGTTTCTGAGCCGGCTATCCTGCCTCTCTAACACTCAGCTGTGCCTTCCTAAAAATTCTCTAAAAGATTTCTTCTCTTAAAATTCTTTTATTTTGTAAAATACAAATAAGTAATTACCTGTGAATATAGCCATTTTGGTGCAGATAGTTCAACCCTGTCACTGCTCCAAAGAGGATGTTTCTTATTAAAGTTTCACTCATTCCTTCAGGAAAATAAGTCTTCAAGAGTTGACTTGCTGAACCTGAAAGAAACCCCTCAAATCTTTAGATGAACACTGAAAGTAATTTTGCTTCCAGCTATGCTTTAAATGTTCTTTTCAACCTACAAACACACACACACACACACACCTGTTAATTTTTGGAGTCTAATTACTTTCTTACGCAAAGGTAATTTTCCTTCGAGAATCCTTAAAAAGATTTTTTCTAATGATTCCCTAGAGATTTTAAGAGTTATCAACTTTTCAATATGACTTAATACATAGTGTGTGCATTTTTAATTCAGAGTCAATTCGTAAAAACTGTCTTACAAATCAAAGCTCTAAAATCCATTCATTCGACACATTTAGTGAACCCCATTATGTGCAAAAAAAAATTTTTTTTTTTTTTAATTTTGTGCTAGGTATTATGTGAGCACTGCGGATAGCAAAATGAAAAATACAAACATGATCCCAGCCCTCAAGAAGCTCAACTCCAGTGAGGGAAGATAGGCACAGATGCTTACAATGCCGTGAAATGACTTTACAATGCAATGAGGGAGACAGGCACAGACGTTTACAATGCCGTGAAATGACTTTACAATGCGGTGAGGGAGACAGGCACAGAGGCTTACAATGCCGTGAAACGACTTTACAATGCAGTGAGAGAGACTGGCACAGAGGCTTACAATGCAGTGAAATGACTTTACAATGCAGTGAGGGAGACAGGCACAGAGGCTTACAATGCAGTGAAATGACTTTACAATGCAGTGAGAGAGACTGGCACAGACGCTTACAATGCCGTGAAATGACTTGACAATGCAGTGAGGGAGACAGGCACAGATGTTTATGATGCCGCGAAATGACTTTACAATGCAGTGAAAGAGAGACAAGAGACTGTGCACAGGAGGAAAACACTACCACTGCCTGAAAAATAATGGTAGCTCTCTACTGACAGAATAAGGAAACCAAGGGAGTAGAGACAGCTTGGGCAAAGGCACAGAATGCTTGGAGAAGCAGTGATGGTTTCACTGATCGTCATATACATTCTACGCTTTTGTGAAAAATAAAATTCAACATGATCCAGAAATAGAAATATGCCATGAAATCTAAAATTGGCCATTATATTTATAAATTAAAAGTAATAAACTATAAATTTAAGATCTCACCCACCCTTAGAATTACAGCATCCGTGCTGAACAATGAGTTATTTTATCTAAAACCAGTTTCCTTACCATAGGCCATAAATGGAGAAATAACCCAAAGCCAGCTGCCAACAGTGAAAACTGTCCAATAAGTTGTAACATTGGGGTGCCGGAACAAGTGGGATAGAATTAGTGATTTCTAGGATAGACACAGAAGAGACAAGGCATTTAAAAACAATCCTTTGTTTCCTTTATGATGAATAACAGTAGTAGTGATGGCTGGTACTCAGTGAGAGCTTATTAGTACTAAGCACTCTTCTTACTGCTTTCAGCCCTCTAAACCTCACAACCGCTACATGAAACATGAGATATTCTTATTCCCACGTTACAGAAGTGGAAGCTTAGAAATAAGTTAGAAAACTTGTCTAGGAGCATGGAGTTAATAAGTGGAAGAGAGCTGTGAACTCAGTTTGATTCCAAAGGCCATGCTCTTAATAAGTATACTATGTTCTTACTATAGACAAATTTAAAAATACATAAAAATAAAAGATAAAGTTGTTTCTAACAGAGATGAACACAGTTATATCACAGAGAACCACTGTTAACATTTTGGTGTAGTTTTTTCCAGTCTTTTTTCCTGTGCATATGTATGTGCACATACAAATATTTACAAAATTGGACAATGTTGAAACAATATCCTTTCCCTCTTTATATCAAAAAGGATTAGTGGCACTAAAAGTGGTATTATAATATTCTTGAAATGCGATTCTGGTAAAATTTATCAATTTAATTTTGTTTAATTGGATGAAAAACAAAATGTTTGCTTTTGTTTTTTCTACTTTTCCTATATGATTATTTGTGACTGGACTGACTGACTAGTAGTGTTGTGAATATCCAGACTAGCGTTCTGGTATGGTATTCATTTGAAGGAATTAATACTCATTACTGTAGAGTCAATTCTGACTCATAGTGACCCTATAGGACAAAGAACTTCCCTGTAGGGTCTCCAACGCTGTAAATCTTTACAGAAGCAGATTGCCACATCTTTCTCCTGTGGAGCAGCTGGCGGGTTCAAACTGCTAACCTTTCAGTTAGCAGCCAAGTGCTCTAACCACTGTACCACCAGGGCTCCTTAAAGGACTTAATAGTAACTATTAATTCCTAGTTTATTAATTCCTTATTAATAGTAGTTACTAACAGGCACCTAAAATTTGAACACATTTATCTTTTCATGTAATAGATTTGGCTTCCAAGTATTCTTTCCAATTCTACAACTGCATGTTAATTAGGAAGAAGAAATTTACCTTTTGCTAACAGAAAGAAGCATTACAAATTTGGGGAAAAAGTTTTTAGAGATGTAGTTTCTTCAAATAGATGTTACATTAAATGTATTTTTTTTTTTTTGTATTGTTACCTGTAAAGCTTTTAGGCGTTCATCAGTGCAGTTTTCCAGATTTGTAATTTTTACAGTCACCAACATTCCTGTAGGAGTGTGCCTTGCAAGGTGGACAGAAGTCAAGTTGTCAAATCCTCTTCCTGTAACCAGACATAAAACTCATGTTAGCAAGCATAAAAGAAAATAATGAGAATTTAGACTTGATCAAAATCAAAAACTTCTGCTCTTCAAATGACACTGTTAAAATGAAAATGCAGGCCACTGGTTGGGAGAAAGCATTCACAATACATATGACAAAACACTTCTATACAAAACATATAAAGAACTCTTAACTCTATAATAAGATGACAAACATTTCAGTTAAAAAAATTAGGCAGAAGATTGAATATAAAAAAAAAAATTATACAATCACAAAAAAAGATAGCCACTAAGCACCTGGAAAGATGTTCAACACAGAGAAATACAAGCGAAAACCACAATGAGACACCACTACACCCCTATTTTAATGACTAAAACTTGATAAACAAATTGTGATATACTCAAACAATGGAATGCTATTCAGCAAACCCCCACCCTGCTCCCAGTTCCGGTAACCACTGATCTGACTTTTGTCCCTTGAGCTTTGCCTGTGTCATATAAACACAATCATAAAGAATGGAGCCTTTTGTGTCTGGCCTCTTTTACTGAGCCTAACGCTTTTGAGATTCATCTATGTTGTTGTATGTATCAGTAGTTAGTTTCTTTTTATTGCTGAATAGTAACCCATTGTTTGGATATAAAACCTGTTGCCATCAAGTTGATTCTGACTCATAATGGCCATATAGGAGTCGGATTCCGAGTCACACTCACCCTCTAGGACAGAGTAGAACTGCCCCACAGGGTTTCCAAGGAGCGGCTGATGGATTCCAACTGCCAACCTTTGGGTTAGCAGCTGAGCTCTTAACCCCTGTGCCGCCAGGGCTCCTGTATGGATATACCGCAACTTAATTATCCATTCACAAGTTGATGGACACTTAGGTTTTTTCCGGTTTTTGGTGACTATCAACAAAGCCACAAGAAACATTCCTGTACAGGTCTTTATGCAGACATATGTTTTCATATCTCTTGGCAAAACCGAAGAGATAGGATTACTTGGTCATATGGTAAATACATATTTAACCTTATAAGAAGTTGCTAAACTGTTTTCGAAAGTGACTCAACCATTTTGTATTCCTACAGGAAACGTGAGAGAGCTATAGTTGCTCGATACACTCACCAGCATTTGGTATTGTCACTTTTTTAAAATTTGAAACATCTACTCTAGAGTGGCATCAATTAATAGCCCAGCCCACTGCCAATAGGTACCTAATAAATAAGCCCTGGTGGCACAGTGGTTAAGAGATTAGCTGCTAACCAACAGGGGCAGTCCTACTCTGTCCTACATTGTCGCTATGAGTCAGAACTGACTCGATGGCAACTTTTTTTTTCTTAATGTTAGTTGTTTCCACAGTCACCAAATTATGTCAGTTTTATCTTTGAAATGAAATTAATTTTAAATTCACCCCATCCTCTCCAATGTCACCACCACTGCCTTAGGCAGTGGGGGCAGGAAGAAAGAATCTGAACTTCTAAACACATCAAAAGAAGCCCTTCACAGCCTGCCTTCCCACCACTGCCTACTGTCTTCTTGCTCCCGCCTCTACTCATAGGAACTACATGATATTCCCCCACTAAGCAGCCTTCCTCAGTCATTTACTGAAGTAAACTTTTTTTTTTTTGGATTGGTATTATCTGAACCTCCTTTCCAAGTTTGAGGAATTTAGCACCATATGGTATTTTAGAAATGGCCGGATTCTTGTTCTCCCTGACCCTGGCATGTGACTTAAGCTTGGCCACAGGAGGATGAAGTGAGTGACATAAAGCAGCAAGGTCGGTCAGAACTCACTGCAGTGGGGTCCAGTGTCTGATGGTGGAAGTACTCTCCTAGGTAGTACCCTTACCTAGACTGCTCCTATGTTATGGCCCTGGCTATGGTTCTAGTCACTCCATTCCATTTCATTTCTTCCAAGTCTATTTTTCTAGCCAATTATTCGGTGAGTTAGCAATATTGTTCATAAAATTTCTTTTCTGCTTAAGTTAGCCAGGATTGGTATCTGTTGTTTATACTGACTAGAACATCTGGTAGACTTTTCCTCATTCTTCAAAATCCATCTTCTTCTTGCCATCTTTCCTAACTTCCAGAGGTGTCTGGTTGGATGCTCCATCTTCTCTGTTCCCATAAAACTTAGCACACATCTCTGCTACAGTACTCACTAGTGTATAACAAAGCTATCTTACTCATTCACTTTCCCTGAGAAGATATGAGCTCTATAGGTGTTTTACACACCTTTATATCTCTAGCACTTAGCATAGTATCCGGTTCGTAGTATTTAGTACATGTTTCTGAGTATTCAGAGCAAATGCTTCTTATAAAACTCAGTAACTTATATGTAGTTATAATCAATAACCTATTCTGTTCCAAGCTGAGAAAGGTTTCTACTACAAATAAGGTTTTAGTTAGTCTTTAAGTTAAAAAGAAAGTGATTTGATTAAAGGACCATGACTTGAAAAGATTCATATGATTGATTTTAATTCTTACTCAGTATAAATTATATCAATAAAATTAGAATATGCCCACACACAAAAAAAAACACCCTACAGATAATGAATATTTATAGATTATTTAGTATCTTCCTTCTCTAAAATACTTCTTGGGAAAGTAAAAATTTGAGACAGTAATCTTGAGAAACATCTAGGCTACTATTTTAGGACAGACACAAATTAATGGGTCCATTTGACTGACACAGTTAACATTTAGTTTTATGCTGCAGGTGACAAGAAAAATATACCTGCTTATAAAATGATCTTTTTGTCATCAATTTCTAATAATGAAGGTCCAATTTATGTTAATTCCAGGATGATTACCTATTTCCACTTGAAGTTCATAGTGAGAAACATTAGTGGAATTTATCACTTCACTGGCTCCAGCAGACAGAGGTAACCGGGAGAGGGTTGGCTCATCAACCTGCAGTTTTTTAAAAGATGAATACAAGATAGGTATAAACTTTTTTGGTTCCCCAATTTTGTCCCCCATCCTGCCCCATACACAATACTGATACTGTATTTTCAAACACATACATGCTCATTAGAAAGGCATTAAAAGATAGCTTCCAAGACTGTTTTAAGATCCAAAAGGAGTTTATTGTTAATGATTGATGTTAGAAAGTTATTAGCCCATAAAGGGGAAAAGGACAAGAAAAGCAGATTTATAGGTAACAAGGAAGACTTCCCAGTGCAATTTCCAGTAAGCATATTTAGGAGGAGCTCAGAATGGCTGGTAAAATTCATCAGGGTATGTGATAAATACATCAAGGAAAGAGCTTCAGGGATCTGTGAGGAATACTCTATGCTTGTGCTCTTGGTTAAAGTAGTTGCCAGCTATATCCATTACACATACAAGGTACCTGCTCTGCTTATGGAGGTGTTAAAATTTAAGGAACAATACGCTGCAGCATATTAAAATTGCTGAAGAAATTTTCCACAAGATGAAATAAATCAGAAAGGAGGTCAGAAAGAAAGAGGATTCTAAAAATGTTAAGGTGCAGGAAAATACTAACAAGAATATAGTGGCAATGAATTAAGACACACACACGAGAAAGAAGAGGCCTAAACCACTGGGAATATGATAGCCATGAAGAGCTCACAAAGGACACCAGTGCCCCAAAGGGCACTTAGGAGCTTTTACAGGCACCAACAGGTGGCAGGAATCTTGTTACTGCCTCCAAGGTGGGGAGAAGGAAGAGCGGGAAAAAATTACATTACTATGTGCTAGGAATTGTGCTAATTACTTTTCACATCCTTGATCACTTTTAATTAGGAGAAAGAGATGGAGTTTTAAACAGTGAAGGAAAGATTACATGTTCCATAAACTTTTAAGATAGTAATCTTGAGCCCCTGGTAAAGATCCTGAAGGAGAATTTTGTTCAAGAGTGATGGAAGATTATAAAAAGTAATTATACAATTGGATATAACCCCAATGAAGAAAGAAAAGAAAAATCTAAGTACATCAACTTAGTTTCTTTAGAACAGGTAGTCTTCAGACAAACTCAGGCTTAAAGAATGTTTTAAGAGATGGAAAGAAGAACACTGGCCACACACTGTCCATGGAGGGGGAACGTAACCTTTGAAGCTTTAACTTTTGTAGCTTGGTTGAAGAGAACACCCCCTGGGTGGAGAAATACCCATGAGGCCTTCCCAGATATACGTCTTTAAACTTTAATTTATTTGTATTCTCTGTTTTGATTTCATGATCAGCAAGTAGGTGGTCATTTGATGCCCACAAAGGTCTGCTTACAAAAAAAGAAAAGTACCATGATGCGAGTTTCAAGTACTTTGTTACCTGGCATTAGTTCTTCATTATAAATTAAACTGCTTCTAATAAGGATTTGGTTTCCCATGGAACTTTACTGTAAGGAAAGAATGGATTCATGATGCACTTTAAGAAAACTGTATCTATAACACTGTGGGTTTATGTATCACTCTAATGAGCTTGGTTAATATGGATCTTGTGCTGAGACATGGATTCACTTTGAGTTTGCTGACAAAATCCAGTTTCTGATCCTGAGAGTCTGAGGAACAGAAATTGAATCCTGGTTCCATAACCAAGGCAGTAAATGGCACCGTGTGAAGTGCTTTTGGAGAGATCCGGTTGGGCTTTAACTTGTGGTGAAAAATACCCTTCTACACTATTATTTGCTGTGACAGAGCTCTTTCTCCTATTTGAGCTCTACAACCCTCAGAAATATTGTAGAGAACATTCCTGCATGGGTTGGAAATAGGACTAGATGGCCTTTAGGGAATTACCACAATGCCAAAAATATATTATTTAAAGGCAGCAGCTGAACTCAAGCATTGCAGTCTTTCATTCTATAAAGGTTAATTATAGAAAATGGGCTTTTCTGCAGTTAGAGGGGTTTCCAAAGTTATAACCCTTTAACCCACTGCCGTAGAGTCTATTCTGACTCATAGCGACCCTACAGGACAGGGTAGAAATGCCCCATGGGGTTCCCGAGGCTTTTCTGAATATCTTTAATGGAAGCAGACTGCTTTCTCCTGTACAGGGCCTGGTGGGTTTGAACCACTAACCTTTTGGTCAGCAGCCAAGTGCTACCAGGGCTCCTTCAAGTTTTTAGCCACTGTGCCACCAGGGCTCCTCAAAAGTCATAGGAGACACAAATCATTTGAAAGCCAGAAATGTCCTCCAAGGATGATACTTTAATACAAAATTTAATCCTGTCTATAGGGTCCAGGCCAATGGAGAACTACAAGTTGTCCAAATAAAAGACAACAAATGGTGTTATTAAGCATGGCTCAGGGAGAGCCAAGGAAAGTTTCTCTACTCACCGGAAGCCAGTCTCCAGCCTGGTGTCAACTTACATTATACAACATCTCCGATTTATTTCTCCACAAGAGACTTCAGACAGGTTATAATTTTGCTTCCCACATTTAAGATTCTAGTCTAATTCCAATGACAGACAGAGGTGGGAGATTTAGCTGCTTAAAATATAAAATGGCTCTAACATGGAGGTTTGAAAGATTCACATAGCACCTACAGAAGTTTCTCAAGTTCTAGGCCTCTCTCTTGCTAACAGCACAGGGACAACAACAAACGTGTCTCTGAATGCTACCTCAACCTGAAGCGTAGTACTTGAATGAAAACTAGGGTTGGATACTACATCCTATCATACAGAAGGACAGATGACTAGAAGACTCCAGAGTATTAGTGAATGAAAACTAAAATGACACATATAAAGACAACTGAAGGCAGAACCAGGATAAGTTACATACAGGATTAATTGGGTTTATTTTATAGCAAATAAGCATTTTCAAGGCAGGCTCCATTTTGTAGTATAAAGCAAGGATTAAGGGGTGGGGGCAGGAATATCCTAGAGAAAGAAATAGATTCCTAAGCATGTTCCTTTAAAAATTATTTAATAATGACTATGTATCAGAGATTGCCCAAAGGAGATAAAGATGAATAAGGCAGGATGCCTGCTTTCATTAGGATCACGTTATAGTGGAAAGACATATACACCATTGTGAGATAATACGGTAACTGCCCTTTTACAGGAATGTCTAAGGTAAGTGGGAGCATAATGAAATAAAAGCTGCAAGAGGAAAGGCTTCAGAGATGTGATATGCAAGCCAACTCATTATGGGTGAAGAAGAATTTACGAGACAGAAGGAGAAAAGTATTTCAAGCAAGACAGAATATTATGTGCAAAGGGTCAGTGGCGAGAAATGAAGCTCAAAAGTTAGATTCCACACAATTTGACGGCAACTGACAACAATATACCATGCCAAGAAGTTCAGACTTTATCCCACAGGCTTTAGGAAGCCAATGGAAGTTTTGAAGTTGGAAAGGGACGTAACCAGACTTATACTGATAGCAGGGATGAAAACTGATCTGAGTGGTAGGGAAAGGCTGCAGTGTGTTTAGAAGATTAGAGGCAATAAATCTACCTGCAGAAGTCCAGGTGAGAGATGATGAGGCTTGAGTTGTAGCAGGGTCATGTGAAGGAAGACATGGACTTAAGGGCATTTCAGAGACAGACTCATAAGTCTTGGTGTATAGCTAAATGTAGAGGCAGAAGCAGAGTGAGGGTAGCTCCCAAATGTATATTTGGGGTGACTTAGTTTTTTTTTTTTTTTTTTTTAGTAGATGAGTTTTCATTACCTACAGCATGAATACAATGGGCTGGTGAGATTTAAAAGAAGATTTAAGTTTTAATCAAACTGAATGGAAATGCCTTTGAAAAATCCAAATGAGAGGTATTCCAGACATGTCTGGTGCCCAGGAAGGAGTCTGAGGATACAAGTAAAATTTGATAATCATCAATCCGGCTTGCTCCCAGGGCTCCTGCATAGCCAGAAGGAAACCTGGGAAAGCTACAGGACGATCTGAAATCTGTGCAACTAAAGCCATAGGAATAGGTGAAACTACTTAGGGAGAGCTGATTTAGGCAGAAAAGAAGAGGCCAATTGCAGAATCTTAGTGAACAGCAGGAGTACAGAAAGAAGAACAGTAAATGACACTATACAGAAAAAGAGATTAGGAGAAACAGGAGTGAATGGTATTGCAGAAGGCAAAGGAGGAACAGTAATTGTAGTGAACCATTTTCTTACCAAGTATTGATGGATACTGGTTTCAGACTGTTTTTCAGGTCTGAGTGATTCAACTCGTGTTCGTGAAGTACAAAAACAATCCTGGGAATTTAGAAATGCACTAAGTAAGTGAAGAATAAGTCACAAGGTAAATATGGGTGGTGCATGGATACAAAAAGATCTGTTAACTGGGGTCGGGAACAGAGAGAAAGGGCAGCATACAGGTACCTAGAACTGAAGCCAGAATCCATGCAGTGGAGGTACTCCACATGGGGCAGAAGGGAGAAGGGGCTGCGTGTGCAGAAGACAAACTTCTCATCTGTTAATAGTTTTACTTGGTGCTATCTCTGATCCTTGCCCTCTCTTCTTTACAAGTCACATCAATTCATTTTTACTGCTCATGTTAATTTTTAACTCTCTCATCATCTGTGAAGTTTTCTTCTGAATATTTAACAAATATTTTGCTTGTACTCATTATAATCATTTTTATTTTGATTCTCAGATTTTTTTCTTCTTAAGTGTAGGAACCATTTTTGTCTACATTAAACCACATATTGAGTATATTTGGAACCAATTTTGTTTCTTAAGGTGATAAACATTTCTAACTCCAACTCAAAGCAAATTAAAAGAAAGAGACATATTTCCATGACCACAACTTAAAATTTCCTGCACTATGACCCGTGGTCCTATTATAGCATATTGCCAATATACAAATGTAACATTTACATGTGATTTATCACATCTTCAAGTAGTAGAGCCAAGCTTGCCTTATACTATTTAGGAAGAAAACGGATGTCAAAAGTATAAACAAATTCTATGAAAGAACTTTTATAATAAATTATTTTCAAGTATTGAACAGTCATTTTTATATGAACATTAATGTACTAATATCAAACGAGTCTCTTAAAGTAAGTCCATCAATATGCCTACCTGACAACCCTTTATGGTCAGTTACTTAGAAGTCAAACTTTTAAAATATGCCAAAATTTCTCACTAATCAAACTTCTCACTTTCTCAGTCTCTATCACTGATAGTTTAAGTTGGACTCTCACAACTTGTATACGTTATCAGTCTACCACAATAATTTGGTATATATTTCTATTGTTTTACATAAAACTCACCCTGAAGGACAGAAGCTAACAATGTCAAGGCAGCTGTAGAACAGACTCCTTTGCAAAGTTTTACTGGTTTTTCTAGGGTAACATTCACAATAAAACAGTTTTTGAAATAGCTAAAGATACTTATTGCTGCTTTTTAATTGAAAATAACTACGAGTTATGTTACCTACATATTTGGTATTTATCAATTCTTTGCAACATTTACCCCAAATTTTTATTTGATTTAAAGTGAACACCATGGATATAATGTAAACAGCAAACAAGCTGGCATCTATACATCTTATTACACATTGATTCAAATGTTTTTTTAGTGGTTGTTAAGTTAAGGGGCTTATTTTTAACACAATTTTGCTTGCCTTTACTCAGACGAAGATTTGTAAAAGGAATTTTTGGAAGATTTAAAGAAGAAGGCATAGCTAACTGGATGGGGGAGGCATATCTAGGTACATCACATGTCTGAGAAAAAAGGGATAAAGGAAAAGAATAATGAGTATGTCAGAAAGGTAGAGGAGAAGCTCTTTTTGAAAGAGACATCTCAATAAGAGTTTAATTTACTTCTCAAGGCCAGAAGTCATTGAGGTCAAAACAACTCATAAGAATATCCAATCAGAACATGCCTTTTGTATGATTCTGCACTAATATTTAACTACTCTAATGACACAAAATTAGATCCATGTTAACAAAAAACTTACCAAAAGAGACATTGAATCGCTTTAGTTCATAGAAAGTGACAAAAATACACCTATTCCACAGTAGATTTTTGTTTTATTTTCCTTTCCAGATGCAGAAATACCCCCTCTAAAAAACAAAAGCAAAATAATGCTCAGATTTACATAAAAGTTTCTTGAAGAACTATTTGCCATAAACAACCTGTTGCTGACTCAGGGTGAGCCCATGTGTGTCAGAGCAGAACTGTGCTCCATACAATTTTCAATGGCTGATTTTTTGAAAGTAGATCACCAGGCCTTTCCTCCAAGGTGCCTCTGGGTGAACTCAAACTGCCAATTTTCAGGTTAGCAACTGAGCGTGTTAACCATTTGCCCCACTTACCCACTTGATATTTAGGCAGCTATCCCTTGACACAAGGACTGACACAATTCCTGCTAAGTGTTTTCAAAGAGCATTTCTGTTAACTGAACACTATTTGGATCTGACAACGTAACAGAAGAGCAGCGTGAAGTTGAAGGGAGGCTTTGAATGCTTCCAAAGTCTCAATATACTTGCATTTCTCCTTCCCCATCTTGTCTGTACTACTATTTTAAAAGAACCCTAGGCAAATGTGAAAGGAATATAGGAAAGCAATGTTCGACCCAATTTGATACAAATGGTATCACTTATAAGTGTACCTCAAGACTTCCAGGGGTTCTACCTATAAAGTAAACTTCAAGAAGTTCCAAAGCTCCCTGGTCTCATTAATTATCTTTTAAATTATTTGGAATCTCTGACCAGCAAATTTGGAAACACATCATATCATGTTTAGAAAAATGATAAATGCAACTTTTTTTGTTTTCATGTGAAGAAATATTCTGTATGCTGAATATTTTTCATGTTATAATTCAAATTCTCAATTCTATTCTTGGAATTTGTTAACAGATATGCAAAATAACTCATGTTCACCTTTTTTTAATAGAGTAATAATCTCAAAAGGTTTAAAACTGTAATTTCTTCAGATGCTTCTATATTGCTTCAGAAACCAAAAACACCACCAGAAGTTTCCATATCTTTCCTAACAGAAAGGGTGGCAATGTTCTAAATTTGCTAGAGCTGGATGTTCTCTTCCACTTAACCAATATCACCTCATTCATCTAAACTGTGCTTCATTATTTTATTTTAATAAACTCTCCAAATTTGATCATGGTATCTGCAAATATGTGAGTAAAACAAAAAAGAAAAAAATTTTATAAACGATAGATATTAATTATAGAGCAATATCCAATTTTTTTTCTGAGGAAAGATGTGTATTCAGGATGTTCACTACAAATCAGAGGTAGAAAATGGGATGACGAGGGACCTGAAAGGTTGAGTATTCTGTCATTTGCCATTCATTATCATCAATTTAAGGTACTGGGGTCTGCAGTGCTACAAAAAGGGGAAAAATAATATTTGCCCTGTCCCTCTCCCAGGGTGGTTGAGATCAAATGAAAACCACTTCAAAGTGCTCCTAAAGACTAAACATTGTATCAATAGAAGAGCTTGACAGGAGGTCCTGAAAGATACACTCAAATATTATGAGTGGCAGTGCAAAATGGTAAAATTCATTTGGTGAGCAAGTTGGCAATGTTTCAATAACCATAAAAATATTCATATCTTTCGATCTGGTAAAATTCTAGTAATCTATACACCCATAGAAAGTCATTACATTGCTATCTGTATTCATTCCACAGGTGTTTACTGAGCACCTAGCAGGGACCAGGCACTGTGCTGCACACTGGGGGCCCCCCGCTTGTGATCAGGACAGACTGAGGCCCTGCCCTCTTGTAGCTTACCTTCCCACCAACACACAGGTTAGGGATGTCACTATTAACTGAATTTTCTGGTTATCACAGTTTTGTATCCTGCTTTTTCTCACTTGGTAAGTTCTTCCTCACAGAAAAAAAAAAACTTCAAACTCCATTACATTAGGAAAACGCACAAGAAACAGACACAATCTGTGAGGCTTGTTCGTACTAAAGGGCTTGTTCCAATGGGATAGTTTAATCCCAGAGGTTTTTGCACTCAATACGCCAAAATGATTAAGGGATAATTTCACAAGACGTTTTGAGGTCAAGGCAGCAGCTATGCCTGTTAATACAGTGCTGCACAGGGGCTTGCTGTCATTTTTCTCCTTCAAGCTCTCGCACTATGTATGAATATAAATCCTTTTCAAAAAAATCATACCTAACAGATCTGTATTTCTACATGTGTTCACAAGTACATCAGTGTGGTCCCTTGCCCTTGTATCTAAAAAGCTAATTATGACAAGCCAATTTAATTTGTCCCATAACGGAATGGTTTGTCCGAAGGCTTTAATCCCATAGGTTAACACATTCTGTGGACACCAAACGGTGCATCTATTTACAAAAGTCGGGTTTTGAGTTAATTTAAGCATACGAAAGAGACCATTGTTATAGAAATGCAAAATAACTATTTAATCCCCTTCGTTGAACTTTAAAATTGCAGTAACTTCCAAAGTGATCTTGGGAACCCGTAAAATCAACAAAAACTATAGCGACACACAGCTCAGTAAAAATTTTCAAACTTGGTATCGTGACTCACGCTTTCAACAAGTATTTACTGAGCGCCTACAGGGTGCCTGGCGCTGTGTGACAAATCCTGATCAAGTTTTGAGGAAAAAGGTACTTGACACAAACCCACGAGGGAGAAAAGGCAAAGCTAAGGCTAAATACGGAAAACAGAATGACGCTTGAGCGTTTAATTTTGTAAGAAGGTTCCTTTCTAGTCCGGCTTTTGGAGGACGCTGCTGCGAACTCACAGACGGTGGCAAGAGATACAGAGCCAGGGCCAGGAAGTTTTTTCTGCTTGGGAACTCCGCCAGGCCACGAGCGCCGCCAAAGGTTAGAGCTGGGGGCACAGGCGCCACCGGCCGCTCCGGCCCGCGCACCTGGCGCAGGCGACCCTCGCAGGCACCGCCCACCCGGCACGCAGGTGCCACCACCACCCGGCCGGGCTTGGGGGTGGCCGACGGGGCTCCCGGCAGATCCGGAGATGCGCGGGGCGCAGGGGCGTTCGCCCCGCGGGGCGGGACTGCTGGCTGGGCTCCGCGGCCACCCGGCCTCGGGCTCGAGGCGGGGCGGCGAATTCTGGCCTCGGGCTGCTCGGGACGCGTGCGGACCGAGCCGCGCTCCCTCCCTTCCCCGACCGGCCTCCGGACCTTCCCCGCCCCGAATCGGCCTCCCCTCATTACCCTGGCGGCGACCACAGCCAGCGACTCTCTTCAGGAGGCCTGCGGCGCGGGGCCGGGGTGGTCGCGGGACCCCAGGAACCTGGAATCCCGGCCCGCGGAGGGGCCAGGCTAGTGTCCGAGGCCCGTTCCCTCGTGAGCCTGGGGGCGCAGGAGGTCGGGCACGACAGCGACAGGGGCCGTCGGCCTGGAACTCTGCCCCTGCCCCAGGCAACCCGCGGGGACGGGATTCGCCCCACCCCGGCCCCGGGTCGCGGCCCCGCCTCCCGCCTCAGAGTCCGGCCACGAGGGGGCGGGGCCCTCGAGCCGGGGAGCGGGGTAGAGGGGCGGACGAAACTACTCCGGGCGGTGAGGGGGCGGGGCGGACAGGAGACTACACTTCCCGGCAGGCCGTGTGCTGGCGCCGTGGAGGCTGCTGGGAGAATGGGTCCCATTAACGTTTCCCTAATTGTGTGGGGGCTGCTATTGACAGGGCGTCGCTGCAGAACCCAAGTCGCTGAATGATGATGTTGTGAAGTCACCCGCCAGCCCCTGCCGCGCCCGGGCGGTTACTGGCAGCGGCGGCAGCGGCGGCGGCAGCTGCGGCTGCTGCTCTCAAGCTGCCGCCGCTTTAGGAACTTCTTCCTGAGGCAGCGCAGGCAGAGGACGGAGGAGCTGGAGTCACTCCCGTGAGTAGTTTTCTAGCGCACGACCCGAACTTGCCCTTGCCAACTTCCCTTGAGGGCCGAGGACCCTCCCTGTCCCGCACCGCTCTGCTCCTCGGAGGTCACGCGCGGAGACTGAGGCAGGAGGCAGGGTACGGAAGAGCTGAATCCTTCCCCGCGTCGCGGTGGGGAAGTGGGTCGTTTCCCAAGTGTGGGTGGGAGCAATGATGGGCTGTGGCCTCCGGGTTCACCTGGCTGCACCCCGAAAGATTGGCAGCCGCTCATCCTCCGCCGGACGGCATCCATCTGGAGCTCCACCCTTGAGCGATGAGCAGCTTCGATGTCTGGACGTTAAACCTTAACCCTCGGTCGCCATCTGTGATGTGAGCGAGAGGAGAGGATATTGAAAAGAGCTCTTTTTCCGTGTAGAGCTGGGCTTTTCTTGCAGTTGATTTTACGCCAGGCATCTCACGTCTTTTAAAACAAAAACGGCAGACTTTAGTTTCAAGCGTAAATAATGGATATTGACAGATGTCTTTTTAGTGCCAGGAAAAAGATAATCTCCCAAACACTTTCAAAGATTTCTGGGTCATAATAATAGAGCTGAAGTCCCTTGCCCATACGCCTTTATACACAGTGCCAGGAAAAAAAAAAAAAAGTTTTCACTGTAAATTCATCGAGCTAGACTGCACTATAAGAACCAACTGAAATAGGCCCTTCCAGTTTTTTTCGTTCATTTCAGTAAAAACTTTCCCGACTTCTTGTTGAATTGGAATTCTGAGCTTCAGTGATCTTCAAATAGCATTTTAATACTGGTGACATGACACTTCAAATTGTGAAGGACATTTGATGGTGAGGAAGGGCAGGGATGAAGACACTTTATCATCTCAGCAGTTACTCTGGCTTTCTATTTTTAAAATAAAGTTCAACAAGTTAGCAAGCACGTAATTATATGAAAGACAGTGTTTCATTATATAACACATTTTATTTTTATTCATCCAATAGAAGAGGTCAGAAAGAACCAACTTTTGAATACAGTGCTTTCAATCTGCCAGGCACCCCCATTATGAACTCTACAAGCATTAGCTCACTTAGTCATTATTCACAACTCTCTTGCCCTAACCTGAGACTCAAAATTTTGCTAATGTAACAAAGTGGAGATTCAAACCTGGATCTGCCTTGCTTCAAAGCTACAGGTGGAGTAACTTGTACCTACCTCAGAAATTTTTTTTTTTACCTCAGAAATTACTGACATTAAAGGTTGAATAGTTAAAAAGTATTTTCCAGCATTAGCTCCTAATACTGGTTCCAAAACACCTTGGACTTGTAGAATAAGCTCTGGACCCCTGCTTTAGTGCTTTCAAACAAGCTGTTCCCTCTGTCTGCAATGCTCATTCCCCAGAGCTTCTCAGTACGACCCTAAAAGCCCATGCCAAATTTACCTCAGTTTACTTATATAAGAAATAACAGGATTGGACTTTTATCTCAACGGTCCTTTTCCAGTTCCAAGTCTGTGTGATTATACAGTAGAAAATATGAACCAAGGGGTCTAATTCTCCATTAAAACTATCTAACATTTATAGTCATAAAGGGTAGAAAACTTGCAAGAGTTTTTTATGTCAATACTCAAAATATGTTAAACATCAATATAGAGAGTGAGACAATAATATATTATTTCATGTTTATTTTGTGTTCTGTTTATGTTATCGGTACCGATTTTTGAACCTCTTTAGTTCCATTTTATTTTATCAATAAGAAACCTGAGGCTTAAGGTAATACTTAAATTTAAGTGACTCAGTAATTGAAGGAACTAAATTATGGTTCCTAGTCATGTATATTCAGACCTTGAGTGTTCTGTAATATAATAAACATTTATATAATATTCATACAATATTTACTATGTGTTCGATGCCCATCTAAGTGTTTTACCTATGTTAACCAAAAGGTTGGCAGTCCGAATCCATCAGCTGCTCTGTGGAAGAACCCTATGAGGCAGTTCTACTCTGTCCAGTTCAGTCGTTATGAGTAGGAATTGACTCAATGGCAATGGGTTTGGTTTTTTTTGGTTTTAACTTCTCCTTACATTAGTGCTGTGAGATGATTTATGGATAGGCACCTGAGGCAAAGAGAGGATAAGCGCCACTCAGCTAGTTAAGTGGTAGAGCTGGGTTTCAAATCCAGGCAATATCAGAATCTTTAATATTTATTAAATATAAATTGTTTACCAATTCACAACCGTTTTCATATAATTAAGTCATTTCTCTTTACAAATACCTTACATAGAGTGGAAACTCAGGATTTAGTGACTTCCCAAAGATAAGTAAATGGCAGGGCTAGTATTTGAACCTATGCTTGCCTTAATGCTCTTGCTGCTAAACAAGACTGGAGGTTTGGGTCCACCCAGAAGCACCTTGGAAGAAAGCCTTGGTGATCTACTAACGAAAAGTCAGCCACTGAACCCTGTAGAGCGTAGTTCTACACTGACACACATGACTCAGAGTTGAGTTGATGGCAACTGGTATGGGCTATGCACTGTGGTAGGTGCTAGAGATACAGTCTGTTCAGACTGAAGAGGGAAAGAGACAATTATGGTAGTGTATTGAGCATTATGAGAGCAGTGTACAGAGAGTAGTATACAAAGGTGCTATGTAAGTAGAGACAAGGCGCACTGAAATGAGACTGGGCTTGGGTCAGTCTTGATAAATGAGAATTAGCCTAGGCAGAGAAGAAAGGGAGGAGTGCTCTAGCCAAAGGCAATGGCATACAAAAAGGCTTTGAAATGTGACCAGGTGATTAGGTTTCATTGTAAGGAGGAGGAAAGAAGTGCTGAGAGATGAAGCTGGAGACTGTGCTGGGGCCAGATTAGGATGATTTTTGCATGAAATGTGAAAGGGTTTAAGCTTTATCCTATGAGGGATGAGATAGAGGGTGTTTCTAGCAATGGAAAAGCATTAGATTTGCATTTTAGAAACTACTCTGAGCCTTGTGGAAGAGGATTAAGGGGGGTAAAACTGGAAACAAGGAGTCCAATGAAATGGCTGTTGCCACAGGAAATTGAACGAAAGATATTCCTAGAATACTGAAATGTCAAACTAAAACAGCACCATTGTTAAGGTAAGGAAGACTGTGAAGAGCGCAGCTTACCCTTAGGACATACGTAAGAAGATTTAGGAAGAATTTTTATATAGCTGTTTGTATCTAGGAGCCTTGGTGGTACAGTGGTTAAGCACTCAGCTAGCCCCCCCTCCACCAGCCACTCCATGGGATAAAAATGTGGCAGTCAGCTTCCCTAAAGATGGTTGTTGTTAGGAGCTGTCAAGTTGGTTCCAACTCAGTGACCTCACGCACAACAGAACGGAACACTCCCAGCTCCTGTGCCATCCTCACGATCATTCCTATGTTTGAGCTCATTGTTGCAGCCACTGTATCAATCCATCTTGTTAAGGGTCTTCCTCTTTTTTGTTGACCCTGTAGTTTACCAAGCATGATGTCCTTCTCCAGGGATTGGTCCCTCCTGATAGTATGTCCAAGGTAGGCGAGATGAAGTCTTTCTGTACTAGCTTCTAAGGAACATTCTGGCTGTACTACTTCCAAGACAAATTTGTTCGTTCTTCTGGCAGCCCATGGTATATTTAGTAGTCTTCGCCAACACCATAATTCAAATGCATCAATTCTTCATTCTTCCTTATTCAGTGTGCAGTTTTCATGTGTGTATGAAAAAAAAAAGCGTATGAAGCAATTGAAAATACCACGGCTTTGGTCAAGCACACGTTAGTACTCAAGGTGACATCTTTGTGTTATTGAATATTCTCTCAGACTCCCTCATCACTGAAAATCCTTTCATATTTAAATAAACCTTTATGACTTATGGAAAGCAAAATGCCAAAAGCAAGGTGTGATGGTTAAGGTTGTGTGTCAGCGTGGCTGGGCCATGAATCTTAGTGGTTTGGTGATTATGTAATGATGTAATTTGGCAGATGTAATGATGTAATCATCATCTATTTTGTGATCTGATGTAGTCATACTCCGTTTTGTCATCTGATGTAAGCAACCAATCAGTTGAAAAGGGACTTTCCTTGGGGGTGTAGCCTGCATCCAGTATATATGGATGTTCTGCCAAAGGTCACATGCTCTGAATCCTGCATCTAACCTGTCATCCTCTGACCTCTGGTTCTTGGGACGTGAGCCAGCAGCCTGCCACATGACCTGCAGATTTTGGGATTCACCAGCTCCTGTGACCCCACGAGCCAGTAGCCTTCCATTTGACCTGCCAATTTGGAGTTCATCAGCCTGTGCAACCACGTGATCCAGGAAAAGACACTTGACCCACAGATTTGGGACTTGCCAGCCTCCATAACTGCATGAGCCATTTTCTTGAGATAAATCTCTGTATATTTGTGGAGCCCTGGTGGCACAGTGGTTAAGAGCTTGACTGCTAACCAAAAAGTCGGCAGTTCGAATTCACCAGCCACTCTTTGGAAACCCTATGGGGCAGTTCTACTGTGTCCTATAGGATCACTATGAGTCATAATCAAATCAGTGGCAACAGATTTGGAGTTTCTTTATATATACTTGTATATATAAAGAAACTTTACTGGTTTTGCACCTCTAGAGAGCTCAGTCTAAGATATTTGATACTGAGAGTGGGTCTAGAGGAACAGAATCATAAGGATGAGTATTGTGAATTGGTTCTCAAGTCTGGCTAGTATTAAAGGCACTCATGACTCTGCTTTTGGTAGTAAAGAGAGCACTACTAATCCATGGTGTGAAGTGGCAATAGAAATACATAAAATACCACCACCAATGGATGTATATTTGTGAGAGGCAAGGCTCTGGGTGATTGCATATTTGATACTTTTCTACAATTTTGTCAGAACGAGAAACTTAAGAAAGCTGGTTGGTTGATGTACTTTCACTAGACAAAGTGATAAAAGAAAGATATGAGCTCAGGACTTCAGAGTTACGGCTCAAGTGCTGCATAAAAGACCTGAAAGTTGCCACTTGTGCCCTGAAAGAAAGCTTTATTTCTTGTAGTAACAGAGCTGACATTGCTGAAAACCAAATCCAGAGTCTTATTGTAAGAGTGGCTGAATTATAATGCCAATTGAATTCCCAGCCTCAAATGGGGTCTGAAGTTAAAGTGAAGACATTGATTGGGAAAACGTAGGATCCTGAAACTTGGGGTTGGGACATATGGGAAGATAATCAGGAAGCTGGTGACATCGAGCCCCTAAATTCCATTGAGTCACTCCTGCCAACAGAAACAGCCCTCTTATTCCCAACTGAAGAGATTACTTCATCTTTGTCTGCTAAGCCACCCTCTCCAGTAAAACCATTATCCTACCCCCATCTGATGAGATTACCCCATCTATGTCTGAAGAACCTTTGAGATATCACCTGGGGCATTGCCTGAGGAAGATGCCTTACAAGACATTGTTGAATGTTCCCCAGACCCACCCCCACCACCCATTTTTGCTTCTAGACTTATAACTAGACTTAAGTCCCAGCAAGCCCCAGAAGGTGAAATACACAGTGTGACCTGTGAGGAGGTATGCTACACTCCAAAAGAACTGCTTGATTTTTCTAATATATACAAACAAAACCCTGGGGAATATGTGTGGGAATGGCTATTAAGGGTGTGGGATAATGGTGCAAGGAACATAAAGTTGGATCAGTCTGAGTTTATTAATATGGGCCCTCTAAACACAGATTCTTCATTCAGTGCTTCAGCTTGAGAGGTTAAGAAAGGATCTAATGGTTTATTTGGTTGGGTTGCTGAAGCATGAGTTACGTGGTGGCCTACACTAAATCAAGTTAAAATGCCAAACTGCCTTGGTATACTGTAGAAGAAGGTATCCAAAGGCTTAGGGAAATTGGCATATTAGGGTGGATTTATCAGGTTGGACCCACAGACTCACCCGTGGTGTGCCCAGAGGACACACTTTTCACCACAACGGTGAGGAACAAATTTTGAAAGGGAACCCCATCATCCTTGAAGACTGCTGTGATTGCTATTTTACGTAAATCAGATTTGACAGTGAGAACTGCCCTAACTAAATTAAGATATGTAGCTACAATGGGGCTGATTAGACCCTGTGGTGATGGGGCCAAGTGGTAGCACTTATCGCCAAAGACAAGGTGGGCATGGTTACCGTAATGGACAGCAGAGTCAAAGCAGCAATCAGAATAGTCTGACTCGTATGGACTTATGACATTGGTTATTTAGTTATGGTGTCCGTAGGAGTGAAAAAGAAGGGAAATCTACTAAATATTTAGTAGATCTGTACAAGTGGAAGAATTTTAAGTCAAGTGAACAACAGTCTAACTCGAATCACCAGAATAGAGAGTCACAGACTTGAGCCAGTTTACAGACCCACAACCCCTTGAATGAAGGGGAGGCCGGGTCGCCTTGAAAAAGACCCCACTATACTGCCAAAAATTTATATGTTACTTTTTCTCCCAGCCTTCCGCAAAGAGATCTGTGGCCTTTTACTAGAGTAACTGTTCACTGGGGAGAAGGAAATAATCAGAGTGCTTCAATTACTGGGCACTGGCTCCAAACTGACACTAATTCCAGGAAACCCAAAATGTTATTCTGCCCCACCACAGCAGGGGCTTATGGAGGCCAGGTTATTAATGGAGCCTTACCTCAGGTCTGACTCACAGTGAGTTCAGTGGGTCCCAAAGCCCATTCTGTAGTGATTTCCCTAGTTCCAGGACGCATAATTGGACTAGACATACTCAGCAATTGGCAGAACCCGTTCATTGGATCCCTGACATGTGGTGTAAGGGCTATTACAGTAGAAAAAGCCAAGTGGAATGCTTTAGAACTACTACTACCTAGGAAAATAGTAAACCAAAAGTTACACTGCATTCCTGGAGGGATTGTAGAGATTACGGCACCATCAAGGTCTTGAAGGATGCAGGAGTGGTGATTCCCGCCACATCCCCATCAACTTGCTTATTTGGCCTGTGCAGAAACTGGATTCATCTTGGAGAATGACTGTGAATTATCATAAACTTGACTACATGGTGACTCCAATTTCGGCTGCTGTACCAGATGTAATTTCATTGCTTGAGCAAATTAATACATTTCCTGGTATCTGTGCGACAGCAACAGATTAGGTGTTTGGTACCTGGTGTGCAGCTACTGAGCTGGCTAATGCCTTTTTATTCATACCTGTTTCGAAGGACCACCAGGAAGTTGAACGGAGGAGGGCTTTGTATTTTTACATCATGCTGCCCAGCTCAAGATGTATTATTCCTCAATAAAATTCCTTTTCTTTCACTGCTAACAGCGTACGAGATTTTCATCTTTGAGAACTTAGATTTCTGGTATCGTTAGATTTTTAGATCTAATCCAAACCAATTGTCATTGAGTCAATTCTGACTCATAGTGACTCTATAGGACAGAGTAGAGCTGTCCCATAAGGTTTCCAAGGAGTGGCTGGTAGATTCCAAATGCTGACCTTTTAGTTAGCAGCCAGGTTCTTAACCACTGTGCCACAGGGCTTCAGATCTAATCTAGAGTATTAAATTTTAGATCTAACCTAGATCATTAGATGAAGATCTTTAGCATTCTCCCCCATTAGATCTTAAATGTTAAATTTCTTAGCTCTTTAACCTTCCTTAGATATTCTTTGGAGAAACTTGTGTGAGGAGAAAGGCAGTAGCTAGAGAGAGTCTAGAGTTTTGGGAGCTACTTTATAAAATTTTACTTCACCTGTTTTTAATAAAACGGAAAATTTTTTTAGTGTATTAATAGGCCAAGGAAGAGGATGAAGGTAGAAGAGGATAAGGATAACTGATGAAGCAAAATTAGAGAAATCAGTAGTAGGATTTTAAGTAAACTTATATTTCATTTTTTTTTAAACATACACACATGATTCACAGATCAAAAGATGTATGATCAAAAGTAAGTTTCTCTCCCCCTTTGATCTCCCAGTCACCCATTTCCTCTTCTAAGAGAATTACAGATTTACACTCCCAGCAGCAAGTGTGCAAGTGCACGATGGACATAATGTTTGTACTTAATTCTCAAAGTTTGGAGAGAAAGCTAGATCTGAATGTACATTGATTTTTAGTGAAAGGAATGAGAATAAGAGAAATAAAGAACAGACGGAGTGTCAGAAATGAATGAGAAAGATGTGGTATGGAATTACTTTAGAAGAGAAAGGACATAGAGGATCGTGGAAGATATGTCTATGCTGGAAAACCCAAGCAGCAGCCCCATTTCACATGGTTTTGTGATCTTTTCAGAACTTAACTACTTCTCTTCCTCCTCCGTCTTCTTCCTCTTCATTGAGGTGAAATTTACATAAATACAATTAAGTATTTTAAAATGAACCATTCAGTGGCATTAATAACATTCACAGTGTCATGCAACCACCACCTCTGTCTAGTTCCAAAACATTTTGATACCTCAAAAGGATACCCATACCAGTGAAGTTGATGCATCCCATTCCCCTCTGCTCCTAGTAACCACCAATCTGCCTTCTGTCTTTAGGGATTTACCTGTCTGGATATTTCATGTAAATGAAATCATACAATCTGTGACCTTTTTTTTCTTAGTGTAATATTTTTGAGATTCATCATCATTGTAGCATGTACTAGTGCTTCATTCCTTTTATGGATGAGTATTTCATTGTATGTATATGCCACAGTTTGTTTATCCAGTCTTCCATTGATTGACATCAGGCTGTTTCCAGTGAATAGCTGGCTGTTGTGAATAGCATCTCTTGTGAATATGCATGTATGTGCATTTGTTTAAGTAATTGTTTTCATTTCTTTTGGGTATATACCTAAGGTTGGAATTGCTGGGTCTTTTGGGCCATTACTCATTTCTGGGTGTCATGAATTGAAATGTGTCCACCAAAAATTTGTGTCAACTTGACTGGGCCATGATTCATCCATTTTGTGATCTGATGTAAGTATGTCTTGTAACTGCTAGCCTCTGTGCCGGTTGTGATGGTCCCATTTGGGAGTGAGTTGTCCTTTATATTAATGAGGCATGATTAGGTTATATTAGTGAGGATAAGGGTAGGATGTACCACCGTTAAAGGGGATAAAAGGAGTGAGAAACGAGCAGAGAAGAGGGACCTCCTACCACCAAGAGAGAAGAGCTGGGAGAGAAGCATGTCCTTTGGACCCAGGGTCCTTGCACAGAGAACCTCCTAGACCAGGGGAAGATTGATGCTTACAGATGCTGAAAGGACACAAGGACCTTCCCCCAGGGCAGAGAGAGAAAGCCTACCCCTAGAGCCAGCACCTTGATTTTAGACTTCTAGCCTCGTAAGGTTTTCAACCAACATAAATGGCGACTATACACATGGACCTTGCCAGATGGAACACACAGAAATCAAATTGGCTACATCTGTGGAAAGAGACGATGGAAAACCTCAATATCATCAGTCAGAACAAGGCCAGGGGCCGACTGTGGAACAGACCATCAATTCCTCATATGCAAGTTCAAGCTGAAACTGAAGAAAATCAGAGCAAGTCCAGGAGAGCCAAAATATGACCTTGAGTATATCCCACCTGAATTTAGAGACCATCTGAAGAACAGATTTGATGCATTGAACACTAGTGACTGAAGACCAGATGAGTTATGGAAGGACATCATCCATGAAGAAAGAAAGAGGTTGCTGAAAAGAAGGGAAAGAAAGAAAAGACCAAGATGGATGTCAGAGGAGACTCTGAAACTTGCTGTTGAGCATCGAGCAGCTAAAGCAAAAGGAAGAATTGATGAAGTAAAAGAATTGAACAGAAGATTTCAAAGGGCCTCTCGAGAAGACAAAGTATTATAATGATATGTGCAAAGAGCTGGAGATGGAAAACCAAAAGGGAAGAACACGCTCGGAGTTTCTCAAGCTGAAAGAACTGAAGAAAAAATTCATGCCTCGAGTTGCAATAGTGAAGGATTCCCTGGGGAAAATCTTAAACGATGCAGGAAGCATCAAAAGAAGATGGAAGGAATACACAGAGTCATTATACCAAAAAGAATTAGTCGATATTCAAGCATTTCAAGAGGTGGCATATGATCAGGATCCGATGGTACTGAAGGAAGTAGTCCAAGCTGCTCTGAAGGCATTGGAGAAAAACAAGGCTCCAGGAATTGGTGGAATATCAGTTGAGATGTTTCAACAAACAGATGCAATGCTGGAGATGCTCACTTATCTATGCCAAGAAATATGGAAGACAGCTTCCTGGCCAGCGGACTGGAAGAGATCCATATTTATGCCTATTCCCAAGAAAGGTGATCCAACCGAATGTGGAAATTATAGAACAATATCATTAATATCACACACAAGCAAAATTTTGCTGAAGATCATTCAAAAACAGTTGCAGCAGTGTATCGACAGGAAACTGCCAGAAATTCAGACCAGTTTCAGAAGAGGACGTGGAACCAGGGATATCATTGCTGATGTCAGATGGATCCTGGCTGATAGCAGAGACTACCAGAAGGGTGTTTACCTGTGTTTTATTGACTATGCAAAGGCATTCGACTGTGTGGATCATAACAAACTATGGATAACACTGTGAAGAATGGGAGTTCCAGAACACTTAATTGTGCTCTTGAGGAACCTTTACATAGATCAAGAGGCAGTTGTTCGGACAGAACAAGGGGATACTGATTAGTTTAAAGTCAGGAAAGGTGTGCATCGGGGTTGTATTCTTTCACCGTACCTATTTAATCTGTATGGTGAGCAAATAATCTGAGAAGCTGGAGTATATGAAGAAGAACGGGGCATCAGAATTGGAGGAAGACTCATTAACAACCTGCATTATGCAGATGACACAACCTTGCTTGCTGAAAGTGAAGAGGACCTGAAGCACTTCCTAATGAAGATCAAAGACCACAGCCTTCAATAAAGATTACACCTCAACATAAAGAAAACAAAAATCTTCGCAACTGGTCCAATGAGCAACATCACGATAAATGGAGAAAAGATTGAAGTTGTCAAGGATTTCATTTTACTTGCATCCACAATCAACAGCCATGGAAGCAGCAGTCAAGAAATCAAAAGACGCATTGCATTGGGCAAATCTGCTGCAAAGGACCTCTTCAAAGTGTTGAAGAGCAAAGATGTCACCCTGAAGACTAAGGTGCGGCTGACCCAAGCCATGGTATTTTCAATCACATCATATGCATGTGAAAGCTAGACGATGAATAAGGAAGACTGAAGAAGAGTTGACGCCTTTGAATTGTGGTATTGGCAAAGAATATTGAATATACCATGGACTGCCAAAAGAACAAACAAATCTGTCTTGGAGGAAGTACAGCCAGAATGCTCCTTAGAGGCAAGGATGATGAGACTGCGTCTTACATACTTTGGACATGTTGTCAGGAGAGATCAGTCCCTGGAGAAGGACATCATGCTTGGCAGAGTACAGGGTCAGCGTAAAACAGGAAGACCCTCAACGAGGTGGATTGACACAGTGGCTGGAACAATGAGCTCAAGCATAACAACGATTGTAAGGATGGCGCAGGACCAGGCAGTGTCTCGTTCTGTTATGCATAGGGTCGCTATGAGTCGGGACTGACTTGACAGCACCTAACAACAACAACAGCAAGCCTCCTAAACTGTGAGAGAATCAATTTCTGTTCCTTAAAGCCACACCTGTGACTTAAGATGTTGGGTAATTCTGTGTTTAACATTTTTTTTTTCTTAATTGTGCTTTAAGTAAAAGTTTACAAATCAAGTCAGTCTCTCATACAAAAACTTACATACACCTTGCTATATATTCCTAGTTGCTCTCCCCCTAGTGAGATAGCACACTCCTCCTTTCCACCCTGTATTCCCTGTATCCATTTAGCCAGCTCCTGTCCTCCTATGCCTTCTTATTTTGCCTCCAAACAGGAGCTGTCCACATAGTTTTATGTGTCTACTTGAGCAAAGGAGATGTTTAACTTTTTGAGGAAATGCCAAACTATTTTCCACAGTGGCTAGATCATTTTGTATTCCCACCAACAATGTACAAAGTTTTCCATTTCTCTGCTTTCTCCCCAACAGTTGTTACTTCCCTTTAAAAAAAAATTATAGCCATCCTAGTGAATGCAGGAAGCATCAATGGAAGCTGCAAGGAATACATTGTGTCACGGTACCAAAAAAAATTGGTCAGCATTCAGACATTTCAGGCAGAAGCCTATGACCGAGAACCGATGGTACTGAAGGAAGAAATTCAAGCTGCGCTGAGGGCGTTGGAGAACAACAAGGCTCCAGGAATTGATGGAATACCAGTTGAGATATTTTGGCAAATGGATGCAGTGCTGGTAGTGCTCACATATCTATGCCAAGAATTTTGGAAAGCAACTACCTGGCCAACCAACTGGAAGAGATCCATATTTGTGCCAGATCCAAAGAAAGGTGATCCAACAGAATGTGGAAATTACAGAACAATATCATTAATATACACATAACATTTTGCTGATGACAATTCAGAAACGATTGTAGCAGTACATCCACAGGGAGCTGCCAGAAATTCAAGCTGAATTCAGAAGAGGGTGTGAAATAAAGGATGTCATTGCAGATGTCAGAAGGCTCTTGGATGAAAGCAGAAAATACCAGAAAGATGTTTACCTATGTTTTATGGACTCTGGAAAGTCATTTGACTATGTAGATCATAACAAATTATGGATAACATTGCAAAGAATGGGAATTCCAGAATACTTAATTGGGCTCATGAGGAACCTGTACATAGACCAAGAGGCAGTCATTCAAACAGAACAAGAGGATACTGTGTGGTTTAAAATCAGGAAAGATGTGTGTCAGGGTTGTAGCCTTTTACCATACTTATTCAGCCTGTATGCTGAGCAAGCAACCCAAGAAACTGGACTATATGAAGAAGAACACAGCATGAGGTTTGGAGGAAGACTAATAACTTGCAGCTTGGAGATGACGCAACCTGGCTTGCTGAAAGCGAAAAGGACTTGAAACACTTAACTGTTGAAAATCAAAGGCTGCAGCTGCAGCCTTCAGTATGGATTGCACCTCAACATGAAAACAGAAATCCTCACAATGGGATCAGTAAGCAACATCATGATAAATGGAGAAAATAGTGACGTTGTCGAGGATTTCATTTTCCTTGGATCCACAATCAACACCCATGGAAACAGCAGTCAAGAAATCAAACGACATATTGCGTTGGGCATATCTGCTACAAAAGACCTCTAAAGTGTTAAAAAGCAAAGATATCACTTTGAGGACTAAGGTCAGCCTGACCCAAGCCATGGTTTTTTTATTCACCTCATATGCATGTGAAAGCTGGATAATGAATAAGGAAGACTGAAGAAGAATTGATGCCTTTGAATTGTGGTGTTGGTGAAGAGTATTGAATATACTATGAACTGCCAGAAGAATGAACAACTCTGTCTTGGAAGAAGTACAGCCAGAATGCTCCTTAGAAGCGAGGATGGCGAGACTTTGTTTCATATACTTTGGACATGTTATCAGGAGGGACCAGTCCCTGGAGAAGGATATTATGCTTGGTAAAGTATTGGGTCATCAGAAAAGAGGAAGACGCTCACCAAGATGGATTGTCACAGTGGCTGCATCAGTAGGCTCAAACAGGAACGATTTTGAGGGTGCACAGGACCAGGCAGTTGTGCATACGGTTGCCATGAGTTGTAACTGACTCAACAGGATTGAACAACAGTAAGTGGGTATGAAGTGGTATGATTGTGGTTTTGATTTGCATTTCCCTAATGACTAATGGGAGTCCTTGGATGACACACGGAGTTAAGCACTTGCCTGTTAACAGAAAGGTTGGCAGTTGGAACCCACCCTGAAGTGCCTATGAAGAAAGGCTTGTGATCTGCTTCCAAAAGGCTACAGCCTTGAAAACCATACAGAGTGCAGTTCTACTCTGCACATGTGGGGTCGCTATGAGTTGGAACTGACTACAACTGGTTTGATACTGGAATGTGTAATGATGTTGAGATCTTTTCATATGCTCTTCGACTATTTGTATATCTTCTTTGAAGAAATGCCTGTTGAAGTCCTTTGCCCATTTTTAAGTTGGGTTGTTTGTGTTTTTGTTGTTGAGTTGTAAGACTTCTTTATATATTCTAGAGACTATACTTTTATGAAATTTGCAAATATTTTCTCCCCCTCTGTAGGCTGTCTTTTTACTTTCTTCATAATGTCCTTCAGTGCACACAAATTTTTAATTTTGAAGAAGTCCAGTTTATTTTTTCTTTTGTTGCTTGTGCTTTGGTGTCGTATCTGTGAATCCATTACCAAATCCAAGGTCGTGAAAATTTACCCCTATATTTTCTTCTAAACATATATTTACATATATAAAACATATGTTAGTTGTCCAACTTCATTCTTTTACATACTGTTATCCAGTTGCTGAAAGAGCACTGTTTGTTGAAGAGGCTGTCTTTCTCCTTTGAATGGACTTGACACTCTTGTCAAAAATCAATTGACCGTAGATGTTTGGTTTTATTTCTGGTGAATGGTTAATTCTATTCCATTGGTCTATATCTGTCCTTATGCCAGTACCAGTAACTGCTGCTTTATATTTAATATGTAAGTCAACTTAGAAAATGGATTTTCCCAGACTTCTTAAAGATTCTTCACTTATATAAATGATATTCAAGTTACAAGTGCCAAAGCTTTGCTTTCTGCTCCTGTTGTTTTTAGTCATAAGCATATTGTGTGTTATGTATATTATATATGTATATATATATTGGGTTGTATTGTGTGTGATGCTTTGGGATCATTCAGACCAGTGGTATAAATCAAAACAAAGGGAAGCTTCTTGGTTGAGAAAGAGCACTCTCTGTCTTGAGGAAGAAGAGAGGAGGAGAAGACTAGAAACCAATTAAAATGTCTCTGAGATGGTTCTACTGTTCCTAAAGCACACAATTTAGGAACTTTTAAGAAAACATTTCAACCATGTCGTCTTTCTCAGCTAATACCAGTCTAAGCCACTGAATTTGCTTTTGGTTATTTTTAGTCACAAAATTGAAAGACTTCGTTTGAGGCTTATAAGATAGCAGTTGTAAGATTTTAAAGTAGATCTCTGATTATTTCTCATTTGATGTGAGGCTTATTTTAATTGCATTCATATTCAGCTGCAAATGCTCTTAGTGGATGTCTCAGTAATTTAGTGCTGCTTACAAATACCACAAGTGGATGGCTTTAGCAAAGAGAAATTTATTCTCTCACAGTCTAGTAGGCCAGAAGTCCAAATTCAGGGCGCCAGCTCCAGGGGAAGGCTCTCTCTGTGTTGACTCTGGAGGAAGGTCCTTCTCATCAATCTTCCCCTGGTCTAGGAGCTTCTCGGGCACAGGGACCCTGGTCCAAAGGATGTGCTCTGCTTGTAGCACTGCTTTCTTGGTGTGTTATCAGGTCCCCTGTCTCTCTGCTCCCTTCTCTCTTTTATATCGAAAAAGAGATTGATTTTAAGATACAACCTAATCTCATAGTTCTGCCTCATTAGCATAACTGCCAATAATCCCACCTCATTAACATCATAGAGATAGGATTTACAACACAAAGGAAAATCACATCAGATGACAAAATGGTGGACAACGACACAATCCTGGGAATCACGGCCTAGCCTAGTTGATACACAATGTGGAGGGACACAGTTCAGTCCATAACAGTGGAGAACATAATAAAACTAAACAATGAGCCAAATGATTCAGTTTTAGCTTTCCTATGAGACTGACAACTAGTTCTTTTTAGTCATTACAAATAAAATGTGTTATTGCTGTAAAAATGATCCCTTTTACACAAAACTCCTTTATACACAGTTTTTCATAAACAAATACAGTGTTTTCATTAGACTATCTCAATCTCAGCTTGATTTCGCTTTTTAAGGCAATTCATTTAGTTGGCCTTGGACTGAAAAATTTAGAATGTATTAATAATCAACTTTTTAATTAAGTTACTTCTTTATTCAGTGTGTTGATATTTTTAATCATTAAGCTTATAGTTAGGCATGTATTGCAAGTTTACTATGCGTCAGTTGCTGTTAGGTTTGGGGAGTATAAAAATAAAATACCTTCCTTCAAGGATCTCACAGTATAGTGAGCGCAGAAGGACAAATGAGCATGTAGTCTTCTGGGATCATTCAAGAAGGGGGTCGGTAAACAATGATAAGGAGCATAATCACAATGAAACACTTTAAATTTTCCTAAGCCTTTTTCCCCCATGTTTGCAATCTATTCTGTATTTCCCCATAGCGATTAACAGTAAAATCCTCTCAATGAAAGAGAGAAGGAGGACCTATACTCTTCTTGGGAGACAGAAAAGAAAAGGCAGAGTGTATTCAATAGCCAGCCTAGGGAAAAGAAAACTAGGTGAGAGAAGTACTTGGTAGCAGTGCCAAAGGAAGAGAAGAAAGCCAACAAAATCCCTGGTGCTGGAGGGGTGAAAGAAGGAGGTACTAGGGAACCAGCCAAGGTCAGAAAAACAGGCCCTACGGTTCAGTCTCAAGCAGGCACCTTATGGGTTCTCCGATAACCTGGTTATCTGGTTTCTCAAGCCAGCAACAGGTTAGAAAGAGGAGAAGCATTCTGGCAACAGTCAAGTGTTAATGGCTGATAGCCTCACAGTGAAAGAGGAAACTAAAGTGAAAATGGACTTAAAAATCTCAAAAAATTAGCAATTTCGGGCCATTCGTTATAGGGACAAAAGAGGTTATAATCCTGGAGGATGTCACTATAGTCAGTATGTTATACTCTGGTAATTACTGTTCATAGTAAAATCTCATGGTCATCAAATTCTTTTCAGTCTACTCTCTCTAAGGATATACATGTGTACTTTTTTTCCTATAGCAGTTTGTTAGACTTTTCTCATTACCATGTGTTAACATTAGAGGGCAAACACCTTGCCAGCAATGTTTATAAAATAAGAAAATGGTGGAACCCCCCCCTCCCCAAAAAAAAAGATTCTGTTTTTTGCCACCATGTTGTCAATATCATTGTTAGGGAATTTTTCCAACTTCATTTTAATTGATGGACTTAATTTGTATATTCCTGCACATTTATATCTCTTATTGAAACCCATGAGAGGCCTATGTAGATTTTTGTAAATTGGGGTAAGAAGCCTTCAATTTTTCAAATGCTCTAACAGTCTCATGTTTCTTATGTAGTTTCATTTTTCCCTCTGTTACAGATTGCAAGGATGTAAGGAAACATTCATTTAACAGATATTTATTGAATGCCTGTCATTTGCATAGTATTAAGATATAGGTAGACTTGAAATTTAACCGAATGAGGATTTGTTTTTGATATATAGTATTCCATTTATTTTTAGCAGCTCAGAACAAGTAGCAGACTTATTCCAAATTCATAATATCATCTTCTTGATACTGTAAAATATCCATTTAAAGGAAAAATCACGTTCAGATTTGAAGTGTTGTCCTATTAAAGAAAAGTATGGTGCCCGTAAGAACATGCACAGCTCATCCTGCCTCATCAGAAATGCAGTACCTTCAGAGTTGGGATCAGATAACTCATTTCTAAAAGCTTAGCAAATAAAAACCACTTAAGAACAAATGGGGGATTATTTACTTTTATTTTTATTTAATCAGGAATCAATATGCGATTAAAGAAAGAAAGCAGCATGTAGGGATAGGTTTGTATTAGAATTACCTCTGTTATTTTTGTTGTGTGCAGTCCATTCTGACTCAGAGTGACCACATGTGACAGAGTAGAACTGCTCCATAGGGCTGCCTAGGCCGTCAATCTTTACAGAAGCAAATTGCCAGGACTTTTCCCTGTGGAGCCCCTGGTAGGTTTCAAACCACCAACCTTTTAGTTAGCAGCCTCCTGCTTAACCATTACGCAACAAGGGCTCCTTAATTCTCTCTGAGGCTTTTCAAACTACGCTTACGCCCTGTCCCCTGCACTTCCAGTCTTTTGGCAATAGAGCTCAGAGACTAGAGGCTCCAGCTTTGGACGAACACAGGCTTGGGTTTGATTCCTGGCTCTTAGCAGCTTGGGCAAATTAATTAACCTCAAAAGCTCAGCTTCTTTATATTTAGTAAGTGAATATCCAATAATAATACTGTGGGCATGTCATGGGGTTGTTGTGAGGATTAAAGAGGATCATGTGCATAAAAAGTATTTAGCACATAGTAATTCTTGATTAATTCTTGATCAGTATTAGCTGTTATTATTAGAAAAGATTGAATTTAGAATAGAATGGAGAATGTGTCTTTTTATCAAGTATTTTTCACTTCAGTCAGAAAGCTGTATCTTTATTAAATTGTTTTTCTTTATAAACCAATCTTAGGAGACTGCTATAGTGCTAGTTTCATTTGGTATATTCTACACTTGTTGGGTGCTGTCAAGTTGCTTACTACTCATAGCAACCGTATGTACAACAGAGGGAAACACTGTCCGACTCTGTGCTATCCTCACAACCATTGCTATGTTTGAGTCCATTGTTGCAGCCACTGGGTTAGTCCATCTTTTGAGGGTCTTCCTTTTTTTTGCTGACTATACCAAGCATGATGTCCTTCTCCAGGGACTGGTCCTTCCTGATAACATGCCTAAAGTATGTGGGACAAAGTCTCTCCATCCTCACTTCTAAGGAGCATTCTGGCTGTACTTCTTCCAAGACAGATGTGTTCATTCTTCTGGCAGTCCGCCATGTATTCGATATTCTTTGCCAGCACCACAATTCAAGTGCATCAACTCTTCTTCCTTCTTCCTTATTCATTGTCCAGGTTTCACATGCATATGAGGTGATTGAAAACACCACGGCTTGCGTCAGGCGCACCATTGCCCTCAAAGTGACATCTTTGCTTTCAACACTTTAAAGAGGTCCTGTATTCTACAGTAAAATCTTGAATTTAACGAAGAGGTTTTGGTTTTTGTTTTCAGTGTCAAAAAACTAGTTCCTGCTCAGGAAGTGCTTCAGGGTTATGGTGTCTCCTCTTCAGTTTTGCCAGTCCAGAAACTGACATTTTCTCAGAGTACTCAGAGTTGATTGGCCCTGGAGGAATAGACACACCAAACAAACTCACTAAAGGTTGAGAAATAAACCAGAATGTCTGCTTTTAATATACAGTATGACTGTCGGGTGAACTGCATAGTTTGGTCCTCATAGAGAGTTAGTCTATTTTTCCTTTGTAGGAAAATCTGTGTGAGAAACCAAATTACCAGCTCCTGCTGCGTCAGGCCACTGTGATAGGTGCCAGAGATACAAAAATCAAGAAGATACAATTGCAACATGTTATAATGTGTGTCACAATAAAAGTGAAATAATGACTCAGTTGATTAGGGAGTCTAATTGTGTGGGGTAAGGTTGGGGTATGAGGGAACACTTTATGCCAGAAATGGCATTCGTACTGAGTATTTAATAATTGGCAGAAATTGAAAAAAGCAGTAAAAGGAAAGGATTTATATGGTTCTAGAAGTATAGTACCTAGTTCAGTACCCACAGAATCTATTGTATAAAATGCCACTGTTAAAGATGTTTTCCCCCATTTTGGGGTAAGAGAACAAGAAATCCACAAACTCTAGAGTGCAATTTACTCTGCATTACCCGTTTCTGAAGACCTATAATGGTTTTTTTCTATTACTTTAGTCAGAAGGGCATAATTTTCTATATTTTAGAAAAAGGTTTAAAGGTATAATAATAATAAAAAAAGATATAACAACTATGGTTAATTTCCTTATTAGTATTCTGGAATATAAATTCCTGACAGCAATTGCCCTCGTGAACCAATATTTTAATATGTCTGTAACCCAGATGGGGCCCTGGTGGCAATATGGTTAACATTTGGCTGCCAACGAAAATGTCGGCAGTTCGGATCCACCAGCTGCTCCTTGGAAACCTTATGGGGCTGTTCTACTCTATCCTGTAGGGTTGCCATGAGTCGGAATCGACTCCACAGCAACAGTTTTTTGTTGTTGTTGTTTAAACGGGTGACCCAAATGTCAGCTGAGTGTCCATACCCCTCAGGAGCCAAATAGTTGTCTTGAGTTTCCAGTTTCATATTATGAGGAAGCCAAAAACCATCCCTAAGATTTCTGCAAATTCCTAGTGTTCTTGTGGCCTCTGAGCTTTTGCCATGTCTATAGAACTGACCTGTCTCTCTTTTCTCTGGCTTTCCTCTTCTTCTCAAGAAGGAAAAAGTAAACAAACAAACAATTCTTCTCCTAGTCTCAAGCAGAGCAGCTTAGCTTTCCTTTTAAAGCTCTGAGGTCTCACCTTCCACCCTGAGTGGCTTTTCCAAGTATTTTCCCAAACAAAAAGCGTTTCTTTCCTGAGTTCTGGTGTCAGATGTTAAGATGATAAAATATGCGAATGTGCACTTTATTAGGTCTAATTTGACAACGATAACCCTTGTAGTAACTGCATTTAGCCAATCATGACCTTTTATAGAAACAATGAGTATTAAAAAAAAGAAAATGGTGGGGAAGAGGCATGAAACTAAGGATGTTTAAATGCAGTCAAAGTTACGTTAAGCATTTTTATAAATCTACTATCTCCTTTGAGCCTCATTGCCATACTGGGTGTCAAGCAAAAAATGGAATTCCTGTCTGTAAGTAGAGTTTTGAAAAGATAATACTGATGCTTATTCAGTAATTTGTTGCGTTTTCTGTAGGAGTTTGGTATCCTTGCAGCCTTTTACTCTGTGGTGCAAAAATACCGTGATTTCGGGTTACAGGTCAGATGTCAGCAAACTATAGCCCATGGGCCAAATCCAGCCAGTCCTGTAAACTAAGCATGTTTTTTACATTTTTAAAGTGTTGTAAAAAGCAAAGAACAAAGGCAGTAGGGACAGAAATATGGCTGCAAAGCCTAAAATATTTACTTGGGTTTTGTACAAAAAAAGTTTGTTGACCCTATTACAGATTCTTGAGTTGTAAAACGAATCCCTGTTCATTGTTAGAAAGTCGCTGATGGAAACAGTCAATATAATTGTATGTTCTGAATACTACAGTTATTAAAATGATGAAGAAGATTGATACGTTGACACGGAAAGATAAATGAATAGGCTGCTAAATGGCATGTTAACATTCTATATCCCTACAAGTAACTTTCATTTGATTATTTATATTTATGTACTACCTGTATTTTTTTAGTGAACATATTACCTTATTTATAATGAGAAAAAAAGGTGCACCGGAGCGTAACAGTGTGTTGTGTTTGTGTATTTAAAGAGAAAGAAACTGAATGGAAATTTCCAGTGTAGCTTGTGACTGGTTTTCTTCAGATGTGAAAGAGGTTTTTTTAAGGAATGTAGCTAATTATGCACTACCTTTAAACTTTAGTCACCTTTGAACTTAAACACCTTTCCTTTCAAAGCTATTACCAGGTAACCAAGCATCTGAAAATGTCAACATTGAGGCTTAGCCTCACTTGTTTTTAGTATTCCGGTAGTTGAAATTTAATTGCACTACTTTAGAGTAGGTAGGTAATATAAAAACAGCATGACCTTTTAAGAAATTGACAGGAGCAGTGCCCACATAGTTTACATTGCAGAGATTGCTAGTTCTGCATACATTGCCCCCAGCAAATATTTAAATGTCCAGGCACATGTTATGAAGATTTGAAGTAATGAGAGAATGCAGTAGTAATTCCATGATTAGTAGGCTACCAAAAGAACGGTAGGACTTTCATAGGTTTTTTAAAAAATTCCCTTTTAGCATGGATTGGACTGGACAATGGGTTGGAGAGGGATGCTGATGAGGAGTGAGCTTCTTGGATCAGGTGGACACTGGAGATTACGTTGGCATCCCCTGCCTGGAGGGGAGATGAGAGTGTGGAGGAGGTTAGAAGCTGGTGAAATGGACACGAAAAGAGAGAATGGAGAGAGAGAGCAGGCTGTCTCATTAGGGGGAGAGTAATTGGGAGCGTGTAGCAAGGTGTATATGGGTTTTTGTGTGAGAGACTGACTTGACTTGTAAACTTTCGCTTAAAGCACAATAAAAAAAAAAAAAATTCCCTTTAATCCCCATACCTCACTCTGAATTCCCCTCTCCGAAAACATTTTAATGTGTTTATAGATATAATACAGAAAAAAAATTAACTTACATAAATGGCATTGTGGTATCTATTTCATTTTGCCTCTTGCTATCTCTCAGTACTGTATTTTTAGTACCCTGTTGCTCCACGGTGTGTATTCACAGTGTTTTTCTACTTGCCAGAGAATAGGCCCCCACTTTACTACTCCAAACAGAGCTGCAAGAAACAATCTCATACATGTCTCTCTGTGGGCTGATATGAGAATTTGTTTGGGATAGATAACACCTAGGAACAGAATTGCTGGGTCTTAGGTCATTGGTGGTCCAGTGCTGGAATTCTCACCTTCCATGCAGGAGATCCTATTAGATTACTGGCCAGTGTACCTCATGCACAGCCAATCACCTGTCTGTCAGTGGAGGCTTGTGTGTTGCTATGGTGCTGAATAGGTTTCAGCAGGCTTCCAGACTAAAACTGACTAAGAAGAAAGACTGTGGATCTACTTCTGAAAATCAGCCAATGAAACCCCTGTGGATCACAGTGGTCCAAACCACAACCAATGATAATGTTGGTGCAGGACCTGGCAGCATTTTGTTCCCTTGTGCATGGGGTTGCCATGAATTGGTGGCTGACTTGATGGCAGCTAACAACAAAACAGCGGGGTAAGTGTGAATTTAATTCGACTGCGTAGTTTCAGATGTTTCCGAGTGGCTGCACTAGTCTACACTCCCATCATAGGCGTCTTATTTGGAGAAATTTTTATGACAGTTTCTCTAGGACCAGTAGTTAGTACAAGAATGAATTATTTTAGGCAGGAATAATTATTGGGACTACTGAATTATTGTAAGGTGGCAGTTCCAAAAGAGATTGTATAGCCAGCCTAGGAGCTCATGCTTTTTGAAGTTAGAGCTGTTAATATTGTAGAAGGGTAGGAACTGATTTGAATTGTGCATTTTCTAAGCCCGAATCCAGATGATCAGGTTATGTGAAATAGTATTGTTTGTAGCTTAAAATTCTACCTCCTTAGCTGTTTTACTTTTTAAGTGTATCTAACAAATAATTCTCACTGTGTGCCAAGTATTGTTATACACACTTTATAAATATTAATTCATTTAATCCATTAACAATGCTGTAAGGTAGATATTATTATTATCCCCATTTTACAGATGAGAAAACAAATGAGGGTTTAAGTTAGTCATGTATAGATTTCTCCATTTTAATGTTACTAACTAGGGAATGGAAACCCTGGTGGCGTAGTGGATAAGTGCTATAGCTGCTAACCAAAAGATCTGCAGTTCAAATCCACCAGGCACTCCTTGGAAACTCTATGGGGCAGTTCTGCTCTGTCCTATAGGGTCTCTGTGAGTCGGAATCAACTCGACGGCAGTGGGTTTGGTTTGATTTAACTAGGGAATAGCAGAGAATACACCTCAACAAAGGGAAACAAAAAATCCTCACACCTGGACCAATAAACAACGTCATGATAAATGGAGAAAAGATTGAAGTTGTCAAGGATTTCATTTTACTTGGGCCCACTATCAATGCTCATGGAAACAACATTCAAGAAGTCAAATGATGCATTGCATTGGGCAAATCTGCAAAAGATCTCTTTAAAGGGTTAAAGAGCACAGATGTCACCTTGAGAACTCAGGTATACCTGCCTCAGAAACATAAAATATTATCATAAAATATTTTAAAACATTTTATTTTAACGTCTAGTTTTCTTAACTTCTTAAAGAATAGGCGTTAAAGCATGATTTAACATTTTTCACATGATGGGGGTCATGTTTTGATAATTGTCATTGTACTTTTATGGAGACATAGATGTGAGATATGAAGCAGAATGGCTTCTGATAAGAACTAGACGTTGCTTTCAGGAAAAAATTCCTAATATGTTTTTGCTCTTGGATTATTTGCCTAAGTCTTATAAGAGGTAAAGTATGAAATTTGCAGCCAAGGTTATGTAATATGGCTGCCTTCCTGTAAAATTTATCTGTGATTCACATGTGGGTACCTTGCCTAGAAACTTCCCTCACTGTTGCCGTAATGGTTTCCATACCTCAGTGGGATCTAACTCTTAGTGATTGGAAGACCCCGATGAATCACAGATACTTCAGCAGCCACTCCTTCTCTTCTCTGCTATTCGCTATTTGTTGAAAAAGTACAGAGAAACAGTATTCCTCTCTGCTTCAGTAGTCCTGCAGCTGGCAGCTCTGCCAGTCACCAACAGACGGTCATTTTCGATTTAGCGATTACTGTTGTTTATAGCATATTTGTTTTATTTGTGTTTACTTTTGAGGTATTTTATAAACAGTACAAACCCCATTTTGTACCTAAAAGCAGTACTAGTGATAGATTATTAATGGATATGAAAGTGGAAATAATGTAAAAAATTAAAAGTGAGAAAATTGCACACATTGAATATATCATTGGACAAGAATAATGACTATGAAGGACAATCCCGCAGTGTGTGAAAAAGAATGTACCTGTGGTGAAGAAATATGAGTGCTGAAGTGGTTAGCAGAGGATTGCTGTGAAAGTGGAATGTTGAGTCAAAGGTTAATTCAGGTGAAAGGAGCTCGAGAACTTAAAGGCTAAGCGTGTGAATGAACATGCAGCTGTGGACATTTATTCGAGGCCTTCCTAATCTGCAAGTGAAGTTCTGGCCTGTTCCTGAGCTGCTAAAAGGTCCCTCCCTGCTCCTGCTGGTAGAGATTGTGGCAGGGTAGGGTTGTTTGCCTCAACAGATGTTCAATGTAAATAAAACAGGGCAGTTAAAAAAAAAAAAATGCCCAAAATACATGGGCTACGAGGAAATGTGAGCCCCATGATTTTGGACTTCTAAACTAATGGATTTGACAGCTTTTTGAAATCCAGTCTGTTTTTAAGTAGTGCTGCCTCTATATATTTCCTATTCTGAAAACCCTAAACCAAAAAAAAAAAAAAAACAAGCCCTTTGCTATCAAGTCAATTCAGACTCTAGCTAACCTATGGCACAGAGTAGGACTGCCCAATAGGGTTTCAAAGGAGCAGCTGGTGGATTCAAACTGCCAACCTTTTGGTTACCAGCCGAGCTCTTAACTACTGTGCCACTAGGGCCCTGTGAAAACTCTGCTGGTCTTTAGATTCAGTAGCAGTTAAAAAACAGAGACAAAATATTTGCAGGGCACAAATTCTGTTTCCTCAGAGTGAGCTTTACAATTGCTGATAGAATAGCTGTGCTGTATGTAGCCAGTGTGTTTTGACCATGGCACATTAGTGCAACTGAACTTGATGTTGGTATGTGGTCTCTGCTTTCTTGAGGTCTGTTGCTCATTATCCAGGTTGGATTTTGGTGGCGACACCTCATTGTTTTCAGCTCTTAACCCTGAGGCCGTACGGATTTGTTACGTGCTTCAAGATCTGATTTTTTTTTCCTGTGATGTTTTTAAAAATGAAATCTTACTTTTGGTATAGCGAGATACATTAAAATTAGTGAGTAACTGTCTTTTTTAAAAAACTGTTATTAAATGTAGGAACATGATTGCCATTATTGGGTGCTGTAGAGTTGATTCCTACTCATAGCGATGCCATGTGATGGACTAAAACTGTCCCATAGGATCTTCTTGGCTGTAATCTTTTCGGAAGCAGATCTCTGGGTCTTTTCCTGCAGAGCAGCTGAGTGGGCTTGAACTGCCAACCTTTTGGTTGGTAGCTGAGCACTTAACCATTGCACCACCAGGGCTCCTTAGGAACATGGTAAATGTATTTTATTTTTAAGATTATATAGTTTCTCTTTTATCTGGGTTAGGTTGCCACTGCCTAAAAAACTACTGCTGGAGTTGATGATTGGAGCTCTTCCTGGTCCTTCATGCAGATCAGCAGCCAACATGTGTTCCTTCCATACTTGTAAATTATTGGAATAAACCCCTCCCTCCTGTTCAGACTATACTGTCCAAAATAAGTACATCCCTAATCTGTTACTGCAACAGAAATAATTTAAAATATTCTCTTTCTTCCTCTCATTCTCATATTTTTCCATTTACTTTTTATTATTGTTACTAATGTGCATAAGGGCAGTTAGTCATATATTGTGTCAAGGAAAACTGTGAGTCTTGAAGTTAAAATAGACCAAAATAATGGCTCCTATAATCATTTTGTAAAATCCTCAAAGCAACTAGAAGTTTCCTTCCTAATCCCTATAAGATTCTTCATTTTATAAATCATCTGAGACACAGAGAGCTAAGAACCACACAGATGGCAATAGATGAACTCATGAAACCAAGTGTTTCTACATTTTTGTTTTAAATTAACCACACCACCTTATAGTGGGAGACTGTTTGGTGTGATAGCAAAAATGTTTCATGCACATGTATGCCAATTTTCAAGAATTTCTGAAAAGGGAAGAATGTATCTGAGAGTGTCAAGCAGGCTGGAGACAGGGTAGAAAGTTAATGAGAGAGAAATTTTTGGAAGAGCTAGACCACGAACTATATAGTTTCACAGTGAAGAAACACAAGATACAGTGCGCTGTGTTCTGACAGTTCTGGCTAGGGGACTAAAACCAGTATGTGTGATAGGGCCAGCAATGTTGAGCTTTGTAGCGATGGTCAGAGGGCTTGGGGAGATCATTACGTACTATGTGGTGGTGAAGAGCACAGGCTTTGGGATCATGCCTTTAGTCAGACCCTGACTCTGCCTTGTACTTGATAGGTGAGCTGAAGCTTATAATTCAATCCATTTTCTCATCTGTAAAGCAATGATAATACCTCATAGGATTATTTAAGGGAAAATTGAGCTAACATCATATGTAAAGTACACCAGGGCTCCATGTGGTGCAGTGATTAAGAGATCAGCTGTTACCCAAAAGGTTGGCAGTTTGAATCCTTGGAAACCCTACGGGGCAGTTCTACTCTGTCCTATAGGGTCGCTATGAGTAGGAATTTGACTAGACAGCAACATATTTGGTTTTTTTGGTTTGGTGTGGTACTTTAGTAATTATTCAGTACAATCACCAGAATACCAGCTCAGTGAGAGCAGGGTTTTTGTTTTGTTCATTGCTGTATCCTCAGAGCTTAGAACAGTGCCTGGTACACAGTATACTGAGTAGTTGTTGAATGAACAGATGGAGGAAGTAGTTTTGTATGCTTTAAGTAGTGTATGGTGGCCACATTAATTGAAATAGATACAAAAAAGAATCTACATTTCTGTGTTATATTAATCCTTAAAGCATTATTTGAACAGTAAACAAAAATTTTTTTTAATTTCCAGTTTAAATGTTCATTAAATCATTACATTTACTATTTTTCTAGGCTCTACGCTGTAGTTGAATTGAAGTTTTCTTGAATTGCTTTAGCCTTTTCTATAAGGCTGCTTTGACCAGAGTGTCCTGTTTTAAGAGAATAGCAAGATTTTTAAGACATAGGCCCTATATTTAGTCACTCACTGTTGATCATTTAATTCCATAACTGCCAGCAGTGTTTATATCAAAAACATGTTTTGGTTGTTAGTCTTAAGTCTCTTTCTTGTTAAAATAAGTCATGCGACTATTTTACTTTATTTCCTCCTAGATGTGCGTGAATTACAAAGGCTTCTTTTTAAATAATGCACGCTTGGTTGGTTGGTTGGTTGGTTATAAAGAAAAACAGTAAAGTCTTCCCTAAAAAGACTGAATAAAGATCTAGCACTGAAAGTAGATGACACTTAAGGAAGTACTAGGAATATGTGTGTCAAACCAAGAAACCAAACCCAGTGCCGTCGAGTCGATTCCAACTCATAGCCACCCTATAGGACAGAGTAGAACTGCCCCACAGAGTTTCCAAGGAGCTCCTGGCAGATTCAAACTGCCGACCCTTTGGTTAGCAGCCATAGCACCTAACCACTACACCACCAGGGTTTCTGAATATGTGTGTACCTGCTAGGAAAGGCACTGGAAGTTTTTTTTTGTGCTTGCCAAAGTTGTTTCTTCTACATTTAGGACTCTGACTCTGCAAGCTTTCTATTTTTTCATGCACCAGCAAGATAGAAAAAAATGATTCGCGGTACCCAATTAACATCACTCATCAGAGTAAACATTCACATGACTTCATATGGTGAGAGGAGATACCATCAAGCATTTAAGAGTAGGTGTTACATTGTGTCCTACATGTATTAACTCATTTAATCCCCTCGTGACCTCCGAGGTCCGTGCTTTTATTATCCTCACACAACTCATTTAATCCGCATAACTATGCCGTAAGGTAGACCCTATTTTTAGGCCTGTTTTACAGGTGAAGAAACTGAGGCCCAGAGAAGCTAAGTTACTTGTCCAAGGTTATACAACTGGTAACTGGTAGAGCTGTAATTCAGATTTAGGCAGGCTATCTTCAGAACCCATGGTCTTAACCTGTGGTTGGCTGAATAATGGCCCTCAAAGATACCTAGATCCTAAACCCTGAGAATTTGTGAATAATAATTTATATGGCAAGAGGGACTTTGCAGGTGTGATTAAGTTAAGGATCTTGAAATAGGGAGACTATCCTGGATAATGTGGTTGAACCTTAAATGCAATCACAAGTACCCTTATCAGAGGAAGGCAGAAGGCGATTTAGCCACAGAAGAAGGCTGTGTAACAGTGAAAGTGAAGAGAGATGTAAAGATGCTGAGCTTCTGGCTGTGAAGATGAAAGAAGGGACCGTGAGCCAAGGAACGCAGAAGCTGGAAAAGGCAAGGAAATGGATTTTCTCCTAGAGCCCTTGAAGGAAGCACACTGTGCAACACCTTGATTTTGGTTCAGTGAAACTGTTTCATTCTTCTAGCTTCTAGAACTGTAAGATAATAAAGTGATGCTTATACTACTAAATTTGTGGGAATTTGTTACAGCTGCAATAGGAAACTAATATAGTCACCATACTGTTGTGAAAGATACTGGATACATTGTAGTTAAATTTGTTATAAACCAACCTTCCCCAGATTCCATGGAGGAATGAGCTTCAGTGATAATCTTCCTCAGTAGTCCCAGCTTTATACTGCTGGTCACTTTATTGCCAGGAGCAGTTCCTTAGTCCTTATCTCTTTCTATATGAAGATCATGCAGAGGTAGTCTTTAAACTGAAAAAAAAAAAAACAAACCCGCAAACCCATTGTCCTCCATTCGATTCCCACTCATAGACGTACTGTAGGACAGAGTAGAACTGCCCCGTAGGGCTTCTAAGGCTGTAAGTCTTTATGGAAGCAGACTGTCACATCTTTCTCCCCAGGAGCAGCTGGTGGGTTCAAACCACCGGACCTTTCGGTTAGCAGCTGAGCACTTTAACTGCTGCAACACCAGGGCTCCTTATAGAGATAATCTTTGGACTACATCTGTTCCATACTCAAACATGTTAGTCATTCTGGGCTCAAAGTTAGCTGTTGAGCAAGAAACTTAAGAAATATTGGGAAGAAGATATCATCTTTTCCTCAGGCCCAAGTGTTAGGGGAAGCTGAAGGGATAGCATTTGAGTATCTGCTGTATGTCAGGTACCAAGCTAGGAATTTTTATTTTTCATTTAGTCTTCATACCTGACATTCCCTACAAAGGGTAGTTATTACTACCCTCATCTTGGCAATGAGGAACTAAGGCTCAAAAAATGTTAAATAATATGTTTAAGGTCAGAAAACCAGTAAATAGGATTGAAATTCAGGTTGTCTAATGCCAAGGTGCATGCTTTGTTCTATACTCACCACTGCTACTCAAAACTGAATGTACTGAGAAGTTCATATCTAGACCAGGATAAGTCTAAATAGTTTATTTTGGTCTAAAGAGTCACCAGGAAGGACCATTCCTAACCTGGTATATGGTCTTCAGGCTGAGTAAGTTGCTGGGTTGCTCTAGAGGGTCTGTCTAGTCTAGATCCTTCTGTATGACTCTTAAGATGGATTTAGTGCTTTGTTCAATTTGTGTTCCTATGTCGTGTGTATACTGTATAAACATAAAAATAGAAATGATAATGTAAATATGATTGAAATGACTAGTGTGTAACAGAGTGGTGGGCAGAGGGTCTTAAGGTTATTAAATTTTCACAATGGTGTTTGATTAAAATATGGTTAAAAATCATAATTGTGTTTAAGAACTAATTTAGATCTGTATGAGGGACACTTTGCTTTTTTTTTTTCCTGTTTTGTCCTCCTGTTTCTCCTCTTCCTTTTCGTCTTCCCATTCCTTCCCTATTCTTTATTCCCCACCACTCTTTTCCTCCTTCTCCTCTCTCAAATTTGTAATTTACTACTTTTAAAAAAAAATGCTTTCTCAGAAATTGAAAATAACTTTTAAATACACCTCTAGATGTAGAAAGTCTGGATATCTGTTCTTTATTTTACTGAAATTCTCCTGGAAGTAGTGATCTAATTATAGATATCTAGATGTGGGGGGCAGAAATCTTGATTAATCTGATTTAGAGAAATCTCTGATTTAGACAGATCAGAGTTTGACAAACTTTTTCTCTAAAGGGCCAGATAGTAAATATTTTAGGCTTTGTGGAATAAGGTCTCTGTCATTGTAACATGAAAGTAATTAATTGACAGTAATACAAAAAAATGAGTATAGCTGTGTTTCAATAAGATTTTATTTACGGACACTGAAATTTCAGTTTCATATAATTTTCACTTATCACGAAATATGAAACATTTTTATTTATTAAGCATTTAAAGATGTAGAAATGACTCTTAGCTCATAGGTTGTACAAAAACAGGCGGCACGCCAAATACGGCCTTCAGGCGGTTGTTTGCAGATCCCTGCACTAGATGGTTCTGTTACTCACTAGCTATGTATTCTTATATTTGCATTGCTATTTCATAAATATATATATACACACACACACATATATAATAGACTTATGTACATCTGTCTGTATTTCTTGTGTGTGTGTGCATCACTGGATTCATAATCTGTAAATCTAGGTCTATGGAGTATTATAATTTAAGAGACCTTGATAAAGATTATATGTGGTACAAAGACTTACATAGTAGATGATATTTAGTTGCCTGCTTAAGAACCATCATTCCCCCTTCTTTGCTGGCAGAACCCTTAGCTCAGATTTTATTCAGATACTGGGTGGTGTGTACTTCATTGGGGGTTACTGTCTTCCTCCTCTCATATTTCGGGGGCGAATCTCTATTGGTTTGATCCAATTACAGTTCCATTCCCACATGGAGTGGAAGAATTCAATTAGCATATAATATGTGGATCCTAGAATTTGGAAATGGATTTTTGATAACTGGGATTACACATGTATTTGGTGCATTATATTCTTTTGTATGCATTTTTAATAATGATAAAACCATTACTTTATGGACATTTGGATTCCAGTTGTGTCTTTTTTTTGGTTTGTTTTTTCTTTTAAACCAATACTGTATAGTTATCTTTATGCCTACATCTTGGCATACTTTGTGAGTATACCCATGTGGTAGAATTGTTGAGTTACAGCATATGTGCATTTAAAAGACATTGCTAAATATTCTTTTTGAAATCTTGTAACAATATGCACTTTTATCAGCAGGATATAATTGTGCCTCTTATGGAGATATCTTGGAGATACCATCTTCAACACTGAATGCAATACAACTTTAATATTTGCTAATCTGTTGGGTGAAAAACATTTTCTTAATTACATTTGTATTTATTTTAATTATGAGTGAGATTGAGCATCTTTTATGTCAGTGATTCTCAACTGGAGCGATTTTGCCCTCCCAGGGGACATTTGACAATGTCCGGAGATATTTTTGGTGTCACGGCTAAGGGAGGAGGAGTAGAATTCTACTAATATCTAGTGGGTAGAGGCCAGGGATGCTTCTAACCATCCTACAGTGCACCCAACAAAGAATTATTGGGCCCAAAATGTCAACAGTGCCAGGGTTGATATACTCTGTTTTATATTATTCTATTTTATCTCCTTTGTGGTTTATTGCCTATAGTTCTTGAGTTATTTTATTGGTTACTTTAAGGTTTATGGTATACATCTTTAATTTATCACAGCCCACCCTCAAGGGATATTTTATTACCTCATGTATAGTATGAAAACCTTTCAACAGTTCAATTTTTACCTACCTGGCCTTTGTACTGGAAACCCTGGTGGCGTAGTGGTTAAGTGCTACGGCTGCTAACCAAAGGGTTGGCAGTTCGAATCCGCCAGGCACTCCCTGGAAACTCTATGGGGCAGTTCTACCCTGTCCTATAGGGTGGATATGAGTCGGAATCGACTCGATGGCACTGGGTTTGGTTGGCCTTTGTACTACTATTGTTATACATTCTATTTCTACATGTTATAGACCCACAATTTGTTATTATTGTTACTCTAAGCAGTCAATTATCTTAAATTTCTTAAAATAACTTTACTGAATTTTAACTAATGCACATGTACAATTTGATAAGTTTTGACATATGTATGCTCTTGTGAAAACATCACCATAATCAAAATAATGAACATTTCATCATCCCCAAAACTTTTCTCCTGCTGTTTGGTAATCCCTTTCCCAACCTCAGGCAGTCACTGATTTGCTTTCTGTTACTATAGATAAGTTTGGATTTTCTAGAATATTATACAAATGGAATCATAATGTATGTACTCTTTTTTTGAGGGGGGGGTCTGACATCTTTCATCCAGCATAATTATTTTGAGACTCATATATATCATTGTGTCTATCATTAAAAAACTTTCTTAATGATGGACGTTCCTGGTAATTGAACCGTTGTTACTAAAGAGCATGCTGAACTCTAAAGTCACTTGATGTGTTCTCTGTTTTAGGTCATGACTGTCCAAGATATGATAATCACATGAGAATGCTCCTTGCTGCAGATGTCATTTGAGTCATCAGAAAAATTTGTTGAAAAGAGAAAATCCATATGACCCAGATTCGTGTCTTTATTGAATGGCTTGATGGATTTCCTTTACTCGGGTACATACCAAAGCTGTCCTTCTCAACCAAAGCAAGAAAGGATCCTGCATGAGTCAGTCCCAGAATGCCATTTCTACATCACCAACAGGTGAAGAAAACCTCATGAATATCAATCACAGAGACTCGGAGAGCATCACTGGTGAGTCCTGTTTAATCAAGATTAGAATGCGAACAGGAACAGGATAAGATGTAAAAGCTTCAGTCCGGCCTGTAAGACCTGTCATGATGAAACCTGGACCTGTCTTTCTAGCATGGTCTCCTCAGAGACAGACTGAAGTAATCTCTCCGTTCTCTTATCTCCCATGGCATTATCAAAAACTGCGTTATCTGCTGTTCCTTGTCTATGTCTGACTCTCTGTATCATATAAACCCCTAGTGAAACAGAACTGTGTCATATCATATTCATCCTTTTATTTCCACAGGGCAAGGACAAGGTTACTTGTGTTTATATAACTTGCAAGCACTTAACAAAAATACCTGGCACATAAGAGGCTCTCCTCGGCTTACAGGGTATACAAATATATGTGGTGGTTATTGTTCCTGTGTGCCAATTCCGACTCATAGCAGCCCTATAGCCCAGAGTAGATCTCTGCCCCATAGAGTTTCCTAGGCTGTGATCTTTTACAGGAACAGATCACTAAGTTTTTTCTTCCATGGAGCAACTGGTGGGTTTGAACTGCCAACCTTTCAGTTGGCAGCCAAGTGCTTAACTATTGTACCATCAGGGCTCTTTACAAACACAGGTACAAGCCTATAACTTCTTATCTGCAAGGCTAAATTAAAAAAAAAAAGAAAAACCTCTGAACACTCAACCTCATTTGTTCACAAAACCTTACCTGTGGGGCTGTTTCTAAACTTACCTCACTTTATCCTACTTAGTTCCAATAGTCATATGTTTGTTGAAGATGTATTAATGTATTTAAATACGGAGTACTGCTATAAAAAGCAGTACTTACATAACATACAATAAATGCACAGTACTACTTTTAAAAAAAAATTCTGGTCCTGAAACCCATCTAACTCCGTAAGGTTTTTGTTTTTAAATCCACTTTATTGAGGTATCTTTATTAAGATATAATAAAATACACCCACTTTAAGTGTACGGTTTGAGGTTTGAGAAATATATACACTCACATAACCACCATTACAATCAAGATATAGAATATTTTTGCTCACACTTCTGGTTCCAACTATCAGTCTGCTTTCTGTCACCATAGAATTTCATATAAATTGAACCTGTGTCTTTTGCAAAGCAAAATGTTGAGATTTAGCTACGTTGTGACATATATCAGTAGTTTGTTCATTTTTATTATTGAATTGCAACTACTCAACTTTGCCTTTGTAACAGAAAAGCAGCCATGACAATACATATAAGAGTGAATTTCCCTGATGCCTGATGATTTTGAGCATCTTCTTCATGTGCTTGTCGGCCATTCCTATATCCTATTTTAGTTGTCTATTTAAATCTTTTGCCCATTTTTTAATTGTGTATTTATCATCTTACTATTCTCAGAGTTCTTTATATATTCTAAATGTAAGTCCTTTGTCAGATAAATGGATTGCAAATGTTTTCTCCCTGACCTTGGCTCGCCTTTTCATTTTCTTAATGATTCTTTTGAAGAGTAGTTTTAAATTTTATAGAGAATCTAGTTTTATCAGTTTTTGCTTTTATACTTAATGTTTTTTTGTATTCTTTCTGAGATATCCTTGCAAACTTCACAATCAATGAAGATTTTCTCCTCTGTTTTCTTTTTAGAAGTTTTATAGTTTTTGCCATTTATATTTAGGTCAGTGATCCACTTCATACTTAATTTTGAGTAGGGAATGAAGTCCCGGGGTTTTTGTTTTGTTTTCCAGTTGAATATTTAGTTGATTCTGCACCATTTGTTGAAAACACTTACCTTTCCCCATGTTGAATTACCATGTTAGTTTCATTGAAATCAATTATATATGTGATTGTTTAACTAATTTGTTTTAGTAACATTCTTATAGATTCCTTAGAATTTTCTACACACAACCTTATGTCGTCTGCCCATGAAGATAATTTTGTATATTCCTTTCCAATCTGGATGCCTTTTATTTCTTTCTCCTCCCTTATTGACCTGGCCAGGATCTCAGTAAGTTGTTGAATAATAGTGGTGATAGCAAACATATTCCCAATCTTAAGTATTATGTTAGCTACATTTCTTGAGAATGCCCTCTATCAAACTGAGAGTTTCCTTTTCTTCTTAGTTGGATGAAAGGCTTTTTAGCATCAATTGGTGTTGAATTTTGTCAAATGCTTATTCAGTATTTGTTGAGATGGTCATATGGATTTTTCTTTTTCAGTCTGTTAGTGTGGTGAAGTCTTTTGATTTATTTTTGAATGCAGCCTTGCATTCCTGAGAAAATCTCTGCTTTGTCATGATGTATTATTTTTATGTATTGTGGATTTGATTTGTTAATATTTTGTTAGGGGGTGCGTTAGTGTGTGTCTACATTCACGAAGACTATTGATTTGTACTTTTCTTATAACGTCTTTGATTTTGGTATTGGGGTAATTCTGGCCTCATAAAATGAGTTTTGAAATATTCTCCCCTCTATTTTTGGAAAAAGTTTGTATGGAATTGGTATTGTAGCATTTTCATCATTTTACTTTTAACTTATCTGAATCTTTATAAAGGGCATTTGCTAAATATAGCTTTTAATTGGGTCTTATTTTTTTATCCAGTTGTACAATTTCTACTTTCTAATTGGAGTGTTTAGATCATTTACATTTCATGTAATTATCAGTTTGGTTGAATCTACTGTGTTCCTAGCTTTTTATTTGCTCCAGTTTTTCTTCCTTTTTCCAATTGATTATTTTTTTAGGATTCTGTTTTTTTTTATTGACTTACTGGAAACCCTGGTGGCATAGTGGTTAAGAACTACAGCCGCTAACCAAAAGGTTGGCAGTTCGAATCCAACAAGTGCTCCTTGGAAACCTTACGGGGCAGCTCTACTCTGTCCTGTAGGATTTGCTACGAGTTGGAATCGACTTGATGGCAATGGGTTTGGTTTTTTTTTTTGGCATTGATGTATTGTTATACCTCCTCTTTGTCTTAGCTGTTGCTCCGGTTTGCAATATGCATCTTTAACTTTTCACAGTGTACCTTCAAATAATATTGTACTCTTTCATGAGTGACACCCTTATAACAATATTCTTCCATTTTCCTCTATTATCCTGTGCATTATTGCTACCAAACCTTTTATGTCTGTTTAGCTATACACATAATGCATTTTTATTATTATTTTGCTATAAACAGTCAATTAAATTAAAATATAAGAATGAAAGGTTTTATATTTACCCACAGATTTACTATTTCTGTCACGTTTTATTTCTTATAGACTGAAGTTTCCATCTGTTGTCATTTTCTTTTCACCTGGAGAATTTTATTTAACATTTTTTTTAATGTAGTAGGTCAGCTACAATGGATAGTCTCAGTTTTTAGTTTTCTGAAAAAGTCTTTTTTCATCTTTTTTGAATGGCGCACAATTCTAGGTTCACTTTTTTCTCTGATGCACGTTAATGATGATGTTCCCTTGTCTTTAACCCTGAAGCGTTTCTGATGAATAGCCTGAGATCTGTCTTGCCTTTGTTCCCTTATATGTAATGTGTCCTTCCTCCCCCGCCTCCCGCTTTTAAGATTTTTATCACGGGTTTTTAGCAATCTGATTATGATGTGTTTATCCTGCTTGGTGTCATTGAGCTTCTTTGAACTATGCATTTATAGTTTTAATTAAATTTGTAAGATTTTTGGTCATTATTTCTTAGATATTCTCTGCTCCCATCTCTCTCCTCTCCTTATGGGGACTCCAATTGCATGTATATTAGACTGCTTAATATTGTGACACAAATTGCTGAGGCTCTATTCGTTTTTGTTTGTTGTAGTCTTTTTTTTCTACGCTTCATTTTGCATAGTTTCCATTGCTTTGTCTTTAGGTTTACTATTCTTCTTTTCTGAAGGATTTCTAATATGCTTATATTTTCTGTATTAGATATTGTACTTTTCAGTTCTATTATTGTCATTTGAGTTTTATAGATAAAGGTATATCTTCTACTTGTCTCTTCATTAAGTTTTTCTTTAAATCTTTGAGCACATTAACACCTGTTTTAAAATTGTTGCATATTCTATCATCCGTTATTATAATGGTCAGTCATAACCATTCATAATCCCATCGCTCTCTCTGATTCATTTTTCTCCTGATTATGCGTTATAATCTACGGCTTCTTTGCATGTTCGGTACTTTTTTAAATCAGATACTGAACACTACGAATGTTACGTCATTGAGTGTTTGGATTTTGTTGTCATCAAGAGAAATAAGAGGAGGTCCTGAAACTATATGAGGCAATGTGACTGGAAAGAAGCGGGCATATGGAAGAGATATTTGGAGAGTAAAATGGGGGCGGGGAGAGGGATTGTCAAGCTTGAATGATCAGGATAATAACAAATAGTACATTATCAGAAATATGGAAGGAAATAAAAGGAGCTTGTCTGAGGGATATTTAGTTCAGTCTACTAAACAGTAACCCTACCCTTATTTTTAGAATTATTTTTTGAAAGTAGGGAATTGGTGATCTTAAATTTTCACAGAATTTCATTAATGCTTGTTAAAAGAAAACTTCTAGGGAATAATAGCTCTTTTAAGGAAAGTCACTTGTTTTCTTCATTTCCATTATAATCTGAATGCCTAACAGTCTGTGTTTCGCTCTGCATGTATGTATAGTCAGCTTCTCTTCCTGCAGATATTAGAGTGACAATCTATATGTGATGTATTTGTGGCAGGAAGATTTTATATAATCATATGGAATTTGTAGGAATAGAATTTGGTTGTATTTTCAGAGCTCCTTTAGAACTATATTTTAAGGTTTTAAATGTACCTTATCTCTGTCTCTTTGTGGGTATGAAGTCTCTGTTTGTGCTTCTGGGTAAATAGGAATGTGTGATATTGCCACCTCCTTGTATTTGGCTTATTAAATTGTCATTGATAAGGTACAAAGAGTAGAAATTTACTCTTTTAAAATGTGCTTTCCCAAAACGTAGTTTGTAATTTGCCAGAGATAGAACATGTTTCTTTATACCACCCACAAAGGAAATATGAGATACCTTTAAAAGAAAGTGAGAGGGTTGATATGATATCCTGTATTTTTCCTATTTTAAGCCCTAGTATTTTAAGCATGTTTAAAAGGGTAACTCTCCTTTTGTAAACTGCTAAATTTGGGAGGTTTTAAATGATGGGCAATATTGGAAACAGGAAGCCAGGAGCACACACATAGTCAGAAGAGCCCATATTTGTGTTGAGAGATACAGGGGTACAAGTATTCGATGAGTACCTATGCTATGTAAAGTATTACCCTAGGTGCCTTAGTATTTTATTTATTTCTCACTACAACTGTGTGAGGTAGGTGATTCTTTATTTTACAAGTGAAGAAAATTAAGGCTCAGAAAGGAGAAGTCATGTATGTAACATCCCATAGATAATGAGTGGAGGAGTCAAGTTTAGAAGCCCATGGTAAACTACAGGCTTTTTCCAATATTAAAAATGAAAAATAGGGAAGTAAGTACACCAGGCACCTGGGGAATTAGGAGGTGTATAGGACTAATGTACTAATGTGGTATGTTAGAGACATGGCATATAGGATCTTGCCTTCCAGGACAAATGGTCACCTTTTGTCATACAAGCAAACTGGCAGATAGTAACAGGAGAGGGCAGCGTGCTAGATAGGAAGTCAAAACCAAGTCTAGTGATCTTTAGCAAGTTACTCACTTCTCCAGTCTCAGTTTCCTTGTCTAGGAGGCTGGATTAAATGGTTCCTGAAGTGCCTTCCACCTTTAATATTCTGCAACTGTTTATGTGCTATAGGGACTTTAGACTCAGTTTGATCTCTAGATCTAAAAACTCAGTAGTAAAACAGTAATAATGGTAGCTAACATTTAGAGAGTGCCTCCGCTGGGTGCAAGCGTTGTGCTAAGTGTAAGTACTTTTCACACATTTATCTCTCTTAATCTATACAAAAGCCATGAGGTAGGTACAGAGACTGTCACCTTTTCCATTTTAGAGAAGAGGAAACTGAGGCCTAGAAGCAAGTAAGTTTCTCATTGTCTCATCATGGTATGTGTAGAGCCAGGGCTTAATCTCAGGACCGTATGACTTAAAAGTCAATGTTCTTTATCACTATATCACACTGAATTTGTATTCTGTGAAGGCTAGGGGAGATTTTTAGGAGAAAACTCTTTTTCTGAGTTTCTTCTCACATATTTAAGATTTTAAATGTACCTCATCTTTAAAAATGATAAAGTACTTATTCCAGTGCCAGCACTTAGTAAATGTTAATGCTATTTTAAAAATCTTTTTTTTAAATATTTACCTGTTGGGTCAAAATGTTATCTTTCCAATTTTTGAAGAATCCTCCCACAGAATTTAAATTCTGTTATGAAAAAACATATAATTTTATCCCTTTTGAGCTGGCTGTTTTGTGCTGGTTGTTTTTGTGTTGCTCTTTTTTGTTTTTCCAATCGTATGAGCTATTTGAAATCAAACCTCTTTTAAACAACAATAAACAGATTCATAAGAAGGAAATAAGAAATTTGTCCAAATTCTTTTTAAACTTTAAAAACATAGTTGGATTCACTATGTTTTAAGATAGGATATAATTAAAGTTTGTGGGTTGTTTTTACTTTAGAAGTCTTCTTATTAAAGGAAGATCAACTGTAGTACCAGGATATATTAATAAAAATTAGTAGAGAAATGATCTTGCCTAATGTTTCTTTGGTTGTCTTTTTTTTTGCAAAACTGATTTCCTAGATTTTCTCTGTAGCCTAGTAAATTGTTTTACATGGAATCTACTCTGCAGATGTCTGCTCCAATGAGGATCTCCCTGAAGTTGAGCTGGTGAGTCTGCTAGAGGAACAGCTGCCCCAGTATAAGCTAAGAGTGGACTCTCTCTTTCTATATGAAAACCAAGACTGGACTCAGTCCCCACACCAGCACCAACATGCATCTGATGCCCTCTCTCCAGTCCTTGCTGAGGAGACTTTCCGTTATATGAGTGAGTACGTTTGACTCTTTTAGAGTTTGTCCTTTGAAATAAAGATCATGGGTATCTTGGTATTAACTTTTTAAAATACATTTAGTAACCATTGTTTAGCATGTACCTACTTTAACTCGAACTGATAGAACAATATGAAGAGATGATTTTAATTGTATTATATCTGAATGCACAGTTTGTCATTCTTAGGATTCTGAGTGTCTAGAGTTGCAGACGTTTTCATATGTTTCCATTTTTCCCATCTTTTACTTGATATTTTCCACAGACTGAGTGGGAAGGGGAACTTAAAAAAAAAAGAGAAATTATTTAAAATTTTAATATGCTTTATAACATGCAACATTTATTATTCCAATAGTTTGGTATCCTAACCCATCAGCTGTTTTGAACAAGGGGATACTGCATGGTTTTAAATCAGAAAAGGTGTGTGTCAGGGTTGTATCCTTTCACTGTACTTATGCAATCTGTATGCTGAGCAAATAATCTAAGAAGCTAAACTATATGAAGAAGAACACGGCTTAGATACATAAGTAGTTTTAATAATGCCAAGGAGAAATAAGTACTTACTATGTAGGATTTGAAGCCCTGGTGGCACAGTGGTTAAGTGCCCGGCTGCTAACCAAAGAGTTGATGGTTGGAATCTACCAGCTGCTCCACAGGAGAAAAAAATGTGGCAGTCTGCTTCTGTAAAGATTTACGACCTTGGAGACCCTATGGGGCAGTTCTACTGTGTCCTGTAAGGTCGCCATGAGTCAGAATTGACTTATTGGCAGTGGGTTTTGGTTTACATAGTATTTACTATAAAAACAAAAAAAAAACCCAAATAGGATCTATTAATTACTTAAGGACCCATAAACAAAAAAAACCAAACCCATTGCCGTTGAACTGATCCCAACTCATAGTGACTCTAAGAGTAGAACTGCCTCATAGGATTTCCAGGGGACGGCTGGTGGGTTTGAACTGCGAGTGTTTTGCTTAGCAGATGAGTTTTTAACCACTGTGCCACCAGGGCTTAAGGATCCATAGAGACTTGAATTTCAGTGAGAGGTTGAACTAGATTTGTCCTGAAAATAGGTCTGTTTACACCAACCTCTTAGAAGTGATGAAATTGAATAGAATAATTTTAAAACTTTATGATAAAGGAGACCTTGCATTTGATCTCTTGTTCCAGAAAAAAACCTGCAGTTAAAGCTGAGCTTACTTTTTTATTCATTCATTATAAAAACGTTGTATACATAGTAGCTGTTAGACTGTATGATAAAAGCCTGCAAGTTCAACATTGCTATGTTTATGAATTTACTTAAATGTTGAATTAGATATGGGATTGCATTGGAAACTAGACATTTTCCCAGTGAATCCTTCAGTGTGTTTAATGCCACATTATAGAGAGTGGTTGTTGTGAAATACTTATTTTCATAGTAGTTATAACTTGCTTTTAATAGTAGTTTGCTAGAACCGGGTTACTTACTGCTCAGGAGAAAACTGTAAACATAATTAAAACTTGAATTGCAATATCAAGAAGTTCAAATAAAATTTTATTTCTATCCATAATGTTTTTCTTAATTGTTGAATATTAAACTAAGGCTCTTAAGGTTTTCTTAACTAATTTGATAGGTTTCTTGCTTTAGATTTTCTGAAAAATGTTTTTTAGAGGGAGTACTATTTTTGTTTTTTAAAAAAAAAAAAAAACTCATTTCCCTTTGTTCCCTGAGTTGTTTAAATTTGTGAGAGGAAAATTTTAAACTGAAATTTTACTGGAATAAACTTAACTTTTATTTTGATAAGGTAACGGAAAGTGCTCCTTACTTGTGCCATGTCCCATAGGCCACTGTGAGGCAGAATTGTACCTAGAAAGATGTCTTAGATCATGATTTAATGGAGCTACTTTCAGGATGAATTGTAAATAAAGATATTGGAAAATAAAAAGTAAGCAAATTCCAAACTTTCGAGTTTTCAGAACTTCATATAAAACAAATCATTACTTCTGGTTGGAAGGTCTATATTATTTTAAGCTCGGCCTTTGAAAAGCTTTGACTTTTATTGGCGAGAAAGGAAATATGACTGATAGTATTTAGGAAGCATTAACAAAGGACCCCAGGTGGCATAGTGGTTAAATGTTCTGCTGACAACTGAAAGGTTGGCGGTTCAAACCCACCAGCCGTTCCATGGGAGAAAGGTGTGGCTGTCTACTTCCGTAAAGATTACAGCCTTTAAACCCTATGGGACAGTTCTACTTTGTTCTGTAGGGTCACTAGGAATCAGAAATGACTCAACGGCAACTGGTTTGGCTTTTTTTTTAAACCACAAACCAGGTCCTAAAGGTTAACAGATTTATAATTCCTCTAGATCCACCCCTCTCAACTAGTTCCACAAGAAAATTAAATCATATGCCCTAAGGCAATTGTTGTATAAATGAATTACTTTATAACCTAAGCTTTGTGCTGTCCTTGGGAGAACTGAGAAAATTATCACTCAGATCATTATCTGTGGGGCTTAATTGTCTCCTGGAATCCAGTTGAGAAAAGCTGTCTGCCCTACATAGTATCATCCATCAGTCTCGCTTTTTTTCTTTTTCAGTTTTTTTTGAAGGCAGTTTTTTGTATTGTAGAAATGTTCTCTGTATTATAGCAGCAGGTGCTGTAGTCATTTCTTTGAGGTTGGGTAGGGGGTTGTTTGTGTTTAGTTCTGTTTATGTTTTTTGAGTTTTGCGGGGGGATGAGACTGGAGAGTGAAGAAAGTTTAGAAGTCTTGAAATTCGGTAATTGTGGTAGAAAACTAGATCTTGAAAAGGAACGTATCAGAGAACTATTGAGCACCATCTCATATAAATGACAGAGATATCAAAGTGGATTAACATTGGAGCTTCCTATTCTGAAAATTATGTGAGATGGGGGTGGTTGATGTGAAATCATGCAGGTTAGAACATAAAGTAGGGATTAGTGAAGTGTTTATGTATATTATGCATCTGCTTATATTTTTTTCAGGAACATTAGTTTCTGCAAATATTACCCCAAAAATATTGAACCATAATTAGCAACCTTAGGTAACTGAGTTGCAAAATTGTTCTGTAAAGATGCTTATCATCTCTCTGATGTATATTTTTTTAGAGATTTAGGAAAGTTCATGTCTGGCTGGAAATAAGCAAGGATCATTACTAATTTCTGTAGCATTTAATGTTTTTATTTTAACAGCTGAGAACTGAAGGGAAAATAGGATTTGATAGGATTGATTAAAGTCAACTTGCATAGCTATCTCTGTATGCTTGGTCACAGTGAAGAATTGGTCTATGGCTTTTAAAGCATTTAATCAGGTGCCTAAATACCAAGAGAACAGAGCTTTGCCCTGAGTAATTTTGGAATCTTCCCAAGCAGCATGTCTTATCAGGAGTACTGTGTTAAGGAAGAGAAGTGAGAACTAAACAAGCTGCAGAAAGGAATCCATTGTGTACCTATCTGGTTTGTGACTGACATCTCTCTGTGCAGTTGAATGTCTGGGGCTTGGTAATATATAGGCTTTTTTCATATAAAAAGTGAGAATTGGAGAATTGTGGTTGCACTACCTAACTCCTTTGCCAGAATAGATATTTACGCATTTTCAAAATCATTTTTGGGTTTTGAAACCTCTTAATGAGAGTTGTTTCTGTTTACAAAGCTAGCCTTTCTTTTTCATGGAAAGTTAGTTTAAAAAAAAAAGATAACAAATCAACCATAATCCCTATCCAGAGATCACCAGTATTAATATTTTAATGTATACCCTTCCAGCCTTGTTTATAGATAAATGCATACTCACTTTAAAAAATAAATTTAGAATCTGTGCTGTGTTTACAAATGGATGTTTCATCAATTAAAGGCC